>NW_024387287.1:167827-607827 GCF_900408965.1 Simochromis diagramma | reverse complement strand
GTTAAAAAGAAGACTTTCAGTCCTTCTTATACCAGAATGACTGAGTGCCAGCTTAGCTGTGCTTCTCTTACCGGCCAGAGTCTGGAAGGCGTCGTTAGCGCTGTTTCTCAGAGAGCTTCGATAGTAGTCGTCCTTCTGACTGGACCGAATCAGCTGAGCCCGAGTCGCTGGAGCCAGGGGCATCGTCCGGTACAGCCGGTCACACGCTGTGACACCGAGATATCACCGTCCAGTGGACTGCTCTTCATTCACACGCAGGCTGATGTCCAGTCGTCCGGTCACTACACCAGATAAAAGGTGACTGGGCTGAAAACAAACTTAACAGCTCTTGTTCTTATCCGGGCTGCATTTTGCACACTCTCGCGTCCACTAACATCCACTGAGAGTGTTCAGAGTAGCTGCGGAGTTTTGAGCCGCTCCAGGAAACATTACTGGAGACAGACAGCCAACACTATAACTCACAGCGCCTCTCAGGGGCAGGGAGGAGCATTACAAGCGCACAAGGTTTGGATTTCATATGATTGTGTTTAACAAGGTATCAAGCTGTCGTCTTATACTATGTGTTCAGCTTTTAAAACATACACTCCTAACCAAACCATGACAGCCGAAAACTCAGTAAAAGATCACCTGACCCTGTAAACTGAGCAACAGAAAGCACATGTTCAGAAGAGCCAGTGTGCATTGTAGTGCTCATGTACAGGGTGGAAACAACTGAAGGAAACAATCAAAATTCTAAAAAGCTGATATTGTAGAGATCTGTGTGTGCACGTCAAACAGATGAGTTAGACACAGTGAAAGCACTTACAGGTCTGACTGAAGGAACACGTGACTCACTGATGGACTCGGGCACAGTTAGACATATCCTCTGGAAACCATGGATGCTGTGCTATATAAGCTAAAAATATGGGTGACCATCCATCTAGTTATCATAGCATAGTTCAAAAGCCAGCATTGGTGCTAATGTGTATATTTTTGGCATGAGTTAGTCTAAGAAGCTTGGAAAGAAAGGACTTCTGGACTTCTTTCCAAGCTCTTTAGACCAGTGGTCCCCAACACCTCGGACCGGTACCGGTCCGTGAGTCGTTTGGTACTGGGCCGCGAGAGTTGAGGCTCAGGTGTGAAATGTATGGTTTTCAGGGTTTTTATCGGTTTTCAGCGTTATTTTGTTATCGTTTTGATCGTTAACTCGCTTTTCCTGGGTCTTTTCACCTGTGTTATGAATAAATCTTCTTTTTTTCCGGTACCGGTACTAGTTTTATTTTGTTGTATTTATCCGCGACACCTTAAAGGCCAGTCCGTGAAAATATTGTCGGGCATAAACCGGTCCGTGGCGCAACAAAGGTTGGGGACCGCTGCTTTAGACTACGATGACCTGGCTGACTGAGAACCTTCACAGACATGCGGCATGAGTTACTTACACATTTGTGAAAGCACCATTAATGCTGAACTATATGAGTCTGGATGCCAAATTGGCCTCATCTAATCGTTAAAGGGAAAGATTTTCATTTTTAAACTACAGCAACCTTTTTAATAGCATCACTATATTGCTGATAGAAAGAGGAAGGTGTGAGAAGGAGTAAATCATTAGCAGTACACAAAGAGAGGCTGAGATTTCACAGTTACAACAGAAACATGTCATGTTTCATGAACCTCGTGTTTGTGTACAAACAGGTTTCTGAGACAGTGCACAGTGTATGATGGCTGAGTCGATGAGCTGAAGATTCATAAATGCACAGAGAAATATTAATCTGTTCTCTGACAGTCAAATTATATAATACAGCTTACAGGCAACTCAGTGAAGGTGAAGGTTTTAATGGCATCATGGATCAAAAGAAGGTATTTTCATTCACCGTACAATGCCTGAGCAAGCACACGTGACTGTTAGACACGTTATCTGTGACTCACATTGGTGATAGTAAAGAACATACTGCATTACTTTAAAAGTAAAGAGTAAAGTAATGAGTAATACTTTACTGTTACTGAGTAAAGACTTTGACACTGGTCAGTTCACATGAGGGCGATAAAAAAAGACTGAGGTCATTTTGCATGTCAAACAGTTTGACAGAGTTCAGTATATGCAGGATATTCTCTGAACACTGGATTCAGAAATGAGTTCCCTTCATATTCACTCACAGGCTGATCTTTAAATCACATGCCAAGAATTTGAAATGTAAAACAGTAAAAAGCTGACCAGATTACAACACGACAATTGTAAAAAAGGAAAAATCCTTCAAGTGGCCGACTAGTTCATTTAGCAGTCCAATTGTACATGCTACTGCCGTTGCACAGATGATGTTGCACAACTTTATTCTAGGTACACCAATGGGCCCAAAAAAATAAAATAAAATACTGAATACAACCAAAGAAGGGAATTCAGGACAATCAGTTCAATCGATTCTCTTTCACCTTGGTTTTTCTGTAATATTACACACTGGTATGTCTGCCCAGCTGCCAAAAAGTTGTGATACAATATGTCACAACCTTAAACTGTACTGCAAAAGTATTCACTCACCCACTCAGACATTAACCTGATAGAACACCTCTGGGATAAATTCCAGTGGAGAATGCAAGCCCGACTGTCCAACATCAGCGGCTGACCTCATAAATCACTCCTAAAACCAACCTTCTTTACACCTTCGCATAAATATGGAGCCTGTATTTATATCCAGTAAACCCACATGGATGCACACTACAGTATGTGTGAAGTCCTGCTATAAGCTGGTTTTTAGTTTTTTCTTTGTATTCTGTGCTTTCTGCCCTAAAAACAAACACTTTGAGCACTTTAAGCACTTTCTGTCATGTGATGATCACACCTGCAGTCACACAACTGTGATGTTTGTAACCCCATGAAATCATACACTGCACACACAAATATAATGATGCACATCATTCTTGTTTATGCATAATGCCTTATCACTCATTTGGTGTCCAGGGCCCTATTTCAGGAAGCCGGTTTAGAAAACTCAGAGTGAAAAACGATACTCAGGGTTGAGTAACCCCGAACTGTCCAACTCGGAATATTCGGTTTCAGAAAGGCTGATAACAATTAGTTCAGTCAACGCGGAGTTGCTCTAACCCCAAGTTAAGCGCGCGCACGAGGATACATAAATGCCTGATTAGTGGAGCACAGATTAAGCGAGTCACCATGGAGACGGAGGGAAAGAAGGCGGGGTCAATGTATTTTACAGCGCTTGAGGCCGAAATTCTGATGGCAGCATATGCCGATAACATGCAAATTCCGCGGAAAAAAAGTAACACAGCCTCAGCTGCAAAAGAAAGGGAGCATGCATGGCAAAACATAGCCGACAGAGTCAATGCGTGAGTGTTAATTTAAACATTGATCTAGGGATTTCCACCCATTTAACACGTTATTTTATTATATTTTATTTTATTTTTATTTTATACATTTGATTTTGTGACGTGATGTGAGCGCAGATGCAACCCAACAGGCCCCAAACGTTCCTGGCAGCAAGTAAAAATGAAATATAAAAATATAGTCCAAACAGGTAAGGTGTAATTGTATTATGAGCCATAGTGCTTGGTCTGTTTGTCCGATGTAAATCAATTGCAGTTAGAGGCTACATTAATTTCCCCTCTGTAAGCACTTATTGAAATTATCTGAGCACATTACAAGTACATATTTGCTTACTCTGTATGCTCAAATGTGACCCGTTATAGCCAACAGAAAAAAAGCGGAGGCCCGAAAAACAGGTGGGGGTCCTCCACCACCACCACTCACAGAGGCTGAGCAGTTGGCTTCCACATTTGTGATAATGTTGGCAGCATCACATATGATCTTCACAGTGCAGAGAACGCAAATTAGCATCCATTACTATAATGAAATAATTTGTTAGTTTGAAATGCTACAGGGAACTATGTACCTGTACATTAATGCTGTGGAAAGACTTCCTGTTCACATAGTCTCCTTCATTTACTGAAGGAGCAATGATTGGAATGTGAGTGCCATCTATACAGCCAATCACGCCTGGGAACCGTGAGAATACGGAACGGATAATTGGAGGTGAGCTTCCCTCCCTCCAAGACATCTACAGGAAGCGGTGCCTGAGGAAAGTGGGGAGGATCATCAAGGACTCCAGTCACCCCAGTCATAAACTGTTCAGACTACTTCCATCAGGAAGGAGGTTCTGCAGCATCCGGTCCTGAACCAGCAGACTGAGAGACAGCTTCTTCCACCAGGCCATCAGACTGCTGAACACGTCATAGACACCTCAGCTTCACTACTGGAACTTTAACATTATGCACTCCATACTGTACAGTAATGCCACTGTTTTGCACATGTCTCAACTCTGTATATTTTATATATTTTATTTATTGTTTACTCTATTTAATTTGTAAAATATGTGTACACACACACACACACACACACACACACACACACACACACACGTAGAAAAATATTTAGTATACACATCCAGAAATGCATATACTATTATATATTGTACATATATTTATTAGTTTCAGATGTAGCCATTCTTGTATTTTGCTTGTTTACATTATTGTATTTTGCACAACTCTGTTGCTTGTGAAGCTCGCACACAAGAATTTCACTCACATGTGCTGTACCAATGTACCTGCACATGTGATGTGACAATAAAAGTGATTTGATTTGATTTGATTTGAATAAATGTAAAATTTAAGTAGTAGTTCAAGTATCACCACATCATGAATTAAGTTTTGTTCATCCTGATACCTGCAATTTTGTGGCATCCATCTTTGATAAATCTTGTGGGTCTATGACCGGGGAACACCACAAACGAGTACAGGAGACGTTTCAGTGCAACTGTAACATTCCTGACTGCCCGACAGACGGTAGCCTTGGAAACGTGCTCAGCGTCACCAATATTATACAGAAAGTTCCCGTTTGCAAAAAAACGAAGTGTAATACAAATAATATGTACAGAACTGAGAGAATGTCCGCGATGTGTCACATGAGCAATATTAGGCCTGAGGATGTTATTCAAATAAATTATAAATTGTGCTGAAAAACGTTCACACAGGAGATCATCAGGAAATGATAAAATGTCCGAACGCGCTCTAATCACTCTCTCCCGGCGGAGAGCTCTGCGGAGAATTTGGGCTTCAACATCTACTGGCTCTTCAAGGAAGGGGCACGCCATGTCTGACACTTCCTACAGTCAGGTTTCCGACAAAGAGGCGGAGAAAGTCAGGGTTAGTTGAAGTAAACCTGCTAGGGGGCAGGTTAGCTTCACGGAGTGTGTCGTCATAGTAACTCGCTTGGAATTAATCTAAACTCGCTTTGTGAAACCGAAAACCCAGAGTTTTCGTTAACTCAGGGTATACTTACTCAGAGTTTGCACTAAACTGGCTTCCTGAAACAGGGCCCTGATGTCAGAATGAATGAACCGAGTTTAGTCTCCACAGCGCTTTTTATCCGGGTCGCCTGCAATATTTTTTGCAACCAGCAGATGGCACAATTGAGCGACACATCAACATCTTGCCAACACAATGTGGATGCAGTAAGAGGAACGTGCTACAGTCCACGAGGCGTCATTAAAGATGTTTGACATTGAGACTCTGAAGCTTGTTTCATCTCAGCTGAAGCGTCTCGTCTCACTGTGCCGGGGCTTATGTCAGATCTTTGTAATCACATGACCGACGACGCTAAGGCTACGAAACAGCAGAGGTGACGTGACTGATTCAAATATTTGGTGCTGTTTCATTTGTCGGGAGATGCGAAATGATCAGTGTTCCCTTCCTGCTTCACTTGCAACAACCTTAGCCATGCCTCCGTAACACTGATGTTGCTGTCATCTCACATAACAGAACAAAGCTGTCATATCAATCTAAGTCATGACGGAATAATAAGAAGTAACAGGACAGCACATTTGACATAACGCCAGACTGACAATGTCCTGCAACAAATGGAAGAGATGCTATTACCTGAAAAGGTTGTTAATTTTCATCAGATTTAACAAAACAAGAATTTAAGCTGAATTTTTAGGCGTTATGAAGTAAAGTTACACATTAGAACAAACAAAATAAACAAAGGCAACAACATATAACACAAAAAGTAACACATGTAAATCGTTTCGTTACAGAAGAAGAACTTTATGAAAAGTTAAAAGTTTTTTTGAATAATGGGTTTTATTTGGTGAAATAAAGAAGAAATAAAAAGAGAGCGCTCGCTGTGAAACAGACTGAACAGCAAACAGCCAACATTTTCAAAGTGACCTCACGGCACAGAACATAACAAACATAGTTTTTCATCATCATCATCATCATCATCACAATGTTTGCTGGGAAAGGAGCTGTACCTTTGTAAAAGCTTGTTGTTGTTGTTTTTTTTACCTTGGTGCTTGTTTTCAGCTCAGTTCAGATGAGACTGACAGTAACAGCACTGAAAACAGGCACTTTATCTGTGATAACAGTGACACTGAGGGAGGAAGACTTGATTAAAGTGCCTGAGGGGAAAATGTTTGTTCATTAAAAAACAAACAATGAGACGATGAAACTGGAGGGACAGAGTAATGCACCACACTATGTGAGGGACACTTTCATGAAACATTTTGAACTTTGGTGCATTCAGTGGATGCCATCACGTCTGCATGTGCTGTGTGGTTGGCAGGGGGATTGGGAAAGAAAGAGCCATGGTGTTTCTTTGCTTTGGTTGTGGGTTTATAACATCTAGCTCCTGATATATGAAGTGACTATCCCATTTATCAAATGAATTTAATGAATTTCAGTCCTGAACTGAACAATCATTGCTGTGTGTCTGTTTATGTATGCACGTCTTTCTTCCTCAAACAGCTTAGAAAACCACTGAAAGTTAAACAAGTCAGTCACACCAAAATTCTTCAGTCTGAACCACAAGCACAGGTGTCCCTGCTGATCCACCCACCAGCAAAACCATGAATGGATTATCAGAGCTGTCGGTGTGGCCATGCAGGTTTTAGTTATCAGAGGTGTCTCTGATTTTGTAACAGCAGTTATTGCAAATGGGATGTATTCATTCATTGAATAAAAACTCCTAAGGTCTTGTAAAACAGAGAGTAGTACATTGCTATTCTTGAGGTTGTCTATGAGGAAAAGTGTCATACACTCTTGTGTAAAAAGTCCCAAAGGAAAGATTTGAGTAAATAAAAAGAAATTCATGTGTACAAAGACACAAACATGGAGGTTTTCAAGACCAAAGAGAAACTGTACAGAAACTTTGCATAAAGCAGTTGCTACAATTTTCAGGTTCTACCATGTTTCCTGGTACAATTGTGTTATATGAAAAATGGTTTTGTATTGAATAACTGTTTTACGCAAAGGTCATAATACTAACATTTGCCATAACAGTACAAAGGTTTACAATGAACATATATTTAAAGTACAGTAAAATTATTCATTATGCTAAAAATAGACATATTCAGAATGTTTAGCTTTTCAATTTGGCCACTCTAAACACTGGACATTGGATAGACTTGCAGACCATGTCTGTACTTGGTCCTTCGTTCCAGGTACAAACTAGGTCCACAATTTGGATGTTCAACCATGACCAACATGGACGTCAACATGAGGTTCAACATTTGAACTTTGGACTAGGTAGTTTTTTGGGATGTCATGTGGGCGTCTATGACAGGTGCGCCTTTATTGTGCAAGACATGAATTAAGAGACCCGGTCAGTCAGTATCTTTTTAGGAATGCCGACTTGGAAAACTAGTGCCATGGCACTGCCTCAGGATATTGTGTTGCATAATCCAGCAGAACTAAATCAAAGTGATAGCCCCATGCATGCCTGTGAAATGGCGCGATAAGGTCCCTGCCAATGCACTCAAAGGGACCTCCATTAACAGTAATAGTGCAAAAGAGCTTGGAATGGTCAGCTGGTTCACTAGCTGAGACTGCTGGAAGGACGCGCACCAATGACGCACATCGCTAAGCCAATTGCAGCTTTGACTCTATGTGTTTTGCCCTTAAACTTTTTTTTCTAGCAGCACTGTGGGATATTTGTGTATATCCCTGTTACACCCCGGCCTAGGGGAAACAAAAAAAGAAGGAAGGATAACGTGCCCGCTCCCTGCTCCCAAGGAAAAAAACCAATGCTGCCACAGGATTGCAGTTTCACAACAACCAGATATTTTATTAATTTCAAAAGGTAAACTTGTTCACGCAGCACACCACAAGACACAGGGCTAAATGCACAGCTTGTTTGGAAGCAGGAAGTAGGCGCGGCTGCCGGTACGGATGGGTCACAATTTAAAGCCGGCATAATTCAGTCTTCCAACAATGGCTAGCCTCCACCTGGAACTTCGCTAAGCACAAACAGAGAGAAGCTCTGCCACCATCTGGGCCAGCACCTCTACATGCTGTGCTGGTCACTGCTCTGTCATCCCTCACTGGACTGGGTTTCAGCACCACTGTGGAAGTACGACTCATGCTCGAAGCATTAAATGATGTGCTGTACTTGATTTACAGTGCTTTATACAGAGCTAACTGGTGTAGTTTTTCATCTACTAGTGTCTGTGCTGTCTGCTTCCTCTCGTTCCTCCAGTTCTTTTCCTTTTCAGCATCTAGACTCTGGGGGTGTAGGCTCCTATCACCACTGGGATGGGTTATCAGAATGTAATCGCCAGACAGCATAACTGAATTCTGTATATCAATAAATCATGTGCAGTTCCTTCCAATGATCTGTCCTTATTGAAATTCTGTTCCTTTAAGGCTTTCTAGAAATTAAAGGAGAGAACTAATGAGTGAAATATTTGTAATCAGTCGCTCAACACCATATTCAATCCTCTCAAGGTTCATCTTGTGTTACTACAGCACAGCATCCTCTGAGAATAAGTAGCTGTGTTTTCTTGTTGTTATGACAGAAGGTCTAATAAATGTATTACACACTGTTTACAGGTGGTCTAATAAATTAATGGATTGCTTTTATATAGCGCTTTTCAGGGCCCTTAAAGCGCATTACAATTCCACTATTCATTCACACACTGGTGGAGGCAAGCTACAGTTGTAGCCACAGCTGCCCTGGGGCAGACTGACAGAAGCGAGGCTGCCATATCGCGCCATCGGCCCCTCTGGCCATCACCAGTAGGCGGTAGGTGAAGTGTCTTGCCCAAGGACACAACGACCGAGACTGTCCGAGCCGGGGCTCAAACCAGCAACCTTCCGGTTACAAGACGAACTGCCAACTCTTTGAGCCACGATCGCCCGAAATTAGTTAAACATTGCACATAACAACTGGAATGTTGTATTAACTCTTCTTCTGTTTGCCACTTGTAACATGGGAGTATGCAGACTTTACACACAGCTAGTGAGCATAGCAACCAAGGCTGGAGAGAGATGAGAAAGAGAAGAGTACAGAGAGATGAAGGGCGGTGATGGGGAGTAAGGAGAGCTGTGAAGAAGCCTCAATGCAGTCAGGGACGCAAAATGAAAAAGAGAGAAAAATGAGCTTTGTGCTATCATGGCAGAAGTCATTGACCACAACAGACACACAAAGGGAGAGCGAGCGAGCGAGTGAGGGAGGGAGCTACGTAGAGCTTTCAGTCTGTTTTGGTGTCAGTTGTCTCAGTGCCACAGCAGCAGGCAGCATGGAGCTGGAGCCTCAGAGATTCAGTAAGTAAGCCTTTGCTCCTCTTTTCTGCTCCTGGTTCTGTTTGCTGCTCCTTTTATGGCTCATCAAGCAGTCAGATATAATTTGTACTTGATTTGAAGCATTTGGCTACAATTTAATTGGTTGGACTGGTTTACTGGGGCTGCGTGGCATAATGAAAAGTTATCGGTGTGCTTAAACAGTAACATGATGGTTGAGATGTCTAATTATTATGTTTGATTGTTAACATCAGAAAACTGGCTGATGCTGTGGAAGATTTTGGTTGGCTGCAGTTCTTTTTCATGTGTTACCATTCATGCTCACTTATCCGTGTCAGTACATCAGATGTGTACAGTCTACTCCTGCCTCCAATCTAGTAATGACCTAAAACTGAGAGAGGCAGAGAGAAAATGTGCAGATGAATGGAGATTCATACATTTCTGATGAATCCATCACTTGCTCATTATGTCTTCAGCCTGCTGAGCTTCAGCATGAGGTTAGGTGGAGGCTTGCCTTTTGCTTCTCTCTTTGGTTGTGTAAAGGTCTTTTTTCAGTTATATTCATCCTCTGAATTATGAATTATCTGAATATAAAGACATACACAGTTTAACGTTTAAGACTCTAACTTTTTTTAAATCGATTTGAAAGAAAAATCAACTAATTTCACAAAAATTTGGGACCCAAAAGTGAAATGTTTGCTTGCAGCTGAAGAGCAGAAGGCTTAGCAAATACACATGTAATATAAGCATATGCTGACTGTCAGTCCAGAGCTGAGTGAATACACAGTGTGAGCCCATCATAACACAAAGAAACAGTCCAAACATTACTCTAGCCCAGGGGTAGGCAATCTTTCTGATGGCAAGTGCCATTTAAAATTTCCTCAGAGGTCAGTGTGCCATGATTGCATTAGCAATAAATTTAATAACGCTCTATGATAACAGTTACACACTATATAGAACCACTTTATAGAATTATATTTGTTCGCAGATGTTGGCAGCTATCAGTGAATAGTTATCAGCTATTTTGAAACAAAAAAAGACACTTTTTATCCATAACAAGAACTCCATAACAGCAAATGGACTGTAGACAGAAAATACAAATGCTATTTATGGTCTCCTCACAAGAATGATAAGAAAAATAAACTGGGCCAATATGGCATGTTTGTTAATACACTCTGATCTCTGGTCTCCCACTCAGAGACACAGGTCTCCGAGTGTCCAGCATTCAGACGGCTACCTGAGGACACTCATGTGAGAGAAAACCTGCTCACACAGATATGTAGAGCCAAATACTGTCAATAAGGCCTCTGCAATGTTCTGAAGACAGTTAAACTTGTCAGGTAGTGATGTCCAGCAGGTGAAAATGCAGCTCCATGAACACGCACAGCTGCGGATTCCAGCTGCTTCGATGTTGCATTAACTGGCTTTAACTCAGCCAGTTAATGCGAGACAAATCCAGCTGCTCATTAAAGATTTCTGGTTTGATCAGAAAATAAAACATTGGTCCATACGCCTGAAAGTCCCAAAAATGCATTGTGTGTCAAGTCTACGGATGTATCCGTGTCTCTCTGTGGTGCTGATGATGTGCTGAGCGGAAAGCTCCTGAAGCTTTTGAAGTGTCGGAATGTGGAAAGCTAACAACGTCCCTCTTACCACTAGGCTAAGTTATTTTTAGCCAATTACAAGTTGAATCTCACCCCAACCGGTCGCAGCAGATGGCCGCCCCTCCCTGAGCCTGGTTCTGCCGGAGGTTTCTTCCTGTTAAAAGGGAGTTTTTCCTTCCCACTGTCGCCAAAGTGCTTGCTCATAGGGGGTCATATGATTGTTGGGTTTTTCTCTGTATCTATGAAGCACCTTGAGGCGTCTTTTGTTGTGATTTGGCGCTATATAAATAAAATTGAATTGAATTGAATCTGGTACTTGGGGTTGTTAGTTAAGATACCGTCATTAAGAAGAGGCACAACTAATGTGTCTATGCGAGCTGATTTGCAATGTGCACCGCTGGCACGGCCATTTATTTTTTGATGCACCTTCTCAGATTAATTCACTGCGTGTCATGCACAGGGCTGGACTGGGACAAAAAAACAGTCCGGGCATTTTGACTAAAGACCAGCCCACCAGGTATTAAAGCCATAAAGCCTTTGGATGAAAACAAATGCTGTTGTGACTGTGATGTACAGTCTTGTTGATATATATATGATTTCTATACATTTTACATCAGATAAAAACTTTGGTTGTAAGCTTCAGATAATTATTTAATAACAGACAGACATTTTAAATGAAAATAAGAAAGTATTTCTTTGTGCCCCCATTTCCCTGTTAATGCCCCACCTGGCCCCCCTGGCAAAACTTTGCTAGATGCACCCCTGCACAGTTACCAGCTGTCAGCTACTTAGAAAAGGATCCTGGTGTTATTTGTCTCTCAGAAACAGTTCATAACTTCCCTTCAATTCATTCATGTCACCTAAAAGGTAAACCTGTTTCTCCATCACCTGTTCAGCTCTGATGATTCAGTAAGGACATCTCCTGGTTTCATCTTCATGTTTCCCTCTCACCAGATAACCAAACCAACATCATGACCAGCAGCTTTTACAGCTGTGGCTCCAGCAAAAATCAGCTGATACTAGAAAGTAATATTAAATAAATTCTAATAACAGCTGATCAAGCTTAAACGTGCTGCTGTTGTTTAGCGCGACATCTGCTTGTTTCCTCTTTCTGGCGCAAAGTGGGCGATAAACAAACAAGAGAGAAAAGCCGATCAGCTTATCATTGATCAGTTTCATGATTAAAGTAGCAACAGGCGAGAGAGGGGAGAGAATGAGAGAAGAAGAGGCAGCTGTGCAGCAAAGACAAAGAATAATTCCCCCTTCAACCCTGGCCTGACAGCAGAGACATGTATCAGAACCAGGACAGTATTGGTTTTATGTGATTTAGTAATATCCCACTAAACACAGGACGTGAAACATGCACATCACGTCTGTATTGGTTCTGTTGCTTAATGAACAATTCTAGATGTCTATACGATTCCAAACCAGGTCCACAATTTGGACGTCCAACCATGACCCAACTCAACATTTGACCTTTGGACTGGGTAATTTTGTTGGACGTCATGTGGACATCGATGACAGGTGGAGGAAATTTACATTTACAATGTAATTTTTTATATTTAATATCAACATTGTTGTTATCAACAAAACAAACACGATTTATTATGTGTCAGCCTATTCATTTAGTCAGTCCAATTTAATGTATTCTTTGTTGTTATTTTACATTTTCCTGTTTTTCTTTAACTGGTTTATTTCGTTTAATTAATGAACTTGTTTGAAACCAGGTTAAACTTATGAGCTGGAACATCAACTTTGTCAATTTTACAAACTGTCTGTCAGAAGCTCGGGACATTTCTGCTCAAAATCCACCGTGCAGCTTCTCACTATTGTTTTGGCCTCAAGAGCCCGCGCCATCTTGGAGATGTTGGTACCACAGAAGAGGGGCCTGAAAGCTGAAGGCTTTGGATCTCATGTCCTCGGGACCACAAGTAAGCCCGCAGCATGAGCGAAGTGCTCCTTTGAAGTGACATCTTACTATGTCTGATTTCTCTGACTTTTTATCTGATTTAGTGCTCAGCTCAGATAAAATAATCATTGTGGGTGATTTTGCCATGTTGACAGCCTCAACATGGCATTTAATCTGTTATTAGACTCAATTGGTTTCTCTCAAAATGTAAAAAAACCCACCCACCACTTTAACCACACTCTAGATCTTGTTTTAACATATGGCATAGAAACTGAACATTTAACAGTGTTTCCTGAAAACTTATGAAGATGATAACTTCCTTATCATCTTCAATGGCCTGTACCAACACAGAGCAGAGCAGCTATCTGAACGCTACTCCAACAGAGGTCAATCATCTTGTTAATAATTTTACCTCCTCACTACGTACGACTCTGGATACTGTAGCTCCAATGAAAAATAAGGCCTCTAATCAGAAGTACCTGACTCCGTGGTATAATTCTCAAACACGTACCCTAAAGCAGATAACTCGTAAGCTGGAGAGGAAATGGCGTGTCACAAATTTAGAAGATCATCATTTAGCCTGGAGAAATAGTTTGCTGCTTTATAAGAAAGCCCTCCGCAAAGCCAGAACATCTTACTATTCATCACTGATTGAAGAAAATAAGAACAACCCCAGGTTTCTCTTCAGCACTGTAGCCAGGCTGACAAAAAGTCAGAGCTCTATTGAGCCAACAATCCCTTTAACGTTAACTAGTAATGACTTCATGAACTTCTTCACAAATAAAATTTTTATCATTAGAAAACAAATTACCAATAATCATCCCACAGATGTAATATTATCTACAGCTACTCTTAGTACCATTGATGTTAAGTTAGACTCTTTTTCTCTAATTGATCTTTCTGAGTTAACTTCAATAATTACTTCCTCCAAACCATCAACGTGTCTTTTAGACCCCATTCCTACAAAACTGCTCAAAGAAGTCCTGCCATTAATTAATGCTTCAATCTTAAATATGATCAACCTATCTCTAATAATCGGCTATGTACCACAGGCCTTCAAGGTGGCTGTAGTTAAACCTTTACTCAAAAAGCATCTCTAGACCCAGCTGTCTTATCTAATTATAGGCCAATCTCCAACCTTCCTTTCATATCAAAAATCTTTGAAAGAGTAGTTGCAGCTAACAGATCATCTGCAGAGGAATGGTTTATTTGAAGAGTTTCAGTCAGGTTTCAGAGCTCAGCACAGCACAGAAACAGCTTTAGTGAAGGTTACAAATGATCTTCTTATGGCCTCTGACAGTGGACTCATCTCTGTGCTTGTCCTGCTAGACCTTAGTGCAGCATTCGATACTGTTGACCATAATATCCTATTAGAGCGATTAGAACATGCTGTAGGTATTACAGGTACTGCACTGCAGTGGTTTGTATCATATCTATCTAATAGACTCCAATTTGTTCATGTAAATGGAGAGTCCTCTTCACACACTGGTTATGGTGTCCAACAGGGTTCAGTGCTAGGACCAATTCTGTTTACATTATACATGCTTCCCTTAGGCAGTATCATTAGAAGACATAGCATACATTTTCACTGCTATGCAGATGACACCCAACTCTATCTGTCCATGAAGCCAGATAACACACACCAATTAGTTAAACTGCAGGAATGTCTTAAAGACATAAAGACCTGGATGGCCGCTAACTTTCTGCTTCTTAATTCAGATAAAACTGAGGTTATTGTACTCGGCCCTGAAAATCTTAGAAATATGGTATCTAAACAGATTCTTACTCTAGATGGCATTACCTTGGCCTCCAGTAACACCTTAGAGTCATTTTTGACCAGGATATGTCCTTCAATGCACATAATAAACACATAGCCGCCCCTCCCTGAGCCTGGTTCTGCTGGAGGTTTCTTCCTGTTAAAAGGGAGTTTTTCCTTTCCACTGTTGCCAAAGTGTTTGATCATTGGGGGTCATATGATTGTTGGGTTTTTCTCTGTATGTATTATTGTAGGGTCTACCTTATATTATAAAGCACCTTGATGCAACTGTTGTTGTGTATTGGCGCTGTACAAATAAATTGAATGGAATTAAATTTAATTGAATGAGATCCTTAAGATAAAGTACAGCTCGATTATTCAAGACCTCATATGTAATGAGAAGGATATTAAATTTGATTCTGGATTTAACAGGAAGCAAATGAAGGGAAGCCAATACAGGAGAAATATGCTCTCTCTTTCTAGTCCCTGTCAGGACTCTTGCTGCAGCATTTTGGATTAACTGAAGGCTTTTCAGGGAGTTTTTAGGACTTCCTGATAATAATGAATTACAGTAGTCCTGCTGTCTGAGAGTGAAGTGCTCTATTGGGGTATTATAGGACTTTGAGGTCTTTAAGACAAGATGGGTTCCGATTATTATTCAGATCCTGAAAACCTGTGTCTCAATCCAACTGTGGTCTGCAGGAGTATGCATTCATAGACGTATACACAGAGGTTTACCACCTGACTATTATATTTTCCACATTAGCAGCAGAAGTTGTATAGGCAATTGATTCATCGAATGCTAAGTTAGCAAATGACATTAACATCTGAACGCCTAGTGAGAAGGAGCTGCCACACTGTTTGAAAGCGCTGTGTTCAGTTGGAATGGCATAATGAGTGAGTGTGTAAGATGCATTCATTTATACAGCAGTCTAAGGGAAAGACATACAGTGGGGGAAAAAAACTCCATTAAAGAGCAGTCCTATTATTTTTTCCTAGTTCCCTGCAGAAAGATTTAAAAAGCTAACTGCGAAGCTTTGGAAGTTCGTTTACACAATTTTGCTGATAAAATGGAGAGCTCTGAAGGCTTCCAGTCCTTTTCTCTTGTGTATGACAGTAAAGGAAATGCTCTACTGCCTCCTCTTGATCTTCTACACGAGTTCTATGTTCAGTGGATGATGAGATCAGAAATTGTGGTTTAGTCTTTGTTAGGAGCTCACTGCAAAAATTTTAACGAAGTGGAAAACTGTAGCTCGGAATCGTTCTGCCTCTTTTTTTCCCCCTCTTACATAATTTAAACAAAGTTGTTTGTAGTGTGAAGTGATTTGGACGGGCTGTGCAGCACCTGATGTTGTACATGATGTAAAATTGTTTTTGTCAGAAATGACTATTTTACCCGTATAAGCTCTTCATCTGCACTGACACATAAAATAAAACAGGAAAGTAAGAAATATATTTCTCCTTTTGTTTTGTGGATAATCAGTGCAGGAGTGCATTGAATTATTGGAAAAATGTTGAACTGTTCGTGGCATTGTATGAAACCATACCTGAATGCATCTTTCATTTTTTTTATTTTTAATAGTGCATTTTTCATTTTTATAGGGGCACAATGGTTTTCCTCATTTTCTTCCTTATGCACTTTTCCAGTAGTTGTTACCTACTCTAGACACACTAATCTGTGTTCCATGTAGATACAGTCCTACAGGTAACCAGCATCAACTGAAAATTCCATCCTCTGGGAAAACAATGGAAATCCAAATCCTCTTAAATTTATAATTGAACACAGCAAAAATGACCAGGGTAAAAGTTGTAAGTGCACAGTTTTGGCAGCGCTCGATCCCTCTGGTGTCTCTGCTGAAATTTGAAATTTTACATCTACATCAGGTCGTACACTGTTGCTTCTCTCTCTGTGTCACCTTTCTCATACATGATTTAAAGCTATGCCCAAACATTAAAAATCACTTCATTACATTTTCTCCTTTTCTATGTTATACTTTAACATGGTCCATCATTAACTCCATCAACCTGACTTTCATCAGCTCGATCTCATGAAAATCATCAATCAATCAATGCATTTATGAGCACATTTAAAAACAACACAGGTTGACCAAAGTGCTGTACAAAGTAAAAAGTAAAGCAAACACAAAACAAAAACTCAGTCCCAATTAAAAGTTTTCAGACGGGATTCAAAGATGTCGAGTGTTGGACAGATCCTCACTTGAAGAGGCCGCTCTGTGTTTCAGTCTGCTTCTAGGAACAATCAGAAGCAACAATCAGCTGACCTCAGAGTTCTGCTTGGAGTATTTCTGTCACGGTCTGCGGAGACGGCCGTGTGGTGGTGTGTGTGATGGACCCAGGTGCGTACACAAGTGAGTAGACGGGAGTGAACTTAACAGAAAGCGAGCCTTTATTATGGCTGAAGACAAAGTGTACAAACACAGCAGGGATAGCGTGGCTAAACTAGACTATAACTAAACTGGGAAAACTAGTACTGTGACAAACTAAGAAGACTCAGAGACTATGGTGATAACTGCAAAGACTGACCGTGAAAACATGGAGGTGGGAACACAGACGACGCGACACAAACTGCATGAAACACAGAGGCTGTCTCCCAATTCAGGGTCTGCAGCCTTAAAGTACGCATTTCAAGGCCGATTACGTCACAGCGGCGCGCCGAAGGCTGTCCCAATTCAAAGGCTGCTCGAAATGCGGCCCTGAAATGCGTCCTTCATTTCCCTGAATTTTAAGGCTGTGGCAGTGTAGACTTCGTGGTCCCATATATCCCACAATTCATAGCGCGGCAGTCGGTGTGGAGAATTCTGCCGCAGACGGCAGAAGCGGAGCGGCCGAAGAGTAAACTGTGAAAAGTAAGTACTGAATATTATGTCACTTATTTATGTGCAAATGTTTAATAACGAAGAACATTAAACATTACTGTTGGCCACATGTCGGCAAAGTTATGTGACATTAGTGACGTTTGTACTAACTTGGTTTTAAAGCCTTTACTTTAAAATATACGCCGTTCAATAGCTGAGCTTAATCTTACAGAGAATGATCAAAGCTCATGTAGAAACAAACAAACAAATGAACACAAGATTTTCTCCTTCATTTCTGTCAAACAAAGCTGTATGACACGTTTCCAGTGGTTAGTATCATGGTTGCTAGGCAACCTGGGCAGCGCAACGGAGGCTTTTTTTAAAAAACTTTATTGACAAACAACAGTATCAGCGCAACGGAGGCTAGACCGTCCCATTTCACAAGCCTCGCACTTCCGGCCTTAGCGGTCTTTGAGTACGCGGCCCTTGAGGATCGTTGAGGCTGCGTACTTTAAGGCTGCAGACCCTGAATTGGGAGACAGCCAGTGACTAAATACACATGAGGGATGATCAGGGGAAGTGACCACACATGGGAGCACAGCTGACACACATGAACCTAAAGACAGGACAGGAGAAGTGAAACTAAATACACTGACCTTGAATACAGACTTTCAAAGTAAAACAGGAAACATGGAGATTAGACATGACATGAACTAAACAACCACGCAGACATGACTCATGACAGGTAGACGCACAAACCAGGGAGACTGAGTACAGGGGAAGATGACAGAAACGACAACATGAACTTGGCAACATAAGACACACAGATATAAACACATGAAGGGCAAGGGAGACTTAACACAAGGGTGATATAATTACAAATGAGCTAGAATAACTTAATGGACCTAAACAAACAATAAACATCAAAATAGACTAAAACTCAAAACACTGGGTCGCACGACCCAGGACCATGACAATTTCTTGTTAAAAGATGGGAGCGCGTCCATTAAGAGGCTTAAAAACAAGCAATAAAATCGTTAACCCAGTAAAATAGGGATACTTTTTCTCGTCATGACTTGTGTTTATCAATCACAGTATGCTTTATGTAATTTCTTTCTTAAACACACACATGTTAAAGTCAGAGATCCTTTGAGACTGATGATCTCCTCACGCTCACTTCCCCCTCCCATCCTTCTCACACAGCCTGCAAGGTCTCAGACTCAGTGAGAGGCCTGCTATAAGAATACATTTCTTATGAAGATAGTATTTTTTATTTGTTATATTAGTTGCTGTCACGAACTCCAGGTTCTGGTTGCTTTGGATCCAAATGCAGACGATGAACTATTTACAAGCTTTTATTTACACAGGGACAATTCACACAGAGAATGCTATGGGCTCAAATTGTAGTCATAAATATTTTGTACTTGTAAATCAAATGTGTATTTGAGAACTGAGTTTTGTAATCTTGTAAAGCAAAATATGTGAAAATTTGATGTTTGTGCATCTGTAAAAAATATTTATATGAGTTCCAAATTTTTTTGTTAAGGTCTGCTCACGGATACAAAGCAAAAAACTACGTGTAAAACCCTGAGCTCAGGTTCCCTGGTTGTGTGTGACTCTCAACTTACAAGTACAAATTTTGACATGATTTTTCTTCCTTTCAGCTGATTGGTCAATGTCATGTCAATCACAACTTTAACAATCCAATCAGAGAACAGACAGGTTTAGCTGTTGGAGGGGTGCTTTACTGAGCTTCAGGTCCTGGAAGAATAAATGCCCCTTTACATGCCAGCCCAGTGTTTTCCTTCATTACCATGAAAACAGTCTGTGCGTGTCCGTGTTCGGTGATTTTGGTATCACAGGTTTACGTGCTTATACAGAGACCTCCAGTATGGGCTACTCCAGAGCCTTTTCAACAGCGCTGCGGGGGAGTGTTGTAGAAATGACACAGTCTTCATTAGTGGGGATAATTACAAAGCTTTCTTCATTATGAATTAGCGATACATGTTTTTCATGTTTTTATTGAACATTTGAAGATAAAACAACACAAACTCTCGTAGAGGACATAAAGTCAGAGATAGAAATGACAAGGAGCAGGCGCATCTAGTACAGGTAGAGCTGCCGCAAAAACCCACAGAGCTCTGCAGCCAACGTAATAAATTCTGGATCCTTGGCTCTTAGTTAGCAGTTAGCATTAGCAGCACATGCTATGTCCACTGTGAAAGGGCCTTTATGCTGCACACTGTGACTCACAGCAATGGTCCCGGGTCAGCCCTGACTTTGTGTTGAACTAATCCTAAAATAATAATGGTATTTCTAACCACTGATATACCACAACTGTATCCTTTCAACAGCTACCCAAAGCTAGGGGACTTAGCTTGTATGACCCCTATGGGATATTTATATAGAGATCCTCCAGGAGTGGAACTGCAAGAGGAGAGGGATTGTTTTCTGGGTTTCTAATTACATCTAATTAACATGATGAATGAGAAATGTAAAGATGATCTAACAGCAAAAGCACATATAGATAAACTCTGTTCTGTCACTGTGGATCACTTGAATAATAAAAAGCTAGTCCTTTCACCCTCTCTCAGATGTAATGAGAGGGAAGCCAGTTGGATTAGTCTGGATTAATCTCTTCATGTGGTATTATATTATTACAAAACATGGGTAAGAAAAGTCCAACTACTTTAAGCCCAACAGCGCTCACTTACTCTTGATTGAATTTTCACTGCCTCCCTTATGCCAATCAAACCAGAGTCTGCTGTTTCAACAGGCAGTGCTTCACTCCTTATTATGTGTTCACTGAAAGCATAACAGAGAACGTAGCACTTCTTCCTTTTGTTTCTTAGAGCCAGGTAATATGTCTCACACAGGGGACAATTTAAGTTTAATTTGATTTAAGCAGTATAGTCCTGGCAACCTCCAGTGCAGTGGAAGATTGGAAAAATGACTGGTCTGCTTTCTAATACATGAAAGTAGGGGGCCGTAAAGTCATGCACCTTTCAGCGCTTGGAATTCATCAGCATTTTCCCTGTGAAAGCAGGACTCTACCATCACTGTGCAGTGTAATGTGTGTTTGCCCAGATTAAAGCACTTGTTAAAAAGTAACCAAAATGGATTCAAAAATATTACACTATATTTCTTTGATTATTTGGTGCAATTAGCGTTACAGCACTCTGAGGGTAATTATTAATCTTGAAGCTATTACATATCCTGAAGAGAAAGAATGCATCATTTCTTCTTTAGTCACACAATCTCACTGTAAGATCTTTCGTCATTATAGATGTTCCTCTCGCGAGAAGCTAGAGTAGAATTCCACAAAACAACAAAGCCAAGGGATTTATGTTACATATTAATGTTCATTTATCTGCTTGTCATTAGTTGGAAGGATCAGTGACTGTCATGAGACACAGGAAAAACTGTTAGTGAAGAATCAGCCCCAAGAAACAAATATTAGTATTGAAGATGAAAAAGGAAAATTAATTCACCAACATTGTGCAAAACAACCTGGAGACGCTGCTGGAAGGCTGAACATCATTGTCCATTCCTCTTCCAGTCATTGACATTCCTCCACTGTAGCCTGGAACGTGACCAGAAAGGTCTCCGGAGGCCCACCTAGAGTGCTGCCACTGTCTACACTCATCCAGAGAGATTGTTGAGCTACTCAATAACTGTTTTGGTTGGTACTGCGTTGTTATCCTTAATTTGGGACCTAACTTTGTGAAGGAGTTTATCAATTCCTTATTACTCTGTTAGTGCCAAAGCATTCCAATATTTGCTCTAGTTTTTCTCAGGAAATTGCTGGATTAAACCTTGTAAGCATGCAGAGGGTCAGCCTTTATAAAAGCTGAGTGTCTGAGTCAAAACTGAATCAAATCGAATTGATTATAGAAATCAGTGACGATACCCAGCCCTGCTTCAAAGGCACTTTTTTTTTTAACCCAACAGGAGGAAACATAATTAGCAACTCTAATCTGTGGAGCAAATGGTTGTGGCTGGTGCAGTAAACACCCAGCATGCTTCAAACATGATATTCTCATTTGCCAGAGACTCTTAAGGTCTGTACTATTTCTGGGTGAACATTAACATTACAGCCTTCCCCACATTCTTGAAATACTCTAATTTCTAAGAACACCCCGTTGAAAGAAAGACATGATTAATGAGCCATGTTTACATTATCCTGAAGTCATATTTATGACTAAATAAAGGAGCCTTGTATATTGACTGAAACATGGCCAAACACTTCTTTTTTAAAGATGTGTCATAGTTTCATTTTTCAAATGTGAGTCATGGAAGCAAACCAGACTTGATAACAAAGTTTCTTTTAACACCAACCAAATGCTAGTTAACTATCTTGCTGCATGAAACAATTGCAGTTACATTAGTTTCTAGTTGCTATAAACTATGTCGAACAGCAGGTAACAAAGCTCACAGTAACCATCTTAACGTTGAATCAAAAGGACAAAGTTAGCAAAGTTCGGAGTTGTTGGACAAAACCATTTATCAGCATCACTTATTTGTCTGCCATTAGTCAGTACTCCAACAGCTGTCACTCAAATTCAAGGCCTTGAGTATGTGGACCTTGTCATTTGTATGTCATTTGAAAGCGACCAATCATGTGATGGCCAGTCAATCCATTGGTATCCACCTCAGAACTGTCAAAAGTCAGAGTGAGTCATGGAAGCAAAGATTACCTTAGTAAGCATGAAATTGATGCAGCGCGAGCAAAGGAGGCACTCTGACATGGCTGAATGCTTCTCTGTATGCATGGCTTGGTGAATTTACATGCAGGTGTAAAATTATTGGCTTGCTTTATGTATTTTCTCTGACATGAAAATAATTCAAATAAGAGAGAATTTAATATTTAGAGGGGAAACCCCACCACAGAAGCAAACAAGCAGTTGTAATGCTGCCTGTATTGGTTGTTGTGTTGTCACCAACACAGGGTCACGTATGTGTTGATATATGATGTGATTTTAAATGCTATAATTTGACTGTCTGAGCTGACAGCTGCTGCAGGAACACAGTTTGTGTTTTCTGGCTGCTTTTCCAATAACTGGGTGCTGTTCTATTTGGTTTAATGTCCTGTTTTGGTTTGAGAGGAGGAAGACTGTAAATGCTAAAAAGATTGTGACTGAAATAGTGAATATGGGCAAACCAGAACACGCACGCACGCACGCACGCACGCACGCACACACACACACACACACAGACACGCACGCACACACACACACACACACACACAGAGACACGCACGCACACACACGCATATCTATATATATCTTCTGTGTCACATGACACCTGAAATGAAAAAAGACAGGCCAATAAACAAACACAGCACCACCTTTATTCATCAGTTCATCAGTCATTCATAAAATTTTCTTTTGCGTTACTATAGTCAGGTTAGAGCAAGATAAAGGTTGTGCTGATGGCTGGTTTGTTGTGCGATTCTCTACCCAGTGGGTTTGCTTTTTGAAACTGAACTCAGAAATGTGAGCTGAAACTCTGACACTTGGGTGTTTATGCATGCACATAAAAGTGTGCAGGTGTGCAGGGGTTCACCATTAACCTCCCAACTCTGTCACAGCATGCATTTTTAATTTCTCTTTGCTATTTGGGCTGACTGGGACCTGATGAATGTAAAAACAAAGAATTACCAGAATTTTTTTAACCAGATTTTTGTTTCTAAGAGAAATGAGATCCACATATGAGGACATTCGTTTTAAATTTGGATAGAACAGTGGCAGCACAATGTCCTCGTAAGTGGATATCAGGCGCTTGTAGAGCAAAATTGACAGACAACCCAAAATGTAATGTCCACATATGTGGATGCCAGGCCCTAGGTTAATTATCCTGGATTAATAATACAACGGCTTCTTTGGGCCCTGCAACCGCAACCAACCACACGTAACATCACCCTCCATACTGACAGAAGATGGCTTATTTTTAAAACTTTAAACACTTGTTTCTTCGTGTTAATGTTCAAAGTGAAAACCACTGCTGCACCCAAAAGGACACACAGGGTATTCTCACACTTCCTGAAACACAATGATGCCCAAGACTATTGGAAAAACACTCTGTGGACAAAAGTTGAAGTTTTTCCAGAGTTCATGTCCTTTAGATCTAGCATTAAACTAACGACAGCAACTAAATGATATCAGTCAGAAATAGTGGTGGTGGTGTGATGGCCTGGAGCTGCTTTGCTGCTTCAGGAACGACTTGTCGTAATTAATGGAACCATGACTTCTGGTCTCGACCAGAATCTCTTGAATAAGAATGTCGGGTCATCAATTCATCCCCTGAAACTCAAACTCACTTGGGTTATGCAGCAGGACAGTGATCAATAAACACAAGTCCGCCTCTAAATGGCTAAAACATAAAAAATAAAAAAATTGTGATTTTGGAGTCCACACTAAAATCAGATTGAGATGACTCAGGATGTCTTTGTGTAGTATTAGTATGTTTTGAATGATCTGATACAGTTTAGTGTGAGAAATATGCAAAAACTAAGAAAAACAAGAAAATCAGAAAGCAGACAAATGCTTTTGACTTTTTTGTGATTTTTTTTTAATTGTTGCTTTTCACGTAGCTGCATGTGTGCAGGGCTGATTCAAGAATAATTGCTGCAATCTGAGATGTCCCATCCAGATGAGTACGAGTCAAAACACTTTTCAAATCATACTCATAATGCCAAAGAAATGGAGAAACTAGTCAGTCCAGGTTTGGCCACACAGACTCTGAATCAAAACGTACTTAAACAGGTTGTATTCTGCTCATTTTCAGATCAGTTTCTTTTATATGTGGACTTATATATCTGCATGATTCACAATTCAAAATAATCCTCATTTATTTTTTACTGGGCCTTGGTACAACCCCCAATGTGTCCTCTGTGTGCAGCAAACATTTCCCACTGTGGGACCTAACCTGTTCTGAATACATGACCCTTGGAGACAGAAGGTGACAGAGCTCAAGGCTCCAGCACCGAGCACGAGTGTGTGGTTTGCAGATACTCTCTGTGCAAAGCTGGCTCAGCTGGCAACATGCAACCATGTCCCACATTTAAAAGCCACATGGAATATTATCCATGCTCTTTCACATCATGGGTTTCTCAGAGCTGGCACACATCTTATATAACAACAGACTCATAAATTAAAAACATTCATTTGTCTACATGGACAGTATACTCTGATAACAAACTATACAGATGAAACAGGTGAGTTTTGTGTTACATAAAAAGGCAGGATGGATTGCAAGCACTTAAACTCAGTTTAAGAACAAATGATGTAATGTTGGCGTTCTCTCTGACATTGACTGAGTCACGCAGACACAGAAATTACTCATATTTCTGTTTCCACACAGTGATTTTTATTATTCAGTCTCAGAGGCTCCAGTTTTCACTTAGTCTTTGTGTTGTGGTTCTGACATCCTTGAATGTGGCTCAAGAGTTGGGAGTTTGCCTTGTAATCGGAAGGTTGCTGGTTCAAGCCCTGGCTCCAACAGTCTCGGTCGTTGTGTCTTTGGGCAAGACACTTCACACGTTGCCTACTGGTGGTGGTCAAAGGGCCCGGTGGCGCCAGTGTCCGGCAGCCTCGCCTCTGTCAGTGTGCCCCAGGGTGGCTGTGGCTACAATGTAGCTTGCCATCACCAGTTTTTTGAATGGGTGGATGACTGGATGTGAAAAGCGCTTTGGGGTCCTTAGGGACTAGTAAAGCACTATACAAATACAGGCCATTTACCATGAAAGCCATTCATGCGAGTGTGGCTGTTAAATGAAAAGAATGACTTTAGGGGGATATCTTTTCATTTGAATATATCCAGTTCTAACTCGGCGTTCTTCACAGTCCTGTGTGAGCAGGATCCATCAGTGTCCTGTGATGAGAGGTACCCTTTTTAACCTCTTAAGCCCCAACGCCTCCTGATACGGGGGCAAAAGGCAGGAGATCAGTTAGGCTTGGGGCTTAAGAGGTTAACTTGACTGACTGTTATCACTCAGATTACTGACAGCTTAGAAATAACTTCTAACGACTGCTTCAAGTCGTTCCTGAAGCAGCTGTCAAGATTCTGCAAGACGTGCAGACTCAGTGATGCATGCAATGAGGACCCACGTGCAGACAACACTGACAGGCAGGAAATGAGCTTAGGTGACAATGAGCTGCTTTCTTGAGGCTGATGACACAAGTACAAAGTAACGGCAAAAATAGAAACTAGGCTCGCTGAAACCTGGAGACACAAGGGCAAGTGCACAGACACTGTGACAAAAGACATCAGGGAAGGGGGGGCACAAAATTGGACATAATGAGACAGGGGAAGCAAAAACTGAAGCAAAACTGAACATAATAACAAGGAATGAGGATCAGAATAGGACAGGAAACAACAAACAGAGACCCAGACTTAAGACAGGGAAAGAGAGAGACACCGAGACACGATGGGCTCGGGAGACTGAAGGTAGCAATCACGGACACATGACAGATTTAACATGGAAGACACAAAACTGAGTGTAAGAGGAGGGGAGGGGGACGCTAAAGAATGAAACACAGAGACAAGACTGACAGGATCAAACCCTTGTTGAACCCTTCTGTTCCTGTAGCACCATCAACATCAGAGTGGGCACTAATGTGATTATTCTGTTTTTCACTAAATGATTAAACTACAACAGATCTGAAAAAGGCTGATGATAAATGTTGCCTGATAAGTGTATTTCCCACAGGACCCTATGGCCTTTTGGATAACTGTACAACACAACACAACTAAAGTCAGGCTTGTCCATCCTTAATGGAGGCGCCAGCTGCCTTAGGATCATTATTCTAGAGAGCGAAAACAATGAAGGACCAGAGGGACCGTTAGGAAGACAGTTAGAGCTGCAGTGAAACAGGAGTCGGGCTGAGGCAGACAAACTGCAGTCACAGAGTACAGGTGTTCAACTGAGAGCAAGAATGCTAAATGGCTTTAATATGACAAACTGGTCATCAAGTGACAGTGAAGAGCAGGACATACAAGCTCAGTTTAAAATGTGCATTTTATTAAAACATAACAAACAGAATGTATCAGGTTTATTTGTTTAACCTGCAACATTTTATTATGTCATGAAAAATATTAGGACCTTTTGACTTTGACAGTAACACATCTCAAAAAACAACAAGGTGGAACAAAGTAGTGGTGCTAACAAGAAACATCAGGTCATTAAGAAGACAGGGTATAGAAAAGAGCACGTTAGAGAGTTTCTCAGGAGTAAAGATGAAAATTATAACATTTAAAGATTGTTGTTGAAGGAGAGGGTGCACCATGAGAAAATGTCCAAGATTTTGTGAGAAGTGTTGCCATCAGATTAAAAATTACTAAATCTTTCCACTGGTACATTTTCCCAGTTTAAATATGTGATGATTTGTTTTGAATACCAATAAAATCTTCTTCTCTGCACAGGCACATACAAGATTTACTATTATTCTCCTGTGATCCAAGGATAAAACAGAAAGCCATGACTTTTATTTCTATAGCACAAAATCACTACAACTGTTAACTCAAGGTTCTTTATTTGTATGTAAAGACCAGAGAGCAGCTTTGGCTGCCAAATCTCTCCAGTATCAGTTTTCTGGTTACAGTATTATGTACCTTCAATTGTCCCCCCCAAAAAACTATTATGCACTATGTGTGATTCCATTTCAGTTAGGAATTGAAACGATTGAGACAGGAAACCAATCAAATGCAGTTTTGTGTTAGACTCTGTGTCACCGCAGTTGTGAACAGTAACACAGTGGAACAGTGGAAACTAGCGAGCTAACTTCCTGTTAAATTCCAACTCTGTTAAACTTCATAAATTCTGTTTTCACGGATGTCTGGATGTTAAACATAACTGTTACACCTGGTAAAGAAGCAACGCTGATCAGTTTATGATGAACATTTGTAGACAGTTTTTAACTCGCAGTGATGCAGCAGTGTTCGTTTGACTGTGGGACCTGAAGCAGCGTTTGGACCCGGAAACGGCTGATGACGTCAGACTTAAAGACCGGATTGTTCATTATAAAGATGTCTGGCATTCTGTCGCCACTTTCAAGTGTTTGCAACCTTTTTTGCCAGTAAAAGAATTTTCTGTTAAGATTACTTTATCGCTGTGGCTGTTGATGGCCATACAATAATGATTTTACAATTACTAACTCTTATTTTGACCAACATACACTAACCTTTATCTGATCTTTCAACCTTATTTCATGATAATATTCTGTGTTTGCTTAATAATGCAAAAATCAAAACAAGGGGATTTACTAATGCACAATCATGTCATGTTGCAATCTTTAAGTTAGTTTCTGTGAACAGTAACTTCTGCCCACTGCTTGTAAAACAGGTTTTCTCGTTTCCACATTATGCCAAAGGGTTGAGGTATGTAATTTAGCATTTTTTATGTGCTGCTATACCTGTTGTGTAAAAAAAAATTCTGAAAATAGCTGTGCAAAGATGTAAGTAGCAGTATAACTTGCAAATCATCAAGTTAATCGATGGAAATTTCTATTTTCCCACAAAGACAGCACATGAGATATTGAAACTGAGAAATTGTATTGTTTTTTTTGTTAATTTAAGAACAAACAAACAATCTTTAGTTTAAATTTGATCCTAGTGACACAGGTATGGACTGCTAAAAATCAATCAAGATGATCTTTTCTTGGTTTCTTAGTAAGATTGTTCAGTTAAGTACCCCAGAGAACCCGAGTCTTTCAGAACTGATGATGGGAAGCTGCAGGCTGCTCTGTGTAAGGCTCTACGGGTGAATAGTTCAAGAATTTAGGGGCCAAAAAGTCCAAAAACATGAATTCGCCTCTAATACCACTGCATAAAAAACAGAATATGAAATCACTGCATGAGCAGGTTTATCGCCCCATCGAAGTTCAAACGCTTTAAAGCTATTTATACTAAACTGTGATGCCACACGTCACAGGCTTTCTCAGTTTTCTTTTCAGAGTCTGCCTAGAGTTCACAGCTATCACTAATTAAAAAAGATTATATATATGTTTAAAAAAATATTTTTAAGCAGCTCCCAAAGTCTGTGTTCTGTGTAATTCTCAGTTCTGATACTGGCTATACTGTCTTTATTTGCTCTAAGTTGTAAATCAGTGCATTCTACTTTTCAATGACATTTTATTCAGTTTCTCAGCTTGCTTTGGAAACAGGTTTGTATATTTACTCACATCTCTGTCAAATTCAGCTTGAATGCTATGTAGCGAAAGAAAGCCAGTAAACTGCAAGACATTAGCACATAACGTAATGATCAGTAACAGTCTGAACAGCTCATCGTACTGCACAGTGAGTGTTGGAATCATGGTAGCTTTAAAATGCGCGAGAGCATCCTGAAAACTGAAGACACTTTGCTCAGTTTTGAAAAACAGGTTTCATTTGATCACAGTGTTTGAAACCACAGCTTTGAGCATGCAGATTTCTGTTGTGTTGTGCGCTCCTGTCTAAGTTCAAACGACCTCAGAGTTGAAAGACACTGAACCCTCGGCACCCATGAACCCTGTGGTGCAGCAGTAAAAACAACCACAATATGCTGATGCAACTTTTAGACACTGATAAAAGCCTAAAGGTTTCTAAGAGACACACTGTTTGCTCCTTTTGTAGCTCCTGACTCTGACTCTGCTTTCGGTAATGGACGGCTCTCAATCTTTGAAAGACCACAAAGAGCATTACTGTCAGCAAACCCAACAACAGAACATAAAGGTTTATCAAGACAGAACAGTAAGCATGTCAACTGAAGACTTTGCCCAGCAGGGGAATTCACTTTAGATTTATGGAAATTCAATGCAAGTTGACACGTATGAGTCCAGATAGATAGGCCTTGAGACTCGACTACGGCTTCTGATATCCAAACGTTTGTGTTAACTAATAATTACATACTTCTTTATGCTACCAGACAAAGGACTGATGCTGAGCTTGGCCCTTTTTGGGGCATGGTCATGGTCCCTACCACACCCTTCTGGATGTTGCTGCCCCCCCCCCCTCAGTTCAGGCGTGTGACTGGATGTTCTGGCTTGGGTGATGACCAGCTCCCTTGGGCCTCTTTGGTGTAGGGGGCAGGTCTCGAGCACCTGGGGCACTAGAACTGTGTTCACGGCAGGTGCCGGGTGGCTGGCCTTTGGTTCACTGAGACTCTCACCCTTCAGCCATGGGACCATGCTTTTTGGTTTTCTTGGAGTTCACTTGGATTTTTCTGTGTGAAAAGAAATGAAATCATGAGGAAAAGCTACAAGTTTAAAAATTCATCAACTGATTCTGACCAAAGTAAATAAACTATCGGTGTGAAAACTGCACCATCAGCCACAAGCACGTAGAGTACCACGTTTTAGAGAATTTAAAACATGTTGCATCCATATTTAATAGCTGGCACTATGTAGTGGAGGAAGGGAAATTAAATTAGCAATGCCACCAGGGTGTTTAGCACGTATCTCACAGCGAGATGTCGGTCTTCTTGTGTCTCTGTGGTCTTCTCTGGCTTCTTCGCACAGACCAAAGAAATAATCTAATGTGCATGTCTGTGGACTTAATTGGTTTTTCTGAATTGCCTCTAGGTGTGTGAATGTGTGTTTGAGTGCTTCTCTGTCTCTATTAGCTCTGCCATAGACTCAACGAGTCACATTTTATCTCAGCCTTAATCCTGAATTGGACAGTTTGTTGGGTCAATAGAATTATTTACTTCTTGGATTTTATTTCCGTGATCCTGATAAGGATAAGGGGAAGAGAATGAATGGATGCATTTATATTTCTCTCTAGTTTTATCTGGTGAAGCTTTAAAACTTCTTATACAGCCTAAGTTGGGATTTGTGAATATTTTTTCTTGCTATTTTGTCATCTTCTCTTCCTCTTACCCTCAGCCAGTTGTCACAGATGCCTGTCCCTCACTGAGCCTGGTTCTGCCTGAAAGAAGTTTAGTTAACCAGCAGTTCTCTTTACCCAGATATATCACAAACACAGATCCACTCAGGAACAATAAACGTTCGTGCTCCTGGTCTCTTTTAAGCTCAGTAAAAAGCTCCAACAAAAATCAACCGCCAGATGCTGCTATAACACATCTCTGACTTTAATCATGTTTTAAAGAGGGAGTGGATATTCTTCATTAAAAAAATAATAAATCTCTGAACACTTCTCTTATTTGTTTAAAGTAGCAGTATCACCCCATTCTTATCCTACTAAAAAAAAGAAAGAAAGACATAACTGGAAAAGATTTTGGAAGAAAAAACAACATCGCGAGAAAGAAATGCAATAAATCCATTTATCTTCTGTTGCTTATCTGAGGCTGGGTTGCTGAGGCAGCAGACCTCCCTGTCTCCAGCCCCCTCTTCCATGCCAACACTGCCATGCGGGGATACAGCGAGGCGTTCCCAAGTCAGCTGAGAGGTGTAATCTCTGCATCGCCTCCTGGGTTTGCCCGGAGGCCTCCTCAGGGCCAGAAGGGACTCACAGAAAAGTACCCAGGAGGCATCTCTGCTTCACTTTTACGCTCAGTTCTCTCTTCACCATAACGAATTATGAGCATGACCTACAATTTTTATTTTAGGTTACAACTTAATATTTAAACGTTTAAATTGTGGAAATTGTGCACAATAATTGTGCAAAAGCCTTAAGCCACCAATCGATACTAAAATACACCTACTGTCATTTATTATGTGAAGCTTTATGAAGGTGTTTCAGAGTTGTTCTTTGGACGCTGGCCGGCTTTCTTACCCGTGTTCAAAACTTGTTTTTTACTCCAGCGATTCACCAGAGATGTGCAGAGTGTGGAAGGAGAAGAAAATACAAGGGATTCACAGCTGGGAATTTACTGCATTTTAAAGTAATGCAGTCTTTACACTATTAATAAAACAGCTGTTAAGACAGCTACGCAATACATGTTACAAATCCTGTCATTAATACTGTTGTTTATTTATTTATTGTCAGTCTTAAGAAAGCCTGGATGGACAGCCGGTTCCTGCATTTTAAGACATAGTTTGTCATACATTTTGCAGGATTACACCCTCTACATCCATATGATGATGTTGCTTTGATTGCACAATCACAAAAAATGATACCAAAATGTATAAAATCAACATCAGTTGTTAATAAACTATTGATTGCATAGTCAGCACGTGATTTTCGTTGCTAACAAACAAACTACTGCAGCAGGTTGGACCCTATATTGTGGGACATGTGTCCGTTGTTGCATTTGCATTGTCCCTTTCATAGATCAACATTTCTGAAACAGAGTATGAAACTGAATCACACAAATTTAATATCCCAGGATTAGCGGCAGAAACGCCATCCATCAGGTAATGTCAAAACTCCACACTGCTCCCCCTGGTGGATTCATAAGACATTACCACCAGTTTTCCTGGGTGCTGTTCTGGGGGTTAATACTTGTGATTGCATAACACTGCAAGTGCAGAACTTCACCTTTTGGAGAGGATCCTTTAGAGTTTTCAGGTTCAGTACGATATCATTGTCTCAGGCCAGAGCTGAGAAAACTGTCCCACACGCTGCCAAACACTGAACCAGGGATTATTTAATGTGACTTTTATTACATTTACAAAGAGTTATTGTCTTCTGAAGTGAAGTGATAATGATAAGTCTGTATGCGCTATGTCAATTTTTGTCCTGAGAGTCCAACGGAGTCTTACTGTGGATACTCATACACATGTTTGTACTTGAGTATTTTTTGACAACATTTCACTTTTACCAGCAAGAAATTGCACAAATATCTGTTTAAGACAATTTAAAACTTTTAAGTTATTTGATATTTCAAATCCCTATGTGCCTTCAAACATCAAACTGTTTTGAGTCTAATTGGAGGGAACAGTAACACAGAAATGCTTACTGGTCTTACTGGTGTATCTTCTGTCATTCTGTATCATTAATAGCACTATACCCAGGGGTTAAAGTGGACCAGGATGAGTGCAGATGTCTGTAAGTTTTGGTTGTATTACTTCAACATCTAGCTAGTGTTCGATGAGGCACCAGCATAAATGGAGTAATGTGTTGTGGCCAGCAATTTCTAACAGTTCAGTGAATATCAGCAAACACACAAATGTTTTGTGCAGTTTGTCTCACAGTTCTAGCTGCTGTATTTCTAAGGGAGAGACAAGGAACAACGAATGCAAGAAAGGAAGGACAGGAGCGGGCGAAGAGAGGTTGCATTTAGATATAACGACTGTTCAGTAACATCTGATAACCTAGAAATCTAAAGCTCATATGTAATGTAATTTTTATAAAATCGGATATTGGGTTTCAGAAGATTTCAGATTTTGATAAATGATGTATTCTCATACTGTGAAATGTCATTCAAACAAACTGAAGTGTACTAACTTTGTATTATTCAAAGGTTGCATGAAAATACTTGGCAGTTCAGTGCAGAGTACATAGTTTAGCTTGTACTGTGGTGTATTTACAGAACTATGTTGGACTGGTGCTATAGTGTTCATAGTCAGTGTTAGGGTACCTAAAATAATCTGTTGAAATGCCTCAAGACAATAGAAGTAATCTTCCCTTCGTCAGCAACACAATCTCCTGTTTTGGGCTATGCTTAGTCTTCACACATCTGCAGTCATCTGCTGGAGTACAGCTACGGGGCTAAGCTACCCCATCGCTGGTTCATTCAGTGTGTAGGTTCCCCAACTCTAACATAAAATTAATTTATTTTATGTGGATTATTAACTCAACAATGGTGGTGTACTGGTCTTCATTAGATTTTAATGTGCTCATAGTACTTTGCCAGCCCCATTAAACATGATCTTCTTTTGTCTTCTGCTGGCTGGTTAAAGTGGTCCAGCCAAGTTTACAGAGCAGATTAGTAGAACATTTAGGCAGGCTGAGGCAGTCAGGGGAAGAAAACAGGACTCCAATGGCCTGAATGCATCACTAAGAGAGAAAGCAAGACAGCACATCCCTATACCATTAGTAAAATTATTATTAATACCTTTTCTAACTTCCATCCATCCATCTTCTTCCACTTATCCGGGGCCAGGTCGCAGGGGCAGCAGCCTAAGCAGACATGCCCAGACCTCTCTCTCCCCAGGGAACACCTTGGTGTTCCCTATCTCTAAGGGAGAAGGCAGTCACCCTTCAGAGGAAGCCCATGTCTGCTGAGATCTCGTTCTTTTGGTCACTATTCACAACTCGTGACCCTAGGTGAGGGTAGGGACGTAGATTGACTGGTAAATTGAGAGCTTCACTTTTACACGCAGCTCCCTCTTCACCTCGACAGACTGGTACGGCGTCCGCATCACTGCAGCTGTGGCACCAATCCGTCTGTCAACCTCCCACTCCCTTCTCCCACCACTCGTAAACAAGACCCCGAGATAATAATAATAATAATAATAATGGATTGGATTTATATAGCGCTTTTCAAGGCACCCAAAGCGCTTTACAATACCACTATTCATTCACTCTCACATTCACACAATGGTGGAGGCAGCTACAGTCGTAGCCACAGCTGCCCTGGGGCAGACTGACAGAAGCGAGGCTGCCATATCGCGCCATCGGCCCCTCTGGCCAACACCAGTAGGCGGTAGGGTAAAGTGTCTTGCCCAGGGACACAACGACCAGGACAGAGAGCCCAGGGATCGAACCGGCGACCTTCCGGTTACAGATACTTAAGATACTTAAAGTATCTGTATCTGTACTTAAACTACTCCACGGAGCGGGCACTCTACCCTTTTCCGCGAGGACCATGGCCTCAGATTTGGCTTCACATTCATTCCCACCGCTTCAGACTTGGCTGTGAACCATTCTAGTGTAATTGAGGCCATCACCAGATGAAGCCAACAGAACCACAACATCTGTGAAAATCAGAAATGAGATTCTGAGACCACCTCAGTGTGAGCTTTCTGCCACTTGACTACACTTACAAATTCTGTCTGTGCATAAGCGCAGACAACAGTCAGGACCCTTTCCCTGCCCCTTCGTGTCAGGGAACAAACCCTCTCATTCACCTGGAGAAACCCCAATGTACAGGCAGCAAGCTGAGGGGATACCCACCCCAGCCCACTGCCTCTCACCAAGGGCAACTCCAGACTGAGACAGAGTTCAGCCCCTCTCCAGGAGACTGGTTTCAGAGCCCAAGCTGTGCGTTGAGGTGAGCCCGACTATATCTAGCTGGTACCTCTCAGCCTCACACACTAACTCAGGCACAGAGGTGACGTTCCATGTCCAAATCACTAGTTTTGGTAGTCGGGGATCGGTCTGCCAGGGCCTCTGTTCCTGGCCTCCGCCTAACACACATTGCACCCGACCCCTACGGCACCTGCTGTAGGTGCAGGAGGATGGGTCCATGTCCCTTTTTCAGGCCGTGCCTGGCCAGGCCCCATGGACTAAGGCCTCGCCAACAGGCGCTCACCATCGGGCACCTTCTCCAGGCCTGGCTAACCCTATCCTGGGCAGGGTGAACTGTTCCCTCGATGTTCTACTCATAAGGGTCTTTTGAATCAGTCTTTGTCTGGTCCCTCAACCAGGACCAGTTTGCCATGGATGACCCTACCAGGGGGCAAAAGCCCCACAACAACATAGCCCCTGGGGTCCCTGGGGCTGTAAATTTGAGCTAATGTGATTTTATTAATTTTATACTTCAGATGCTTGGATGATTGTCAGATTGTCAGTTTCTGCTCCTTTATTCCCTGTTTCATGTGATCATGGTTTTTCGTCATTACATATGCAAAGCCTAGACCTGTCTCAGTCAGTTCACTGGCTGCTTGGAGACTGTGTGACAGCCATTCTGTTTTGTTTTTATGTTGTTCTGGTATCATAGTCTTTATAATCCAATTATTAAAACTATTGTTAAAATTAACACTGGAAAATATAGGTAACAAACACTGAAATGAAAAACATAAATGTTACCAAATTGAAAGTGTCCTTCCAAACATGAATATGTTCAGTTAAATTCGTAGCAGTTATTGACACAGTTTGTGTTACTTATTGTGCTAAAATAAGGTCAAGTAGTCACCAAAATATAAAAGTCATATTGTGGGGTCTATCGGAGCTACAAAACAATAATAATAAGACTCAAGACATTTTTTTGGATCAACACATATTTCCAACAGGACATATTTCTTCTGCTGGGTTCATTGCAGTGGTGTGTGGTGATTTTTACAGAAAGAGACGCCACCCACTCCTGCAGCCCATTACAGACATAAACAAAAACAACTTTCTCCACTATTTACCAATCTAATGAGACAAAATGGATCAGATTAAAGCATACTGTTTCAATATGATCCTTTAATCTGATGTCTGCACTCTACACGGACATCTTTCTGTACTCTTTCCTGGCTGAATGAAGAATTGTAACATATTATTCCTGCTATAATAGTATTAATATGTTATGATTGAAATAAGCAAAGCTTTTAGCAACAATATCTGTCTGAGGCCACAAGATGACAGCAATGTAAAGAAGAGATTTACATAATAAATACGTGGCAGGCAATGAGCTTTATGGCAGCGCTCTCCCAGATCACTTTTCATTGGTACATTTTTATTTATGTCTATTTTTACATTTGACGAGGCAAGCACTGCTTGCTTTGCTTGTCCTGACTGAATGTCACTGGTTAACTGTCAAATCCACCTGGTGATAACAAGGCCTGTTATCACCAGGTGGTACTGTTCTTTAACCCTATCCCCAAAATACCTTTACCAGCCCCATGTGAACCTACATGACTACTACAGCTGCAGTCAAGCATTGGAACAAATGCAAATATTGTGGCTGCCACATTATTACTGGCTATGAACATGTTGCCAGAAGGGTAGGTTATGCAGGTAGGTTATTGGGGCAAGGGATAGCTGTGGCTCAGGTAGTAGATCAGGTCATCTTTTTGTAAGGTATGTGGCCCCTGATCTTGGCTGATCCAACCTGTATGTCTAATATCCTTGGGTAAGATAGTAACTATTTCAAAACTTACATTTTAACTACTGATTTTATCTACTGTTCTGATTTTATCTACTGTTGTTTTTTTTAATCAATTTTAAAGACCCTAGGCTACAATACCAAAGTAGTTAGTGATTAAGTTATTTTTTTTATGTTGGTGATTGATGTTACCCCTGTGCAGCATTTAGTGTCATCTGGTGGTGAATTTTCGTCATGGTCCCAGCCCTTCCCACAGATCTGTCTCTCTCCCTCTCTCTGTTTGTGATGGTCGTGGACTCAGACTGAGTCCCCGCCCTGCTCACCTGTGGATAGTCACCCATCCTTCTACAGGTGGTGGCTGATAGTCATTCATCGCTAGATTGTTGGCCTACCCCGTTAGTTACACCCTGGCTGATCTCACAGACTGTGCTCCCTGCAACTTCTGGCAGTTAATTGTGTGTTTCCCTGTGCACAGGGCTTCACCGGTGTTCTGTCCCTGGTGAATGGTGAGACAGAGCCTTCCTGTGTAAAGAGAGAGTTGTGTGGGGTTTTTTTGGATTGAACGTGCCAATTTCCTCCCCGACCTTCCCTCCCTTTGAGAAACATTCTGCTGACTCTTGTGTTGTTTCATTGCCTGTAAATAAACCTTCTGAATCTTTACATGCAAGTCCGCTTCTGAGTCCTGCACACCTGCTCAAGATGTGACAGTCTTCAAGTTAACTGATCTTCTGTCACGGCAGGGTGCGCCGATGTGAATGGAAACAGGACCCAAAAGCAGATGATGACGAGTAGTGTAAGTTTGAACAGAAAAGTGATCCTTTATTAGATGACGGCAGGAGTAAACCAGGAAACCAAAGTAAACTGACAAGACACTAAAAAACAAAATACTAAACGGTACTGAGACCAAAACCTAAACTATGACTGTGGTGGATAATAACAAGCAAAGACCATGACTAAGACTAATAATACATAACAGATGAAAACCGTAACTAAGACTGAGGTCAAATAAACAGACGAACCGATTCCAGACGCCCGAAAACAACCAGAAAACAAACACCAGAAGCACACAGGCCAAAAACAACAAGGGCACAAAAGACCGAGACCCAGCTTCAGGAGGGCGGCCACGAACCCGGCAGAACAGGAGCGAAAGGCGAAGCGGTTCAGGCGGCCGCCCCGGAGGTCGACAGCAAAACAAAACAGAGTCCAAAAGTTCGGGAGGTCGACCAGGAAGCCAACGGTCCAGCAGGCCAAAATCCATGAGTTCCGGGGGCCGACCCAGAGGTCGAGAGCACAGCAGGCCAGAGATCAAAAGTTCAGGGGGCCGACCCGGAGGCCAACGGTCCAGTAGTCCATAGCCCACGAGCTCAGGGGGCCGACCCGAAGGTCGAGAGCACAGCAGGTCACAGGTCAAAGATTCAAGGGGCCGCCCCCGACGGCAATGATGTCCAGCAGACGGCCCGGAAAGCGGCCGGTGATCCCGAGGGGCAAAACGAGGCTCGGGCGACAGCAACACAACCGCAGAACCAGGCGAGGCCGACACAGAAACAAAGGCCGAAGCTGGACCAGGCGGAGGCGAAGCAGGAACAAAAGCCGAGGCTGGAACTGACGACAGCGAAACAGGAGTCGAGGCCGAAGCCGGACCAGGCGAACCAGAAGCAGAAGCCGAGGCTGGACCAGGTGACAGCGAAGCAGGAGCAGGACCAGGCGAGGCAAAAGCAGAGGCCGGACCAGGCGAGGCAGAAGCAGAGGCCGGACCAGGCGAAGCAGAAGCAGAGGCCGGACCAGGCGAAGCAGAAGCAGAGGCCGGACCAGGCGAAGCAGAAGCAGAGGCCGGACCAGGCGAGGCAGCAGCAGAGGCCGGACCAGGCGAAGCAGAAGCAGAGGCCGGACCAGGCGAAGCAGAAGCAGAGGCCGGACCAGGCGAGGCAGCAGCAGAGGCCGGACCAGGTGAGGCAGAAGCAAAGGCTAGAGCCGGAACAGGGGAGGCAGAAACAGAGGCCAGAACAGGCGAGGCAGCAGCAGAGGCTGGACCAGGCGAGGCAGAAACAGAGGCTGGACCAGGCGAAGCAGAAGCTGAGGCTGAAGCTGGACCAGGCGAAACAGAAGCTGAGGCTGAAGCTGGACCAGGCGAAGCATAGGCTGAAGCTGGACCAGGCGAAGCACAGGCTGAAGCTGGACCAGGCGAAGCAGAAGCCGAGGCTGAAGCTGGACCAGGCGAAGCAGAAGCCGAGGCTGAAGCTGGACCAGGCGAAGCAGAAGCCGAGGCTGGACCAGGCGAAGCAGAAGCCGAGGCTGAAGCTGAACCAGGCGAAGGAGAAGCTGAGGCTGAAACTGGACCAGGCGAAACAGAAGCAAGAGCTGAGGCTGAGGCTGGACCAGACGACGGCGAAGCAGGAGCTGAGGCCGAAGCTGGACCAGGCGAAACAGAAGCAGAAGCCGAGGCTGAGGCTGAACCAGGCGAAGCAGGAGCTGAGGCTGGAACTGAACCAGGCGAAGCACAGGCTGAAGCTGGACCAGCCGAAGCAGAAGCTGAGGCTGAGGCTGGACCAGGCGAAGCACAGGTTGAAGCTGGACCAGGCGAAGCAGAAGCTGAGGCTAAGGCTGGACCAGGCGAAGCACAGGTTGAAGCTGGACCAGGCGAAGGCGAAGCAGGAGCAGAGGCTGAAACTGGACCAGGCGAAGCAGAAGCAGAGGCCGAGGCTGAGGCTGGACCAGGCGAAGCACAAGCTGTAGCTGGACCAGGCAAAGCAGAAGCTGAGGCTGAAGCTGGAACAGGCGAAGCAGAACCAGGTAACAGCGAGGCAGGCGCAGGTGGTGGCTGGACGGGCTCCTCGGGCCCCCCAGCTGACGCGGCAGGAGGCTGTGTAAGTTGCAACAACACACAGTCTATAGTGGGTGAAATGAGTTTGTATGAGTTTTTAGACTGAGGTGTGGCAGAACCAGGCGAGGCGTCGTCCTCAGGCTGAGGCGCAGAAGCAGCAGGCGGTGGTCCTGCAGGCGGCGGCACGGGAGCCACAGGTGGTGAAGCAGAAGATGGCTGGACGGGCTCCTTGGGCCCGCCAGCTAACGAGGTGCCCGTCCAGTTTCACACTTCAGCTAACGAGGTGTGAAACTGGACGGGCTCCTCAGGCCCTCCAACTGACGTAGCGTGAGGCTGAACGGGCTCCTCAGGCCCTTCAGCAGATGAGGCATGAGGCTGAACGGGCTCCTCGGGCCCTCCAGCTGACGTGGCGTGAGGCTGGACGGGCTCCTCGGGCCCTCCAGCAGACGAAACATGAAGCTGGCTGGGTTCTCCCGAACCTCCAGCAGACGAGACATGAAGCTGGCTGGGTTCTCCCGAACCTCCAGCAGACGAGACATGAAGCTGGCTAGGTTCTCCCGAACCTCCAGCAGACGAAACATGAAGCTGGCTAGGTTCTCCCGAACCTCCAGCAGACGAGACGCGAGGCCGGACGGGCTCCCCGGGCCCTCCAGCTGACACTGAAATAGGCTGCACAAGCTGCACCTCCGTCTCCGGCTCCAAACCGGCCTGGATAGCAGTCCCACAGCAGCGTAGCTGAGCCTGATGGCTAGCATTTCCAGTGACAACAGTCTCATCATAGCCGGGCTCATGACCCGGAAAGGCAGTGTCCGTTCCAATAATCTCCGGAGAAAAAACATGAGGAGCCAAGATATAGTCACTCACTTGTGTTCTTGGTGTGGAGCGACGATGGCGCGCACGCCGCTTTTTCTTGAAAGTGGAAGACGGCGGTGCAATAGGTGGAAGTCCCTGGTAACTCCGAGGTCCCCCGAGAGCCAGTCGAGTACCCCGGAAAAAGGGCTGGTGCTCCGGAATGAGCCATGGCTTCCACCGGAGCTCCTCCTCCAATAGAGCGCAGAATATCGACTGACGCTCGTCATGGTCCAAATCAATGGTGTCCAGCGCTTCCTCGCGCTGGACCGTGGCAGGAGTATGGCGAGACTGTGATGAGGGCGTGGAAACTGGTGAGCTGAGAGGTGGTGACGCTGCGGCAAATCTCAGCGAACCGACACGAACACACTCAGGTTCCGGAGGCAGCAATGGAGATGACTGATCGTGGGGTTGTTGTGACTGGTAGGTGCTGGAAGCCATTTCCTGACTCAACAGTTCCTGGGCCTGCAGGATCTCTTTTACCCTTGTAAAAGCATCCACTATAGCAGGTGAGCCCGGGAGCTGAAGGAGGCGGGGATCCCTCTCCATAATAGCTTCAGCAACGTTGACCATCACAAGCTTGCTCTTCAAATCGGGTGCTGTAAAGATGTGGTCGAGGATCGCTTGGATCCGAGCCGTCTCCTCCAGACACTCGGTGAGAGCTGAATCCGCTGGGTCCATGAGTGATCGGTTCGTTCTGTCACGGCGGGGTGCGCCGATGTGAATGGAAACAGGACCCAAAAGCAGATGATGACGAGTAGTGTAAGTTTGAACAGAAAAGTGATCCTTTATTAGATGACGGCAGGAGTAAACCAGGAAACCAAAGTAAACTGACAAGACACTAAAAAACAAAATACTAAACGGTACTGAGACCAAAACCTAAACTATGACTGTGGTGGAAAATAACAAGCAAAGACCATGACTAAGACTAATAATACATAACAGACGAAAACCATAACTAAGACTGAGGTCAAATAAACAGACGAACCGATAAAGGCAAGCAGAAAATAAAAGGCTTAAATACAGACATGAGGTGATCAGGGGAAATGGCGACACATGGGGGAAACAGCTGACAAACATAACCCTAATGACAGGACCAAGAGAGAATGAAACTAAATACAATGACCAAAGAACACACGACACTGTCAAAATAAAACAGGAAACACTGAAAACTAAACATGACAACACAATAAGACAGACCTAATACGTGATGAATGAATACAAAACCCCAAACATAAAAAACCCAAGAACAATAACCAATAACTGCCCAAACTAAAGGCAAAATAGGAAATAACACAAAAACTAATAACATATCAAAAAATGAGAAAAATACAAAGAGAACTCAGAGTGCTGGGTCGGAGACCCAGCCTGTGACATCTTCGATAATAACCATACTTGTAATTTTGAGCATTTTTATAGCACTTGGTTTTTGATCATATTTTTTTGCAGGTTGTTTGTTTACAACCTGGAATGCGATTGTATACCTGAAACTTGCATTACAGCTACAGTGATGGGCTACAGTTATTGAAGTGTTATTGCTGAACAGAGGTCCACAGCATCACAAAGGCTTATTTTATCTCCTCCTTTACTCTAATAGGATTTCCTGTATCTATCTTTTCTCCAGACTTTTCTTCAGACACCCCCCCCACACACACACACGCACGCACACACGCACACGCACACACACACACACACACACACACACACACACACACTTTCATTTAATTAGAAATCCCAGTCTTCAATTAATTCAATACAAAATATTACATAGAGTTCACTATACAGGTCATCGGATGTTCAAGATGGGCTTTACGTCTACCAACAACTGCTCACACTGTCAAACCAATACAACGGACAATTATATCCACGCTCTTTGAACTCCAGTCCTCGAAGGCCGGAGACCTGAAACTATTCAAGATTCAAGGTCTTTATTGTCAATACAACAATATACACAGTATCTCTTACCGGAATGCCGTTTCATTTATAAGAATTAAAAAAATATATCTCCAAGAGATATGAGACTAGAACCACAAATGAATAATAACTCACTAACTTTGGGTAAGGTTAAGAGAGAAAAGGTACTATTACTAATTATATCTATGTACAATAAACAAAGACAGGACAGAGACAATGCAAAGTGGCCATGTGCAATTACAGTAAAGTGAGATTATTGTATTGAATACCAGGTTCAAGTTATGGTCAGAATATTGTAGACGAGACAGGACAAAGACATATGCACGATGCAAAATGTGCAAATGTAGTATAATTTAGATGTGACTGAGTGTGCAAATAAGCATATTGTTCCCAGGTCCAGTTTGTAGTGGATTTGTGGAAGTTTTTGTTGCTTTGAGTCGTTTGATGAGTATTGTAGGTGTTTGTAAAGGTGTATGTGTATATCAGTCCTTTTGTGGTAGTGAGTTGAGGGCTCTGACTGCTTGGGGGAAGAAGCTCTTGCAGTGTCTGGTCGTTACTGTTTTGATGCTGTGAAACCGTCTGCCAGATGGAAGGAGGGAGAACAGTGCATGTGAGGGGTGGAAAGTGGCCTTCACTATGCTGTTCACACATCGGATGATGTGTCTGTCGTAGAGTTGGGAGATCGGTGGGAGAGGGCCTCCAATGATCCTCTCTGCTGTCCTCACTAGTCTGCAGAGACTTCTTTTCAGCGAGGGTGCAGTTCCCGTACCAGATAGTGATGCAGTAGCAGAGGATGCTCTCAGTGGTTCCCTGGTAAAATGATGTGAGGATGGGAGGAGCGAGACGTTCTTCAGTTTCCTAAGAAAGTGAAGATGTCGTTGGGCTTGATGGCGGTGGTGTTCAGGTTCCAGGAGAGGTCAGCTGATATGTGCACACCCAGGAACTTCACACTGTTGACCATCTCAACAGCACATCCGATGATGTGCAGTGGGGTGTGGGTTGTTGAGCTCTTCCTGAAGTTACCAACCATCTCTTTAGTCTTCTGAACATTTAGAGACAGGTTGTTATTCTGACACCAGTCCACCAGGTGTTGTACCTCCTCTCTGTATTCAGACTCATTGTTGCTGGTGATGAGACCCACAACTGTTAATAATAATAATAATAATAATAATGGATTGGATTTATATAGCGTTTTTCAAGGCACCCAAAGCGCTTTACAATACCACTATTCATTCACTCTCGCATTCACACACTGGTGGAGGCAAGCTACAGTTGTAGCCACAGCTGCCCTGGGGCAGACTGACAGAAGCAAGGCTGCCATATCGCGCCATCGGCCCCTCTGGCCAACACCAGTAGGCGGTAGGGTAAAGTGTCTTGCCCAAGGACACAACGACCAGGACAGAGAGCCCAGGGATCGAACCGGCGACCTTCCGGTTACAGATACGCTTCCCAACCCCCTGAGCCATGGTCAAACAAACTTGATGATGTGATTTGAGCTGTAGTGTGCAGTATAGTCATGTGTTAGCGGCTGTGTGCTCAGTCCTCATGCTTTCATACTTGCATAGACTCTATTAACTTTGACCATTTTTACTATATAAACTTGAGTAAACAAACCACACACTCCCCATCAGGTATAATTTATTATAACACTATCAATTTCTCAATGGAATAGTAAAATTATCTCTGAAACCAGCCACAAACTTAGGAGTGTCGTGTTTGACTGCATTGACTATACTTTACTGCCTTGGCTACTAAAGGTCCTCTTAGTTCTTTTCACTCGTGAGTCCTTCAACAGCACAACTTCCACTTGAAGATTGGGCTTAACTTGATTCCGCTTTCTCTCTTTTTGAAGCATTGTCACATACTCCTTTCTCCATCTTGTTGGAAAGGTTGTTAATGTTAAAATCCCCATCCTGTGTCAACAACACTGATGGGGTGATTCTGGGTGAGAGGACACTGGGACAACAGTCTTGAGTTCATAATCGCAGGAACCTCCACCATCAGAGTGACTAGGTTCTCATTTGTAAGATGCAATGGATTCAAATTGAGAAGAAGAGCATTTAAAATATATATAAGTGATGCAAATCATCCTCTCCCACACTCCATCCATGTGGAAGAGTGAGGAGGGTTGAATATCCAGGTGCACTTGTTGTCTTTATGATAAATTTTTAACTAAGGATCTGCTGTGTCGCATTTGCCTTCATTACAGGATCCAGTGAAATTTGTTCATCCGGCCCTTTTATGGCAATGAAACATCTGAGACGACTGACCAAGCTCACAGTGTTCATGGTCTCTGTAACCTCAATGTGCACAGCTCGAGTGCTCATACAAGTGAATATAATGGCCCATCATTTACTTTCAGTATGCCCTCCTCTTGTTCTTCGTGTAGTCATGAAACCTTTTTAGTCCAACTTTCCTTAATCATTGTGCTAAAGGTTGCTATTTCAGGGGTGAACTTCTGCATCCATATCTGGATGTAGCAGCTCAAAAACATAAGTCTGAGAAATATGAACTTGTGGATGTTTTAATAGAAATGATAGTCCAGTAAACCAGTTGATGCTTTTCAGAGTCACAGCAGCTGGAGCTCCATGGTCTGCTGGGTTTTTTTCAGTAGTGATATTGAATGAATGTCAATATTCATTTCTTCTTGGATGAAATCTGCCATTTCAGTTGCCGAGACAGCTGTGCAAAGCTAAAGGTGGGGCACGGCATGAGCTGGGTGTGGGGCCAGTTTTATCGTGATAACAAATGCCACATGGATTTCTCCCACTGTAGAAACGGTCTTTAAGTAAGCCACAGCAGCTATGGCGATGACAGACACATCTGAAAAACACACAACTCTCTGTGGTAAGTGTGTGTGGACAAAGAAACTGGAATATAAGGTAGTAGAATCTGTTCTAAATCTTTCATATCGTCTCCCCAGAGTTTCCACTGTTCTCTCTATGATGCCGGCATCGGTGTGCCTCAGTCATACCGTTCTACAGAGAGGTTTCTCACTAAATGTCTTCCTCCCCATTGTGGCTGGCGCTACAACATCTAAACGGGGGTCAAACAAACTTTTCACTGCAGACTAAATGTCCCTTTGGGTCAAAGGCTTCTCGTCCTTTGAAACTGTTAGAAGAAATCTCTTATGAAGTGAGAGTAACATAGAGTAGCGAAGGCATACACAGGGAACTTGTATGCAATCGCATCATTTATTTGTTTCAGAGTTACCCTGGGAGCAGATATGTGTGTGACACTTTGTGTAATTGTACTGAACATGATTGTAACTGCTTCAGATAACAGATGAGGAGGAGCCACAAAGAGGCCTGAGAAGAGGACAGACAGAGAGAGGCATCCCCTCAGCTTACTGTTATGTACAGCTTGCTGAATAACTTGAATATTTGTTCTATCAGAAACACAGATGGTGAAGCTGCGAGACATCATGATTCCACTCCTAAATCCAGATCCTTCAAATCCTTGACTAGATATTCAAGAGGAACGCTTGCATGGCACTGCTGATATTGGATGCAGTTTTGTGTAGCTTAATGTTTGATTTAGCTAGCATCTCTTGGGAAGTCAGCAGGACACGAATGGCTTCTGCTTCACTGGGAAAAAATGCCAATCTGTTGTCAACATAAAAATTGCCTGCCATGAGCTGGTAGTGAAGTCATCTGCTTCCAGAACAGCTCGCCTGAGGCGATAAATGACAACCAATGGTGATGGACTGCTGCCAAATACATGTCCTGTCATTTGAAACTCTTTCACTGGTTTTTGTAGATCAGAGGTGTCAAACCTACGACCAGTAGCGGTTTTTGATACAGGCGACACAGGCGGTTGCCTGGGGCGGCATCACGGGCATCGGCAAAAAATTTTTTTTACTCGTACTCATGCTGCCCCGACATCATGCCAGCGCATATTGGGAATGGCATAGGCACCAATCAGTTTTCTATTGCTCATTTGCTGGGAGGAAGGGCGCCCTCCATTTGCGAGGTGCGCCAGCTGCTTGCTGCACAGGGAGGAAAGGGCGGGGCGGCGGGGGATTCACTGGTGGCTGGAGCAGCATCTAATAACCAACTCTCAAAATAAAACTAAATAAAAACAAACCAACAAACATGAAAACACCAGACATTATGATACAGACTTATAATTTGCACTGATGTTTTTTTGAAATTCTATATGCGAAAAGTGAGCGCGAGAGCCTTCGGTGCACCTGCATGCTGCTGAAGTCAAAGTAAACTTTATTGTCATCTCCGCTACATACAGTCCAGTATATAGAGAGACGAGACGATGAGGCTTCAGTTACAGCAGTGCAAGAAAAAAAACAATAAATATAAGAAGAGTAAGAAAATATATACACTTTATGACTGGGGTAAAGGGATCAATAACAATTTAAAATTTACAGTTTGATGATTTAAAGTTTCACACACAACCCGTCGAAATGGGAGGGGCTGGCTGCTTCCAAATAGAGCACATTTCATTCATAATGATGTAAATCCAAGCCCATTATGTATTCCTGATCTGAATCCTGGGTTGTGTGAAATCCCAGAAATAAACCTTAGACAAAGCGAATCTGTGAACTAAGGTGTAGGTCTATTAGGTTATGTTGTGGCGATCCTCGAGTTGGTGGATTTGTGTTCATACTGTAGTGCAAAATTAAAACCAATGGAAGATGGACAAGAAAAGTTCAAAGCCATCAGGTGCTGAGTTTAGAAAAAAGAGAAAAGAAGAGGAGGAGAAGCGAGCAAAAGATACAGGTAAGCAGATGTGTTATTGGATAATGGCAGGTCATCCTGAAACAATCAGAATCAGAATACTTTATTAATCCCTAACGAAATTATGTGGGGTACAGTTGCTCCAAGAAGAATTGGTAAAAATAGTAACAGTAACAGACTAAACAACAAACAAACAATACATTATATTACAGATTTGACACATTTAAGGAATAGCACTAATATAAATAAATAACTCAATTATAAATATCAAGGATTAACAGAGGGGATTATAATGTGGCCAATCAAATGCAAAGATAGACTGGGATCATACCATTATGTGAAAGAAGGAAGTCTGGTTGACATTCCAAAGACAGCAAGTGGAGTGGTACAGGCCAGGTACACAGAGAGACCGGGAGCTAGATTTAAATGCATGCATGTCTGGAAAAAGTAAAGAAACGACGAAAATGTAAAATGAGCAGAATCTGGCTGCATTTTAATGATAGTGGAGACTGCAAAGATAAAATGAGGAGCTGGCCAAAGTGATGCCCATTTTATTTTCAGCCATTTTCCAACGTGGAGGACAAAAGGTTATAAACAGGGCTGCACATAAGTGGTCCGCAGGTGCACATTCGCTGTCAAAATAAAAGACGTGCACCCGATAAGAAGTTGCAACGCGCGTTTGAGTACATAAGAGTTTTTGGAGGAGGACAGACATTTGTTAAGAATTCTTAAAGTTGTCGAAGAAGCAAGCTCCTTTAAGCAATTACTTTCGTGTTCCTCCACCTACAAAGAAATTTCAGAAGGAGTCCGAACCGCAAAAGAAGCGCGTATTCTCGGAAAAGTGGTTGCAGGAGGTAAACTGGCTTCAAACAAATGATGAACGCATAGAGATGTGGTGCAGAATATGCCATGAAAATCCCACTCTAGCGGACAAAAACAGTGCAAACGCGCGTTGCAACTTCTTATCTGGTGCGGGTCTTTTATTTCGACAGCGGAAACTCCACTTATGTGCACCCCTGGTTATAAACTTGTTCAGGCCTCATGTGTGTTCTCCCCAGTAGTAGTAAATACACTAAAATTGAAAACAAAACAAAACAAAACACTGAATAAAACATTGCTTCTACAAAAGACTACAGTTACAGTTCAGTACTAAATATTACATAAACTACATACAAAGTATCTTTGAATGGCAGAGATGCAGACATGTTTAAATGAGTCTCACAGGCCTAAATGTGCCTTTGACACCATTAATAATACTTAAACTGTTTCATCTGCTGCTCATCAAAAACAGCCACAAGAAGAAATGTTGGACTTTTAACTGTATTTTCAGAAGTTTTACAGCTTTTCCCAGTGACAATATACCTTATAGTAACACAGAGTAAACTCCAACAATCAGATGACCCCCGATGAGCAACAGGAAGAAACCACTGGCAGAACCAGGCTCAGGGAGGGGCAGTTATCTGCTGTGACCAGTTGGGGGTGGGGAGGAAAACAGGACGAAAGACACGCTGTGGAAGAGAGCCAGAGATTAATAATAGCTAATGATTAAATGCAGAGTGCTACAGAAACCCATAGTGAGTAAATAAAGGTGAGTGAAGTCCCCAGCAGCCTACGCCTACGGCAGCATAACTAAGGGAGGATTCAGGGTCACTTCATCCACAGTATATGCCAGTATATGTCAAGAGGAAGTCCTTATCCTGGAAGTGTCTTTTTCCCAAATCCAAAGTATAGGATGGTTCCACAGAAGAGGGGTGTGAAGGCTTAAGGCTCTGCCTCCCATTAACTGTGAACATCCTCACAAGTAAACCAGCAGTTGAAGTTGAAGTGCTCTATTGAGGTGATATGGTACTATGAGATCGTCAAGATAAGTCAGGGCCGAATTATTCAAGACCTTATATGTGAGGAGCAGGATTTTATATTTAACCATAGCTGGACTGGCCATCGGGCATACCGGGCATTTGCCCGGTGGGCCGCTGGCGATTTTTGTTTTTATGGGCCGATGGATTTTTTTTTTGATTTTTTTTTTTCTTAGAAAGGGTATATATAATGAAAGGTGTTGGATTGGCCAATTGGTCATGATCGACTCTGGGCTGGACCAATTACAGCCGAGGAGGCCGGATGCACCCGCCCCCTTGTTTAGCAATCACGTGATTTTCGCGCATTGCATGCCGGGAACTCGTGGCAAAACAATCCAAGCACCGCATCAAATGCAAGCATTTGCAGCACCGCAAAACGTTCATTTTCCGGTTCCAATGCCTTCTTGTTTTTTCTTTGCCGCACAAAAAAGGAATGTACAAAACAAAAGGAGAACAATACCGGTCCGTACAAAGACAGACTCGACGAAAAGACAAAGAAAAGATACGAGGAAAAAAATCAAAGGAGTGAAAGGGTCAGACCCTTAGAGCACACAGAGGGACAAAAGACGTTAGCGTGCTGCCCAACTTTCACCACGCTCAGATTTATAATTATACGCTTCTTGGAGTGAGTGCATACACTCATGAAGTTTAGTAACTTCAGGTCACTGCAACAAGCCCAGGTACAGTTTACCGACGGATGGGTGCAGGACCTTGAAATGCACCGTGTAGAACGAAAGACCATCGTACGAACAAAGGTAAGTTTACCAGCCTCACAAATCGTCGTCATAAATACACATTCGTTAACCGTTTATTAATAGGACCTTTGAGCTCAACGGTAATTAATTAGTAGTGGAAATAATTTCTAGTAGCATCACAGAAATGTAGCAGTGACAATAATATTGTATGTTGTAATCGCACTTGACAATTAGTGATACAAGGTTCAAGGTTCAAGGTTCTTTATTATTTGTCACATGCATAGTTATACAAGTATAACACACAGTGAAATGTAGCCTGACACGCTCCTCGACATGTGCAAAAATGGGGAGGGGTGTAGAGGAAGAACATTATATATATATATATATATATATATATATATATATATATATATATATATATATATATATATATACACACATATAGTATATACACTGGGTGAATGTGCAGTAGTAGCAGCAAGCAGGTGAATTCTGTACATTAATATGAATAGATATCTGACTATTTTACAGGATAGACAATATAAACATATTTAAAATTAAAGGAATTGAAATGTACATTGTGCCTTGGTTTAGTGTCTGGAAGAGTCCTGTCTCAGTCAATTATAGATGATGTGAGAGGGCGGGTGTGTGTGTTTAGGGCACGGATGGCTTGGGGATAGAAGCTCCTCTTGAGTCTCTCTGTCCTTGCCCGGAAGATGCGGAACCTTCTACCAGATTGCAGAAGTTGGAACAGTTTGTTGCCAGGATGGGACGGGTCCTTCAGTATCTGCGCTGCTCTAGTCCGGCATCTCCTGGTGTAGGTGTCCTGAAGCGGGGGGAGAGCAATCCTGCAGCAGCGTTCTGCTGTACGGATCACTCTCTGGAGAGCTTTTTGGTCCTTCACACAGCTGTTCCCGAACCACGATGTCATGTTCTGTGTGAGGATGCTCTCCACAGCGCCTGTATAGAAAATCCTGAGGATCTTTGGAGAGACCCTGAACTTCCTCAGTTGTCGTAGGTGATACAGGCGCTGCCTAGCCTTTTTGGTCTGGACCTGAATGTGGGCAGCCCATGTCAGGTCTGAGGAGATGTGGACACCAAGATACTTGAAGGACTGCACCCTCTCCACTGGAGCTCCATTGATGATAATGGGCTTGTAGTCTCTGTGCTGACCCCTTCTGAAGTCCACCACCAGCTCCTTGGTCTTGCTGACGTTCAGCTGGAGGTGGTTGTCCTGGCACCACGATGCCAGATTCTTCACTTCATCCATGTAGGCCGCCTCATCGTTGTTGGAGATGGCACCCAACACCACTGTGTCGTCAGCAAACTTCACAATGGTGTTGGAGCCATGGGTGGCCACACAGTCTGAAGTGTAGAGGGAGTAGAGCAGTGGCGAGAGGACACATCCCTGAGGTGCTCATGTGTTGATGGTGATGCTGTTGGAGAAGCACCTGCCCACCCTCACCACCTGAGTTCTGCCAGTGAGGAAGTCCAACACCCATGCACACAGACGGCTGTTAAGTCCCAAAACAACTGTTTTATCCTGTGAATAAAAGTAAATGGTTTTGTCAATGTACCATGGTAATAACAGAAGCGAAACACAATATTGTGTCAGGACAATTCACTATTTATGCACAATAAACAAAGGAGCATAGCGCGACAATTTCTGTTCAGCGCCAGACTTGCTTGTAACCTATATCACCAATTATGTTAAGAAAAATGACGTATTAACTACTAAAAAAACTCTGACCTTTGTGGGAATGCTTGGAGCAGACTAACATGTGAGCTGGAGTGTTCTGAGACATTATACAGGGAGTGCAGAATTATTAGGCAAGTTGTATTTTTGAGGAATAATTTTATTATTGAACAACAACCATGTTCTCAATGAACCCAAAAAACTCATTAATATCAAAGCTGAATGTTTTTGGAAGTAGTTTTTAGTTTGTTTTTAGTTTTAGCTATTTTAGGGGGATATCTGTGTGTGCAGGTGACTATTACTGTGCATAATTATTAGGCAACTTAACAAAAAACAAATATATACCCATTTCAGTTATTTATTTTTACCAGTGAAACCAATATAACATCTCCACATTCACAAATATACATTTCTGACATTCAAAAACAAAACAAAAACAAATCAGCGACCAATATAGCCACCTTTCTTTGCAAGGACACTCAAAAGCCCGCCATCCATGGATTCTGTCAGTGTTTTGATCTGTTCACCATCAACATTGCGTGCAGCAGCAACCACAGCCTCCCAGACAGTGTTCAGAGAGGTGTACTGTTTTCCCTCCTTGTAAATCTCACATTTGATGATGGACCACAGGTTCTCAATGGGGTTCAGATCAGGTGAACAAGGAGGCCATGTCATTAGTTTTTCTTCTTTTATACCCTTTCTTGCCAGCCACGCTGTGGAGTACTTGGGCGCGTGTGATGGAGCATTGTCCTGCATGAAAATCATGTTTTTCTTGAAGGATGCAGACTTCTTCCTGTACCACTGCTTGAAGAAGGTGTCTTCCAGAAACTGGCAGTAGGACTGGGAGTTGAGCTTGACTCCATCCTCAACCCGAAAAGGCCCCACAAGCTCATCTTTGATGATACCAGCCCAAACCAGTACTCCACCTCCACCTTGCTGGCGTCTGAGTCGGACTGGAGCTCTCTGCCCTTTACCAATCCAGCCACGGGCCCATCCATCTGGCCCATCAAGACTCACTCTCATTTCATCAGTCCATAAAACCTTAGAAAAACCAGTCTTGAGATATTTCTTGGCCCAGTCTTGACGTTTCAGCTTGTGTGTCTTGTTCAGTGGTGGTCGTCTTTCAGCCTTTCTTACCTTGGCCATGTCTCTGAGTATTGCACACCTTGTGCTTTTGGGCACTCCAGTGATGTTGCAGCTCTGAAATATGGCCAAACTGGTGGCAAGTGGCATCTTGGCAGCGGCACGCTTGACTTTTCTCAGTTCATGGGCAGTTATTTTGCGCCTTGGTTTTTCCACACGCTTCTTGCGACCCTGTTGACTATTTTGAATGAAACGCTTGATTGTTCGATGATCACGCTTCAGAAGCTTTGCAATTTTGAGACTGCTGCATCCCTCTGCAAGATATCTCACTATTTTGGACTTTTCTGAGCCTGTCAAGTCCTTCTTTTGACCCATTTTGCCAAAGGAAAGGACGTTGCCTAATAATTATGCACACCTGATATAGGGTGTTGATGTCATTAGACCACACCCCTTCTCATTACAGAGATGCACATCACCTAATATGCTTAATTGGTAGTAGGCTTTCGAGCCTATACAGCTTGCAGTAAGACAACATGCATGAAGAGGATGAAGTGGACAAAATACTCATTTGCCTAATAATTCTGCACTCCCTGTATTTGGTATATCCAGACCATCCGTCGGCTCTTACTTCGGAAACATGGCTTAAAAAATTTCTCTTCAACGACGTAATCCGATAAAAAAACCGATCTCTTTACCCGTCGGCTTCCCGTGGCTGTCATGCGACCGGCTATTGCAGTTAATAATACAACAGCTTCTTGCCATTTTTTGGGTTTCTTTTTATGGCTGTGTAACTGAGTTCAATTGAAAGCCTGCGTGCGCTAGTACCTCTTGCCACAAGTTCCCAGAATCCTTTGCGGTTTTACCCCTGAATGACGTCACATTTTCAATCTTTATCCTAGTGGGCCGGTCTCTAGTCAAAATGCCCGGGCCAATTTTTTGTCCCAGTCCAGCCTTGTATTTAACTCTGTGTCTCTATTCTCTCTGCAGCATTTTAGATCAACTGAAGACTTTTCAGGGAGTTTATAGGACATCCTGATAATAATGAATTACAGTAGCTAGATATTCATCCCAGAAGGGAATTTTTTGGAGGTCACAATAGCATTTTAAAGAGTAAGGATAGTGCAGTCTACAATAAAAAAATAAATAAATAAACAACAAAGTTAAAATAAAAGTGCCTTTTAGTATGAGATAGTGCAGTAATTTATAAATGTACAACAGCGCTAAAAACATAAAAAAACAGTAAAAGGAAAACTGACATTGTGTAAGAGAGAAGTGCAAAAAGCATAAATAAATAATACATACACTATAAATCTGAAAAAAAAACATGCCTTATGCCTGTGTGTGTTCACCTGTCCTAGAATGAGGAGTTATTACTGCTTCCACCTCATCACCGATGATGCTGATGGGCCTGGTCGCAGAGAGATGATGTTTCTAATTTTAGAGATGTTGTGCAAATGGAAGAAAGCAGTCCTACATATTTGTTTAATATGTGCATTGAAGGACATGTCCTGGTCAAAAATGACTCCAAGGTTCCTCACAGTGTTGCTGGAGGCCAAGGTAATGTCATCCAGAGTAAGAAGCTGGTTAGATACCATAATTCTAAGATTTTCAGGGCCGAGTACAATAACCTCAGTTTGATCTGAATTAAGAAGCAGAAAGTTAGCGGCCATCCAGGTCTTTATGTCTGTAAGACATGAAAGACATGATACTGTGCCTTCTAATAAAACAGAATTGGTCCCAGCATGGAACCCTGTGGAACTCCATAATTCACCTTATTCTGTGTAGAGGATTTAGACTAGGTAATACAAAACTCAAGACTAACTAATACAGAGCTTTAACTTAAATATTTCTTAAACCCAAATGAATGAATAAAGAGGCCAGTACAAAAACTCAAGACACTAGGCCAAAGACCCACAGTTATGACACAGATTTAGCATACACAGAAAAATCAGATTGCCAGTCACTTGTATTCTAATTTATTCATTCCAGTTGTTTACACAGGTATATTTTTGTTTGAGTGTCTGAATATTGTGTCACAGTTATCAGGGAAAACCATGTGGAATTATTAAAGGACCCAAGATGCAGGCACTACTGATGTGAGGGAGCTTTATTAATGGAGCGTGAACATACAACAAAGGCGAGGGTGGCAAAAACAGAACTGATAAAACCTAAACTGGGAAAATGAAGCAAAAACAAACCTGAAACAGAGATACAGGGAAACACAGAAAAAGATGCAGGACAACGCAGGGACATACACAGATGAACCAGCAATGCACACAAGAAAACACAGGGCTTAAATACAATCAGGGAATGGTAGACAGGAGGGAGACACGGCTGGAATTAATTGGACATAACGAGACAAGCGGAAGCAAAACTAGAAACACTGACAAGAGACACCGACCTTCAAAATAAAACAGGAAAAACACACGTAAACTTAACACAGACTGGGGAGATAGAACATAGGAACATGAAACGTGGAACACGAGAGTACAAAGGACACAAAACGCAAGGGATAACCATAAAAAACAACCCACATAAACAAAACCACAGAATAATAATAAACTTAAACATAAACACTCTAGACCATGACATATTGATGTATTGACCCCTTAAGATTTTGCTCATATTCCACTTTTTCCAACACAATACCATTATTGAATACTTGGCCAACATAATCTCAACATGAAGCCAGGTAGTGTGAGTGATAACAGTAGGTTACGAAGGCTGGAAAACAACAACAACAAATGTCTAAAGCACCATAAAAACCTAATGGATGTAAGCAAAACTCCATTTATTCTTTAAGTATATATGAATAATGATTGTTGCAGCTTTAGTGTCAAAGAACCTGGTTTATAACACTATGACTTAATTTCATGCTACAAGTGGGGATTTCAAAATATTAGTACAGTTGTAAGGCAGCAGGCAGCCACTCGACTATTGTAACAGTTTTCATTTCTTTTTGTTACAGCTAGAGCAGGGCGATATGACCAAAAATATTTATCACGATATACATTTGAAGATTTGCGATAGCGATATATCTGACGATATAATTGATGTGAGACAAAATACTTTACAACTCCACAACTTTATTAGTGCAAAAAAAACAAAACAAAACAACGTATTTTCACTTAAACAAGCAGCTGTTTTTATGTGCATTAAAGTTATATAAAATTTAACAGTGCAAATGCAAATTCCTTGCTGACAGTTTACCCAAAAGGCATTTCCAGTGGAAACTGGCCGACATATCCTCAGCATAACCATGTATAATATCCACAAAACTTAAAAAGAGGTTATACACACACAATACAGTAATATTATGTTGAAGCGCAGTGCGTATCACTCCGCGAGGCTCCTGCCTACAAATGCTCCGACAATCCATCAAGCGGTGTGGCTTCGTAGCTTAGCAAAGTAGTACTAAAACATTTGACAGATTTTCGAGCGCCGTGTACCACATAAAATCGTTTCGAGGTCAGTAAACACAACCAGAATGCAAACATAAGGCACACGGGATTATAAGGGGCACTGTTGATTTTCAGAAAAATCAAAGGATTGATTTTAAGTGTGCCGTATTTTCCAAAAAAAAAGGTAATAACAACGGCCCGCTAGCATGCTCTACCAAAAATAGTGCTTTGTTGTGTATCTGACGGACGAAAGCCAAACCAGTTCCACACCACTGAAGTTGCAGCATTTTTACAAGCCAATTCTGGTTTATCCGTTTCATTCAACGATCCACTTTTACCCTTCTCATTCTCCGTTGCCGCCATGCATTTTCCGCCATGTGCATATGAAAACAAAGGCACTGCGCATGTGCCTTTTACCCATATTCTATCGCGATATTTCATTTTCCTATCGTTGCCCAACATTATACCGGTATTACCGTGAAAGGTATGATATGGCCCAGCCCTAGTTACAGCAGTTTTCTGACATTCTTCAACTGAGTTACAAGAGCTGATAAAGGCAAATAAACGAGGGCACAGGAGATCTGTATGACATGTCACTGAAGCAATATCTAGAGAAACACAGGCTGCTCTATAACATGGCGTGTTAGCTGATGCTTGCCTTCATAGCACTGGTTGGGTTTGTGCTGATGTTGCAGACACAGGAGTTGTTCCACATGGAGGGCTATTAGATTAAAAAAATGGTTGTTTAAGCATGTTGACTCTAGAGGAAGAGGGTTAGAGAAGAAGGCACATTAGGCTGTCCAAGGTTAGATCTAGGTGATGGGATGATGGGAGTTCATTCAATACACTGTGGACAAGATTTAGTAAGTGGAGCATAATAGCATGTGAGCACAATCCCCATATAGAGCTGATACATGTGGTTACCAAGATTGGGCTGTTTTCTAAACACAGGAACAGTCAGTTCATTTCAATGTAATGTCCAATAGACCAAGAGCTGCACAGTTTAGAGCAAGATCACAAACTAAGAGATGATATTCTGCTATAGATAATTTACTAGCAGGACAGACATAGTTTGTCTATTCTGATCAGAACAACATATAAAGATATGTTAAATGTAGACGTACAGTGCAGTGTGGCAGACAGTCATTATAATGGACCAAGGCTTCAGTAACTGACTATTCATAAGCCTGGTTGCCTAAAACAAAAGCTTAAAGATGTCGTTTGTGTTAGCTTTGTAAAATATTTCCAAATTTCAAGGCAAGAAATGGACTCAACAAAACAAATGAGCCATTTATTGAGGCTGAAGAAAACATGCAAAACAAAAGAGCAAAAGAGAACTAAGACCAAACTAAACAATAACCCAGATTGGGAAAACTAAAACTGACCAAAACTAACTAACACTAAAACTGAACACAGAACATGAAAACCTGGATTCATGGATCCCTGATAAGCAGACATCCTGACAATGAACAAAGGGAAATTCACACAATATATACACAGAGGGGTGACGAGGGATATGGAAACACAGGGGGAACACAGCTGGAACAGATATAACGATATGGGGGAAGCAAAACTAAACACACCGAACACAGGATGAGAGACTGTCAAAATAAAACAGAAAACAGTGAAATGCAGACTAAGACACACGGCTTGACACAGGCCAGAGGAAAGAAACAGACAGACAGAACAGAGAGAGGGTGAGAGAGCGAGGGGCAAGAGAGGGCAAGAGACGTGAGGGGCTGGGGAGAACACACATGGATGCACATGACACACAGGGGGACACAAGGAATAAAACACAAGGAGGGGAACATGGGAACGGAAAAAAAGGAGACGAAACACACGGACATGACTAACACCTGGAGAACGAGGAAGCAAGAGACATGGAGGGAAACCAAACTCAGACATGACTGAGGAAACATACACAGAGGACATGACAGACTCTCACAGGGGACACAGGGATGAGACAGACAAGAAAACATGAACCAGATATTACAAATAAACTAAACTGTAGAAAGCTAAACCAGTACAACTCAAAGAATCACAAACATACAATAAACTCAAAACGCTGGGTCCAATGACCCATGACCATGACACACTACTCGGGCACGCAAAATTAAACGTTGCAGTTCTGGGATTCAGGAGTGTGGGTTTAAGGATCAAACTGGAAATGTCATGCAAGAGCAGAGTGTTGTTGTTCAATTCCTCACTAGCAACACAGTAAAAATATTGCATGGTGCATTCATAAATTCCCTTTGGAATTTAGTAGCTCTCCTGTTATATCTCCGTTTCATTAGGTGTTCATCATGTGTTTGTAAAGTTGCCACAACATGAGTTTACGGTTCAGCCAACACAAGTCAATACAGAGTAGTTCCGGAGAAGAGCTGCTGACGGTGTGATCTTTAACAGGAGTGTTTCCCAGTGGAGGGGTAGAACTCACACTTTCAAGGGAATTGAACAAAATCATATTTTCTGAATTTAATGAAAGAAAATAAAAATAAACATAATCCACAACGTTCTGCTATTTATTTAAGCAGATCAGAACTTGAGAATTCAGATAACATCATGAAATGTTAATTTACTGGAAGGCTGCACTTTCTATGAGAATTTGAAGGGTACCTCAGATCTAAATCATGGATGGGAAGTTCATCTTATTGTGTCTTCTTTCTCTTATCTCCCTCCGTATGTCACTTCCTGTCTTTGTGTACTGCTGGGACAAACAGATCCCTGTTTGACTGGTTGCCTCTCTCAGCACCTCCCTGTTGAATAAAACATGTGCACCTCATGCTGCTGCTCTATGCTGCTTGCAAATTTATTCTCCCTTCTTTTTCTTAGCAGATGTATCTCAGTTCATTTGCTGTCTGCTCTCTCCTCCTGCTCCTCCTCCTCAGTGAGTTTCCCTTCCCCTTGTTTCTCTCTCTTTTCTACTCCCTGCTTCTTCCCTCCTCCATCTAATAACGCTTGCTTTCCCAGGTAATCGGCATTGAACCAAGCAATTCCCCCTCTCATGCTCGAACTGTGAGTGGTTGACTGCGCTGAGCACGCTCCCAAAGCGCTCTAGGCAACACCTCCCCCCATCCTTTCAGTCTGTACAGTACAGGCAGAAGAAGCAGAAGAAGTGTGCAAGAGCACGCTGTTGTCTTTGCTGCTACCCACCACATTAGCATATAGAGACAGGAGGGATGAGCTTTCATAAAGAGAAAAAGCGAGGAGAGAGGAAACACTGTACAACAAAGGCAGAATAGAAATTGGGGAGGGTAAGTAAGTTGCCCCCAAAGTGTTTTCTGTCACACCTCAAATGACAGCCCCCATGGGGTGAGGCATGTCCGCAGCAGTAACGACCCTCCAGATGGCATCAGGATGAAACCAGCCCCTCTGTCCCGGGTTTAGCAACACATGGAGCTCGGCCTCTTTTGGGATTACATCAATGGACGAATCCAGCAATATTCGCAACCTGTGCCCAGAGAAAGGTAAGATACGCAAACAGTCCCAGATTCACACTTTCTTTGCATGCACCAGCTTTGAAGAAGTAATCTTCCAGGATGAAGAGCGCCTCGTGCATGAGGGGTTAAAGAGAAGGAGGCGTGACAGAGAGTTTCTCCTCACATTTAACCCACTGACTCATCCTGCTCACTTCTGGTGAAAACACAGCATGTGACTTCAGCATGTGTCTGGTTTTGTCAGACATATCACCTTCTTGACTTTGTCACTCTAAACACCTGGCCTTATAAATACTCGTTTCTTTCTCAGCTTGATTGGATGAGGCTGTGAAATCGAATGCTTTCCCTTTTTGTGAGGTTTAGGAACCTTTGAGATCCTCGCTCGAACCTGAGTGAGGATGAGGGCAGACAGAGAGATGAGGGAGGAGATGCGAGCAGATGAAATCCTCTATCTTTGACAACTCCTCATTACTGCTTCCCGCCTCCTCCTTCCCCTTTTCTCCTTTCTCTCCTCTTCTCCTGCTCTTGCATTCCCTTAAGCCCCAGTAACCATAGAACAACTCATTAGTGTTGGATCACCTTGGCTCTCAGAAGCAGGGCAACCTAAAGACCAACCAAGCACTATAATGAGAATTTCACAAAGCCATGAGGTGCAGCTATAATCCCTACCCCACATCTCCATGCTGGGGTGTGCAGGCATGTAGCAGGGACAGCTCGACCCTGATCTGGCCTGGTCCACTACTTTGTACAACTACAATTAACACCTACAGTTTCTTTTTTTGAAAGAACATCTATGGTTCATCTATGGTTGCTTTTCAACGGGTTTTTAATAATTCACAACTTTGTGTTCGTATTATTTAATTCTTTATGCTTGTTTCTGATTCAGTCGTCCCTATTTATCCTGGCTTGGCACCGACGTTAGGAGTATACTGACCAGTTTTTGAAAGCCTGAATGTGAATTTCAGGATCAACTTTTACTGGTATTCCTGGAAGGTAAAAGCACATAGGAAGCACAGCAGTTGTTGTGGCTTACCACTTTATGTTAAAGATGGAGTCACTGAGTGCTGAGCAGAAAAGCCACAAACCTCCTGTGGTATCAGCATCAGCACAGAAACACTTTTTGTGCTGATGGCATAGGGTTTCATAGCTCCTATAGGTATAATGTGCGGTTGCCCAGGGCGGCATCGTGGTGGGGGGCGGCATCACGGGCATCGGCAAAAAAAATTTTTTTACTCGTACTCATGCTGCCCCGACATCATGCCAGCGCATATTGGGAATGGCATAGGCACCAATCGGTTTTCTATCGCCCATTTGCTGGGAGAAAGGGCGCCCTTCGTTGGCGAGGTGCGCCTGCTGCTTGCTGCACAGGGAGGAGAGGGCGTGGCGGCGGGGGATTCTCTGGCTGGCTGGACCAGCGTCTAATAACCAACTCGCAAAATAAAACAAAATAAAACAAAATAAAAATAAACCAACAAACATGAAAACACCAGACATGATGATACAGACTTATAATTTGCACCGATGTTTTTTCGAAATTCTATATGCGAAAAGTGAGCACGAGAGCCTTCGGTGCGCCTGCTTGCTCGTGAAGTAAACTTTATTGTCATCTCCGCTACAGTACAGTATATAGAGAGACGAGACGACAAGGCTCCAGTTATAACAGTGCAAGTAAACAAACAATATATATAAGAAGAGTAAGAAAATAAATATACACTTTAGGACTCGTGGTAAAGGGATCAATAACAATTTAAAATTTATAATTTACAGTTTGATGATTTAAAGTCTCACACACAACCCGTCGAAAGGGGGGGGGGGGCAGCTGCTTCCAAATAGAGCACATTTCATTCATAATGATGTAAATCCAAGCCCATTATGTATTCCTGATCTGAATCCTGGGTTGTGCAAAACCCCAGAAATAAACCTTAGACAAAGTGAATCTGTGAACTAAGGTGTAGGTCTATTAGGTTATGTTGTGGTGATCCTCGAGTTGGTGGATTTGTGTTCATACTGTAGTGCAAAATTAAAACCAATGGAAGATGGACAAGAAAAGTTCAAAGCCATCAGGTGCTCAGTTTAGAAAAAAGAGAAAAGAGGAAGAGAAACGAGCAAAAGATACAGGTGAACAGATGTGTCATTGGATAATGGCAGGCCATGTATCCTGAAACAATCCAAATCAGAATACTTTATTAATCCCTAAGGAAATTATGTGGGGTACAGTTGCTCCAAGAAGAAATAGTAAAAATAGTAACAGTAACAGACTAAACTCCAAACATACATTATGTTACAGATTTGACACATTTAAGAAATAACACTAATATATACAGATAACTCAATTATAAATATCAAGGATTAACAGAGGTGATTATAAATAAATATTCAATAAATTGACAAGAAACAGGCATCTCTGAAAACGTTAGAGCACTTGTGCAAATATGTGATGTCTTGATAAATCGAGCAGATATTTGAAGTTTACACAGCTACATTATGGCATGAAAATATCTTAAAAGTTTATTTTGTGACCCAGTAAGAGTAATATTTCAAACTCCGCCACTCTGTGTTCCTCCGCCACTGCCTCGTTTGAGTTTTGGACAAATGGATTCTGGGATACTGCATTTCGTCATTTCGAGCTGATTGGAGACCAAAACAGCCAATCAGATTTTTTTGCATCCAAGTCTGTGATTGGCTGGTTGTGTGGCACGAATATAACGGTGTAGAGAAAGGGTTGAGCGCGCACAGGCAGAAATGTTGAGAACGCGAGCAACACATTGCGAGCGAGCGCAAATGCAAAAACTGAGCGAGAGGGGCTGCTATTGTGTGTGTATGTATGGATAATAGCAAACACTGAAATACATTTTTTGCACGCAGCAATTAATTTTGTCCACTCAAATTTAGCTTTTCTTCACTCAAAATAAATTTCTCCTCAAAAAGCAACACTTGCACCTGCAATTTTCTTTTACGTGCGCTCAGAAAAGTGGCATAAAAATAACGCCATATTTAGTGCGTTTTCTCTTTTTAAATAACCAACTGTGTTTTTTACACTTCAGTCACTCATGTCAAAGTTGAGAAAAGTTTATCTCAGGACCCGTCCACTCCACTCGTCACTGACATTACTGAATGTCTCTGACGCCATAACAGGAAGCTGTAGAGGATGTTTCAAGATCACAGTGCCATTTATACACTGTGTTCTAGAAATAAAGATAATAAAAATAAAGACACGTTATAAACTATTTGTCAGTGGGTGGCTGTTCCCTCAGGCATAAATGCAATTCTATATTCTATGAATGATAATGACTCTTTGGGATTGTGCTGTGTGAATTTAAAATACCTGACACTGTAAATGAAATCTATTTCTGAGCATGTGGAAAAGGAAGTATGCAAACTTCTTATTATTCAGATCTTCCTGCATAATATTCTGAATGATGACTCAGTATTGGTAGTTAGACGTGAACTCTATTCATTATTATTAATATGTGACTCTGGTGATTTTATTTATATAGCGCTAAATCACAACAACAGTCGCCTCAAGGAGCTTTATATTGCACAGTAGATCATACAATAATACATACAGAGAAAAACCCAAAAATCATATGACCCCCTATGAGCAAGCACTTTGGCGACAGCGGGAAGGAAAAACTCCCTTTTAAAAGGAAGAAACCTCCGGCAGAACTAGGCTCAGGGAGGGGCGGGGCCATCTGCTGCCACCGGTTGGGGTGAGAAGTGATCTTATGTTGGTTATTGTCCTGGTTATTACTCAAGACATAGTTGTGATAGCCACTTGCACAAATGATCAGGTTAGGGCTTTTTGTTTGTTTGTTTGTTTGTTTGTGTGTTTAAAAAATGATTAATACCATGGTTTACTTGCGTAAAACCAAGGCATTTAATGCACAACATTTCTGCTAGGCCATCGCCAATTTGCATAAAAAATGTTTGGAACCAAAAACCGACTGAAGTCCGAAACAACGTTTGAACAAAAATATCTCAAAGATATTTTTAAAGATAAAAGCCTGACGTTTTCACCGATGACTTTCAACAATAAGGGTGTAATCAAATTGAATCATCATCTCAGACAAATACATCAAACAGTGTCTGAGTATTGGTTAGTTTAAACATGAGAAAACTCCAGCACTTCTGCAAGGTCTCTGATTTGAGCACACAATAATGAAAAACTTCAAAATGAAAACCCAATTAGCAACAATTTCTGTAGTTGAATTTCACAATTATGTAAAACAAAAAACTGCGGGCAATAATTTGGTGATCTGGTGATTTTTGTTGTTTTTATTCTGAAAAAGAAATGCAAATAGAAATCATTCAAGCTTTTTAAGGAAAACTAGTTTTGATGATGTGTGAAAAACCCTTTGCTCTCTTAACCCTTTAGAGCCGATCGGAGCGGGCACGCTCTGTTTTGCGTAACTATTTTTAAATCCCGGTAGCACTGCAACCACGTAAGCTAGCACAAAAATTTTTTTTGCATATGAAACCGGAGGAGTTGTACTTACATCTTATGCCATCAGCTTGTCCTAGGTCACGGTTTCCTTCCACATAAAGCTTTGCAAAAACTGCATAAAAAGCGCTTGCAGGAACAAAAACATAATATTCCAGAAACACGCTTTGCCGATCCGATCAGCTGTTCATAACACTTCCTACATTGGAATAGACATCAGCGCGAACTTTTGCATTTCCGCCATTACCTGCCCGAAACCGGAAGTGACGTCATTTTCGCGGAAATGTAGTCTTTTTTACCATCAGGGCCTCAGGGCCTATACTGGTCTTTTTAAAAGTTATCTTTGACTTTATGACTTTCTGTGTCGTTTCTGGGATGCTTAGGACTCATATTGCACTGCTGGAAATAGTTTATTTTGATGCATATGCTGCTTTTTTGCAAATTTGCAGTATAATATTTATTTTCGTTTTTCCTGCAGTGTATAAAAATTGGTGTATTTCAAAAATAAAACTATGAAGACACTCAAAATAAATTTCCTGTGGTAGGAAACTATTTTGTGCAACTTTTTGTATTTACAGTTTTGAGGGATAAGCCTCTTAAATTTCTCTAACTACAAATATATCTTAAAAAAGCAAAAACGATTTTCAATTTTTTTGTAGTTTATTGCACTTTTTTGCAATTTATGTAATTACTATACACTTAATGAATACATATTATTAAAATCTGGGCTATAATGGTTGTATTGATGTATAGCAACTTGAAATGCTCCCAAAAATGGCTCCACAGCATGTAAAAATATAATATAAGCTCTGGCGGACTTGGTTCTATGGTAGGTCTTAAAGGGTTAAAAAGCACCAGATTTCATAGGGGGATGTATGAATTTGTATATAAAGTAAATTAAAGTGCTCGTGCACTATAAGTGATAAATTATTATTCTTGTGCATCTCAGACACCAAAAACAAGTTTTGAAACCTAAGCTGATAAGAAATCTGTTTGTTTGTTTGATTTTTAATTAATCAATGTAATTTCTGAACAATGAAAATTAAATGAAATACAACGAAATACTTGTTGTGTCTCTGACAGTTGCTGCTTCCTAACCCTCACTAGGCTCTTTGACCTAAGGTTGGCTGCTAGCACTGGCATCAATAAGGGTGTAATATGGACGTATTTATTTTCCAGTGGTCATCATAATTTAATGTTTATGCATTTATTTATATCATGGAATACATGAACAATTTAATGCATGGGAAAATAAGATTATATGATAATATCTGAAAGTATAAAGTACTGGTTTTGAACCCAGCTGCTGCTTTTCTTTATACCATGTGACCTTTAGTCTGATTTGGCTGAATAGAATAAACACATTGTGGTTTAGGAGGAAGTTAAGGTCACCTACTAACTGGAATGTTGGACTTTGGATCTGTGTATACTCCAGTCTGCGTGCCAAAGAGCCTCGGGCAAGATGCTAATCCCAAGTTGCTCTCCAATGCATGCACTAGAGTATGGATGACTGTTAGATAGAAAGCACAGAAAATGTGCTTGTATGAATGGGGGTGAATGAGGTTGAAAGCACACTGAGTGCTACATAAGTACCTCTCTGTCATACCCAAATACATTGCGCTGTAAAATTTGGGGGACAAATATGCAGATCTTGGAGTTTTGCTTCTACACACCACTACAGTGAACTGTAAATCCAACAATATGTGATTGAAACTGAGACTTTTAGCTTTATTTCAAGAGATTTTAGAAACATTTTTCAATAGTTTCATTAGAAAAGCACAGTATGAACCCACAGACATCACCAAATACTGTGTTTCTCCCAGAGGTCGGAAGTAACAAAGTACAAATACTTCATTAGTATACTTAACTTTTTTTTTCAGGTATCTGCACGTTACTTGAGTACTTATTTTTAGGACAACTTTTTACTTTTACTCCCTCCATTTTTACACAATTATTTACATAAATGTAGTACTTTCTACTTTCTGGTTACTTTTGGTTTAAGACATTTATTATTTTGCGTCACTTCCAATCTTCAAACCACAATTTGAATCTGAACAGAGGGAACCATACCACGACTGATGGTGTGACGCAGACGATGCAGAGACGAAAGATGCAAAGCACAAGCAGGAGTATGGCATAAGACATGTCTGTCACAGTGAATAGTACAGTACTCCTGGAGAATGCAGTGTGAGTACACAGATAATACAGTAACTGCTGACATTCAAGAAATCCCCATTTGCTGTAAGAGGAGTCATTTTTTTATTGTTATGAGTTATCTTATGTTCTCCTTTCATAGGTTTGCAGTGTTTGTAATACTCAGAGTGTCTTCAAAGCATGTTAGCAAGGTTAAGCTAAGGCTAACCCTGTAATGAAACTGAAAAAAAAATTACAATGGTAATTATATTATAGCAATTTAAAAGTAAAATACTATTTTTTATGTTAAAACTACCAATAGTTTTAAAGTTGTTACATTTAATCAAAATGGTTTGTCCAGTAATTTGAATGTTGGCAAACGTCACAAACAGGAGACATTTATTCTGCAGTGAAACACCAATAACAGTTTTCATAGCACAGAAGACCCCACGGGGCCTTTATGGCCTCCTGACAGTGTTTTTAGCTTTCTCTTAAATATGGGTAAAAACCCCTGTAGGATGAAACACTTTCCACATCAGGCATTATAACTGATATACAGCTAGGAAATATTTGTCATACAATTCATTATTTCATTCAAACATTAATTGCAGGTTTTTGTTACCAAACACAAAAGTGAGTTCTTTTGTCTAAAAATCCCCCACAGCCACCGAGAGAAGGGAAGATGAGGCCAAATGAGACAAGGTGGAATTATTTTTTCCTGGCTGTGGAGATGATTATAAGAATCATGAAAGACCAACGAGGAGGAAGCAGTGAAAATAACCGTATATGTACCTACAGATTTATTTTCAAAGTTACAGCAATAAAAGATGGTCATATATATTAATATATCTTAAGGGCAAATTTTGATCTTTATTATTTATGAGTAATTAATGTCCTATGTGCCAAAAGTGCATTATAATACAGTTTTAATAATTGTGAATATATTTGTTACTTATAAACAGGAAATGACATCTAGAGTAGTTTTGTCGTGGTGTGTGGATGGAGCGGACTCGAACACAGATCTCCTTTTGCAATGAGACAGTGAATTTATTTACAGTGTGAAATAATAACAGTTCAGTGTGAAATCCTGCGGCCGTGGCTCCCCGTGGTCAATTCACCCGGCTCGCGATGGCAAAAAAGGCGACACTCCGTGCGTTAATTCCCCACTCGTGATTCAGCTCCAGTGTTCTCCTCTCCACCTCCTGGTACGAAAGACAAAAAGTGAGAAGCAAAAAAAAGAGTGAGAAGCAATCTGAAAGGGCATTTGAAAGAGCACACGATCTAAACACTACTAACGAGCTTAGTCTAATGATCCAGAGCTGACTGAAGCCTGGTCACAGCGTTAAATACATCGGGGTCTGACGGCGTATAATTCACGGCAGCTGGTGAGTGTTGATCAATCGCCGGTGTGCAGAAACTCCGAACGGAGCTACTTCCGGGTCGGCAGACCTGCCTCCTGGGAAGCGCGGCTTCCCAGGAGTTCCCAGTTTGTTATTTTGGCTCCATCAAAATAACAAACATAAACGAGCAGGTCGCCCAGCAGGGCTGGTCAGACCATGACAGTATCCCCCCCTTAACGGGAGCCTCCCAGCGACCTACCAAACTTGTCTTGTCTTGTCTTGTCAAACTTTCACCATGCCATCATCAAGAATCACAAACCGCGGCACCCAAGAGCGCTCTTCCGGACCATACCCTTCCCAATCCACCAAAAATTGAAAGTCCCTACAGGGACGCCTTGTATCCATAATATGCGTTATGGAATAAGATGGTGCGCTGTCGATAATCCGGGGAGATGGTGGGGCCCTGGAGGGTGGGCATAATGGGCTGGTCTGGACCGGTTTCACCTGAGACACATGAAACACATTGTGAATACGTATATTGCGAGGGAGGGTCAAATGCACAGTCACAGGATTAAGGACTACTTGCACAGGAAACGGACCGACGAATCTAGGAGCTAGCTTCTTAGACTCAGTCCGCAGCGGGATGTGTTTAGAGGAGAGACATATCTGCTGCCCGACATGGTAAACGGGAGCCAGGACGCGACGACGGTCTGCCAGCTTCTTATTCTGCTCCACTGTCCTGAGCAATGCTGCCCTGGTAGTCTGCCATGCCTGCCGGCAACGCCGCATGTGATGTTGCTGATGTCACTGATGGAACTGCCAACTCACCCTCAGTGATGGAAAGGAGCAGGGGTTGGTATTCCAAGGACGCCTCGAAGGGAGACACCCCCATGGCCGTCGAGGTGCTAGCGTTGTGGGCATACTCCACCCAGGCCAACTGCTTGCTCCAGGACTGGTTGGAGGAGGCAACGCACCGCAACATGGCTTCCAGCTTTTGGTTGGCCCTTTCTGCCAGGCCATTAGTCTGAGGGTGAAAACCAGACGACAAACTGACTCAGGCCCCCAGCTCAGAACAAAATTCCCTCCACACCTGGGAGGTGAACTGGAGACCCCGATCAGAGACAACATCTTGAGGAATGCCATGTAGCCGGAACACATGTTGTGTGAGCAGCTGAGCCGTCTCGAAGGCAGAGGGAAGTTTGGGCAAGGCCACAAAATGCGCTGCCTTGGAGAAGTGGTCAATGATGGTGAGTATGGTAGTATTACCTGCTGACGGCGGCAGTCCAGTGACGAAATCAATGTGCGACCATGGGCGTTTAGGGACGGGGAGCGGTCACAGGTGGCCCGACGGTGGGGAACTTGGCACCTTGTTTTGAGCACAAATAGGGCAGGTCGCCACATATTCCCGGACGTCCTTGGCGAGGGAGGGCCACCAAAACAGACGCTGGAGGAAGCTAAGGGTGCGATATACACCTGGATGGCAGGAGAACTTTGCCGTATGTGCCTAATGGATCACCTTGCCCCGAACGGCCGCAGGGACATATTGTCGGCCAGCCGGGCCTGACCCAGGGTCAGGATTCTGCTGCAGGGCGTTTCTGATCAGCCTCTCGATCTCCCAGGTGACTGCCCCGACGATACAGGAAGCAGGAAGGATGGGTTTGTCCTTGTTCTCTACATCCTTCACCGATGAAAATTGATGTGAGAGGGCATCGGGTTAAGTGTTGCGTGAGCCTGGCCTGTAAGTGATCACAAGGTTGAAACGGGTGAAAAACAAGGCCCACCTGGCTTGTCTGGCGTTGAGGCATTTAGCCACTTGAAGGTAGGCCAGGTTCTTGTGATCTGTCCAAACGAGAAGTGGGTGCTCGCTCCCCTCCAGCCAGTGACGCCACTCCTCAAGGGCCAGTTTGATAGCAAACAGCTCTCGATCCCCCACATCATAGTTTCGCTCGGCCTGAGACAGACGACGTGAGAAGAAGGCACACGGATGTAATTTACCTTCCAATCGCTGTGAGAGGACCGCCCCCACACCAGAGTCCGAGGCATCCACCTCCACCACGAATGGTTGAGTAAGGTCCGCCTGGATGAGAACAGGCGCAGAAGAAAACAGGCGTTTCAGCTGGTCGAAGGCCTGCTGCGCCGCCGGTGACCACAGGAACTGCTGTTTGGGAGAGGTGAGGTGAGTTAAAGGGGACACCACTTTACTGAAATTGCGGATAAACCGTCGGTAAAAGTTAGCAAACCCCAGGAACTTCTGGACCGCTTTGCCGTTCCGGCCACTCCACCACCGCCTTAACCTTTGCAGGATCCGCCCTCAGCTGCTCCTGTTCCACAATAAAGCCCAAAAAAGAGACAGGCTGCACATGGAACTCACATTTTTCTCCCTTCAAACAGTCAATTCTCTAGTAGCCGCTACAGCACCAGACGCACGTGTTTAATGTGTTCTGCACGGGTTTTTGAGAAAATGAGGATGTTGTCTAGATAGACAAAACCAAAGTGGTTAATGAAGTCCCGAAGGACATCATTCACCATGGCCTGGAACACAGCTGGAGCGTTGATGAGGCCAAATGGCATAACGAGATACTCAAAATGCCCCAGGTGAGTGTTGAATGCTGTCTTCCACTCACCCACACGACTTTAAACATTGCTCGTGGCATTTAACACTCCATCCTGTCACGCAGCCAGTCAATCTGGGGGTTGTGCTGCTGTAGCCATGGATAACCTAATACCAGAGGAGTTTCAGGGGCTTTGAATAAAAGCAGACCGATCTTCTCAACATGGTTGCCGGAGAGTATCAATTGGATCTCCTGAGTACGGTGTGTCACTTCGGCTAGTAATTTCCCATTCAAGGCTGAAACTCTTGAAGGTTCCTGTAGTGCAATTAATGGGATCTCTAACTCCCTAGCAAGTGCAATCGCCGGTGTGCAGAAACTCCGAACTGAGCTACAACAGGACCGGCGGACCCGCCTCCGGGGAAGCGCGGCTCCATCAAAATAAAAACAAACATAAACAATCAGGTCGCCCAGCGGGGCTGGTCAGACCATGACAGGTTTTCTTTTAGAGTCAGACAGTTTTGGCAGTAGCTGCCCAGTTATGGGTTAGATCATGTCTGACATTTTCTGTTCTTATTCATTTCTTTCATATTTTTTCAAACAGGCTCACACCTGCTGAGCGTTCCATTCTGCCGACTATGTAGAGACCATTGAGCCCATTTAGGAAAGCAGCTGTCCTTTAGGGAGAGGCCAGTGTGCAGACAGGATGGCTAAAACTCTTTAAGACCAGCACCTTTGCATTTCCTCCACAGTAATGTGTGTACTTTTGTGACCCCTGGTTTTGTCTCTTGTGTTGCTCCAGCACACCTGTTTGTGGCTCTTTCTGCATTCAGTTTTGTAAAAACAGACTCTTTTGGGTTGAGATCAGTTAACTGACTTGTCCATGGAAGAATATCCTATTTCCTGAGATGCTTTTGAAGTATGCTTTGGGTCATTATCCGTTTGCACTGTGAAGCACAGTGTGAGCAGTTTTGGCTGATAGACTGTAGTCCTGAACATGTCAGAATTCATCCAGTTGCTTCTATCAGCTGTCACAACAAACAGTAGTGGGCCCGCTCTACTGTGGGCTCTATGTTAGACAGATTATGTGGCATGCTTTGAATCATGAGCCATTCTTTTTGGTACAACATTTCATCTATCTAAAGATGTTATTCAGTTTTATTTCAGGTATTTTATATGTTTTCTCCCTAATCTGACCTTCCTGGTCCTGAGTGTACTCAGTGATTTGCACCTTGTAAACTATGTATTTCCAATCTATTTCTAGAATGCAGAATCAAAATACAGTGGTCCCTCGCGATAACGCGGATCACCTTTTGTGGCCTTTGCATGCTTTTTCTCTTTTTTTTTTTTTTTTTTACAGCACATTGTGTTCTGCGTTCTGATTGGCTGTAAACCATTGTCTTTTTTTTTTCTTTCTTTTTTTCCCCTGTCCCATTTGGCTCTTTTGCCATCAGAATTATTGTCTTAAGGCGAAGAAAGATGCCCAACGGATTTACTTTACCAAATGGACCATCCCAGCCTTGCCGTAATGGTCTATTTGATTCACCTTTTATTGTTTATTTTATTTTATTTTCACTTGCTAAATACGGAACAGACTTGACTGGGGAAAAGAAAGGGGAGAAAGAAAGAGGGAAAGAAAAACAGCGGGGAAGAGGGATGGGGATAAAGGGCAAAAAACAAAAACCAACAAAATAAGCAGACAAAAAATACATATATCAATCACCTGGATCACCTGTTGAGAAAGAAAAAAGAGAAAACAAGCAGAAGAAGAAAAAAAAGAGCAACATAATAAACAACATCACGATGATCTATGGGAATATAACAGTAAATACTAAATATTAAACATTATTGTGCAGCACATAAGATCGACAGTGCACAGTGTGCTTTGAGGTGTAGTTTGTGTGTGTGAGCACCCGTGTGTACACCTGTGAGCATAAACGCGCTTGTATTTAAAAGGTTCCTTCATGTAATGATCTGCTAGAGGTGGGGAGCCACAGCCCCGTCCTCCAGGGCATGAAGCAGGTATGGAGGAGATCAAAACTCCAGACATCCAGAGGCCCTCAGAACACAAGAGACCAAGGAAGACCAACAGAGGGGCAGCCACGCCACTATCCCAGAAAGAGCTGAGGAGAGTCCCAGATGAGGGCTCACTCAGCAGCCGCGGAGCAGAAGCCAGGGTGGGTTGCAGTGACGTGCCCGTGAGCTCCGCCGGCAGCCAGCTGTGCCAGAGTGACCGAGCCCCAGGCCAAGAGGCTGAGGGCAGCCCACCCTGAGCGAGCCCCAGGCTCCAGGCCCTGACAAGCAGCCACGAAGGAGTGAGCCGGTGTGTACCTGGATGCCCACCCCCAGACACAAAGAACCACCAACTCACCGATGTCTGAGGGCGTCTGCCACCGGCAGGGGAAGTGGTGGGGGGAGATAGGCCTCCATATCTTGGAGGGCCTGAGATGTCCCTAGAGATGTGACGTCTGATACCCAACCTGACATATAGACACAGACATACAGGCACATACAGATACAGACATCCATTCCCACCCTCGTGCTCTCATATGCAATTACTCAACACTCACCCATTGTGGAGACAGACATAAAGAGACACTGTACACACAATCACACTCCCCAAGCGTACTCTATACCCCAGGTCTAGGTACCCTTGCCCCTGGAGGGGGAAACTGCACCCAGACCCAGGTAGTGTTACCCTTTTCCCTGGGCCAACAGGGAAAAGGGCAACTCAGTCATGAAGTGGCAGGTCTGGAATGATATGCTTCTCCTGATGGACAAGTCTGGGTTTAGCGGTTGCCAGTATGTGTCTAACTGCAAGTGTAACTGCAAGTGTACACTCTACCCAAGTGTAAAGGTTGGTGGAAGGGGGTTTATGGTGTGGAGCTGTGCTTCAGGAGTTGGCCCCTCTGTTCCAGTGACAGGAACCCTTCATTCTTCAGCATTCCAAGACATTTTAGACAGTTTCATGCTCCCAGCTTTGTGGGAACAGTTTGTGGATAGCCCTTTTCTGTTCAGACATAACTGTGGACCAGTGCACAAACCAAGGTCCGTAAAGACATGGATGTCAACTTGACTGGCCCCTTGAACCAGATAGAACAGCTTTGGGATGAATAAGAGCAGAACTGCAACCCAGGCCTTTTCCCCATATACATCTCCTTTTTAATCAGATTTTAGGAAATGTTTGAATTTCAAAGATAAACTGACATCCCTAAAACAGTCACATGCAATGAAATTGCATTTTATGAAATTAAGAGAGAGACCTTTTCCTGTTTGTTACAGCTGTAAAGTGGGCCTGAATGCATTCATTGAGCAGTGTGTATGTTCACTCAAGCTTCAACAACCTCCTGCTCTGTCCTGTTGATTTGCCATCAACCAGAATGAAGTTGGCTTGCAATCACATCCATTACACAAATGCAGCTTGTGGATTTGGCAACACCACTAGCACATGTAAATTCAAAGTGCACAGAAAAGGTGCAGAGTTTAGTAAGTATCTTAAGTATAAGATACTTATATTTAGTTGCCAGTCCAATTAGAAAGCAAGAGGATCTAAGTATAAACACTCTATTCTCACAGGACAGCCAAGGCCAATCTAGATCTAGGGTAACATATAGATGTGTGACAAATTATATAACAAATATCAACTCTAGACCCTTCAGCATGGGAATGTGGTAGTTAGTTTTGCTTTTTTTATTCATTTTCACTGCTTTTCAATATAAAACTCATCTGGCTATGGGACAGGTCTCTTCCAAAATTAACACCCTTTGAATATTGTGGACTGATGTGCACTGCATTGTCATCATCAGAACACCAAATGAGGGAATATCTATGGCAAGTGTGAGGTTCCACTCCTCCAGCAGGATCAGTGTCAGGGAGCACCGAGACTGTCAACACGTCACACGAGACAAACTGGGTTAGGAAGGGCCTGCTGCTGCTGAGATGCAGAAAACGGTGTCTGTGTTAGCGGTTAATGTTTTTTACATGCTGTGTGACTGTAGCTCAGCAGGTAGAACTGTTATCTACTAAGGTCGATGGTGCAATCGTTAGCTACTCCAGTCTGCATGGGCAAGATACCGACCCTAAGTTACACTCTGATAAAGCCATCAGAGTGTAATTCAACTTTGTGTTATATGAATATAATAATAAAATAATACGGGAATAAGATTAGAATACATAAATAAGAATATACATACATATGTGCACAATACTGCAAGCTAACCTGTTTATCCAGCACAAAGCTACAGAGTGTTTTCATGACTGATTAACAAAGTTAGTCTACGTCAGTTTGCAGGAGACTTCACAATGTGAAAATGTATAATTTATATGGAACATTTAAACATTATAATTTAATACAATACTTGAGATGTAATCAAAACACCTCCTATAGAGATCGACTATGTGAATGAAAATGATAACATTACATGTAATTTTTAAATTTGAAGTTTATTAAGTACTACTACCTTTAATATGAGCTCTGTTCTTCCTCTCCTCTGGTCTTGGGCACATACTCGACAGGCAGACATATATTCACGGTCCCTCAGTCCTATTCACAGACCGGGGGATCATGACATGTACGCATTTGGAGTCCTGTGCACATTCTGGAGTGTGAATTAGCACGTGATCTGAGAGTGAGAATCATTTTTTAAGGGATTAGTGAATCCATACATTTAGAATCAATGTATAACAAGTTTTTAACTTAGTGTTAACTTGGCATCTGACAGTGATTATTGAGTTTATTTAGTTACTGTTCCATGAGCTCTGTATGTCTTAGAAGCCACTGGCTAAACTGAAAGGATGAGCCCTAAAGGCTTTGATAGTGACAGTTGGGCTTTATTTGGTAGCACTTTACAACCATTTCACACTGTTAAGCATTAGTTAAGTATTAGTAAGGTTTTGTAACTCAGTAACCCTCCAACAGATATGCATAGTTATATATGCATACACACACATATACACATACAAACATACACATACATATACACTTACAGTGTGTAAATACGGGTAAGAACATCAGACCAAAGACCCCCAGTAATATTGTATTTTAATAATATATGTCATGTTTTAACATGTAACATAATATTACACTATTACATTATATCACAGAAGCTCTTCATTTGCATGTCAGAATGTTTTAATCTAATCTAAGTTGTCAGGCAAATACTAGTAAAAACCACAGCGTAGGTTCTGTCTGCTCACACGCTGGTCAGCTGTGGTTTCTTTTAAAACTACAGGAGCACATCTGCAGATTTCAGTGTCATCACATTATACATCACTGTGTTTGGCGCTTTAACTGTGAAACACATGCATATTCTGCACACTGAACCTTCCCCTGCAATAAAAAGTAATAATGATGCTAAAGTGCACAAGGGCATTACAAACCATGCAAAGTGACGCTGGTCTTAATATGTCGTGTGCTCCTGCAGCTGTTGATGTAATATCCTGTTCCTGTTATTTATAGCTGCCAAGAGGGAGTTCAGTACTCTGTTTCGCTCTCTCTCTATCACACACACACACACACACACGCACACACACACACACACACACACACACACACACACACACACACACACACACACACACACACACACTTATTCTCAGAGAACAACAAACTTCAGCTACAAGCTTTCTCTTTTAAAAGTACGTCTAATCTGAACAATGTCACATTTCTCAGGCAGACTTTCATCTTGCATTGGCATCTCAGTAAACTGTCATTACCTGCTTCCACCCTTATATCTTGAGCTTTCTAGAGAAATCCTCATACCAGTTGTCAGGATTTCTGTCTGCAGTGTTATCATTATTAAAAAGTGAAAAAACATCTTATCCTTATCAACATCTCTACAAGGTCATCAGACAGCAAACGGTTTCAAACCAGGTGATCTGACACTGTGAAACTGAAGGTTTAGACTGTCAGAAGAATGAGACGACCTCATTAGAAACTTTCATGTTAAATTCAATTCAGTTTGATTTATACAGCGCCAAACACAACAACAGTCGCCTCAAGGTGCAAATGAACTATTGTTAAAAATGACTTTTCCACTGGGATATGAATAATTATAACTCATCCTTCTGGGTCTGAAATTGTATGATTATCCCTATATCTCCTAACACTTACCGAGGTTTCCTCCTGGAAAAAAAGTGGAATTACGCATCTTTGTCACGTCATCCAAAGTAAACAGTAGTCATTGTGGTTGTTCATGGTGGGTCACTGGTCGTAGATATTGCCATTATTGTTGGCATTATTGTGGTTATTGGTGATGATGCTGATGTTGCTTTGACTGTTGTCCTCGTTTTTATAGTTCTCTCTTGGATTGCATTGATCATGACTGAATGGAACACCCTCACACTCACACTTGTATTGTTTTTCCTACCAGCTCTGTCTCCTGTGCACATTTCCTAATAAATGTACAGACATGAAAGTTTCTTTTTTAAAAGAAACTTTCATGTAGGTATACAATAAAAAGCCCCTTTGTATCTACTCTGTTTATTATTTCGTCACATGAATTTCCTTTTGTGTGTGTGTGACTGAGAGAGAGAGAGCGTTTCAGTAATGCGTGTGTGAGAGCGTTTCAGTAATGTGTGTGAATGCGTCTCAGTAATGTGTGTGTGAGAGCGTTTCAGTAATGTGTGTGTGAATGCGATTCAATAATGTGTGTGTGAGAGCGTTTCAGTAATGTGTGTGTGAATGCGTTTCAGTAATGTGTGTGTGAGAGCGTTTCAGTAGTGTGTGTGAGAGCGTTTCAGTAGTGTGTGTGTGAGAGCGTTTCAGTAGTGTGTGTGTGAGAGCGTTTCAGTAATATGTGTGTGAGAGCGTTTCAGTAATGTGTGTGTGGGCATTCAGTAATGTGTGTGTGAGAGCGTTTCAGTAGTGTGTGTGAGAGCGTTTCAGTAGTGTGTGTGAGAGCGTTTCAGTAGTGTGTGTGTGAGAGTGTTTCAATTATGTGTGTGAGAGAGCGTTTCAGTAATATGTGTGTGTGAGAGCGTTTCAGTATTGTGTGTGTGAGAGCGTTTCAGAAGTGTGTGTGAGAGCATTTCAGTAATGTACGTGACAGCGTTTCAGTAATGTGTGTGTGAGAGCGTTTGAGTAGTGTGGGTGACAGCATTTCAGTAATGTGTATGAGAGCGTTTCAGTAATATGTGTGTGACAGCGTTTCAGTAATGTGTGTGACAGCGTTTCAGTAATATGTGTGTGACAGCATTTCAGTAATATGTGTGTGACAGCGTTTCAGTAATGTGTGTGACAGCGTTTCAGTAATATGTGTGTGACAGCGTTTCAGTAATATGTGTGTGACAGCGTTTCAGTAATGTGTGTGTGAGAGCGTTTCAGTAATATGTGTGTGAGAGCATTTCAGTAGTGTGGGTGAGAGCATTTCAGTAGTGTGTGTGAGAGCGTTTCAGTAATGTGTGTGTGAGAGCGTTTCAGTAATGTGTGTGTGAGAGCGTTTCAGTAATGTGTGTGTGAGAGCATTTCAGTAATGTGTATGAGAGCGTTTCAGTATTGCGTGTGTGAGAGTGTTTCAGTAATGTGTGTAAAAGCGTTTCATTAATGTGTGTGAGAGTGTTTCAGTAGTGTGGGTGACACCTTTCAGTAGTGTGTGTAAGAGCATTTCAGTAATATGTCTGTGAGAGCATTTCAGTAATGTGTGTGAGAGCGTTTCAGTAATGTGTGTGAGAGCGTTTCAGTAATGTGTGTGAGAGCGTTTCAGTAATGTGTGTGAGAGCGTTTCAGTAATGTGTGTGAGAGCGTTTCAGTATTGTGTGTGTGAGAGCGTTTCAGTAATGTGTGTTCGAGAGCGTTTCAGTAATGTGTGTGAGAGTGTTTCAGTATTGTGTGTGAGAGCGTTTCAGTAATGTGTGTGAGAGAGTTTCAGTATTGCGTGTGAGAGCGTTTCAGTAGTGTGTGACAGCATTTCAGTATTGTGTGTGTGAGAGCGTTTCAGTAGCGTGTTTTTGAGAGCGTTTCAGTAGTGTGTGTGAGAGAATGTCAGTATTGTGTGTGCGAGAGCGTTTCAGTAATGTGTGTGTGAGAGCGTTTCAGTAATGTGTGTAACAGCGTTTCAGTAACGTGTGTGAGAATCACTGTCCAACTTAAAACCCAGGTCAGCAACAACAGGTTTAAAATAGACTTCCAAATCTCCAGAGGAGAAGTCAGAGGGACCACTGGGTCCAAACACCAACACTTCTGTTTTCTTTTCATTAAAATGTAAAATGTTTAGAGCCAACCAAGCTTTAATGTCATGTAGACATGTCAAGATAGTGTTTATGGAGATGTCATCCTTCTGCTTTAGTGGCAAAAAAATTTGGCAGTCATTGGCATAACAATGAAAAGAGATCCCATGTCTTCTAAGGATAGAATCCAGAGGCAATAAATACAGTAAAAACAGCAGTGGCCCTAAAACTGAGCCCTGTGGGACGCCGCATGACAAAGAAACAGAAGATGATTTGGAACCGAGAAGGCTGACCAATTAAGTGCAGTGCCACCAATACCCACAGGATCATTTAATCGAGAAATTAGAATATTGTGGTCTACTGTGTCAAAGGCAGCAGCTTGGTCTAGCAAGACCAGAACAACATGGTTACCAGAATCACATGCCAGAAGGATGTCATTAAAAACCCTTAATAATCCTGATTCTGTTCTATAAAGGGTTTTAAAACCTGATTGAAAAACCTCAAGGATGCCATTATCATCTAGAAAATCTTTCAGTTGACTAAAAACAATTTTCTCTAAAACCTTGGAAAGTAAAGGCTGCTTATAATTGGCTAAAACTGTGTGATCAAGGCCAGGTTTCTTAAGCAATGGCTGCACTACTGCATATTTGAAATTTGCAGGAACCACACTAGAAGACAGAGTGCTGTTAATAATGTCAAGGACATACTGTCCTATACTAGGAAAAATTTCTTTAAAGAATTCTGGAGGGAAAGGATCCTGAGGGGAACCTGCAGGCCTCATACGGCGAACCACATCCTCTAAAGTGGAGAGTGTCACAAAATCAAACTGAGTAAAAACAGCAGTGCAAGGGACAGAGACAGAGGGGTCAGAGTCAGGAGCTGACACCTGCAGTTAATCCTTTTCCCATCTCCATTCTGCCCGATGATATTCCCTCTTAACAGCACCAGTGCTCTCATTAAACCAAGGCTCGGGTTTAGCCTTGGGCTGCCTGGTTTTTAAAGGAGCTACAGAGACCATGATTGTTTGACAGCAAGTATAAAACCAGGAATTAGGCTCTTCTGTTTCAGAGGAGACGAAGTCAGAAGGGCCACCGAGCTGATTAAAAGCAACAGAAAATTGTGTGGCAGTGGAGGGGTTAATAACCCGACAGCGCCGAGCAGAATTGCCAGATTTAACTGCAGTATGTTTAAAAACAACGTTGAATAACACAGGCATATGATCTGAAAGTGCACAGTTAAAAATCTCCAGGTTAGTGACAGGCAGATCATATGACAGGACAACCCATATGGAACAGATATATATAAATCTTATAAAGTTTGTATCTGTCTTGCGTGAAACTTGTATGAAAAGCATACAAGACTGAAAACAGATATAAGAGCCCTTGGAAATGTATATAAATGAAACTTGTATGTTTTGGATACTTACTAAAACAATATATGAAAGTGGCCACTTTCATGAGTAAATCATATAAGCCTTATATGATTCACTATATGAAGTAAGCCAAATCTTATGCAAGTCTTTTATAAGTTTTTCTATTTTTTTTTTCCATATGGGAAGATCCAGAGTGTGTCCGTGCTCATGTATTGTGTGTGAGAGCGTTTCAATAATAATGTCCCTTACGGTACCTCTTAGACAGGCACCAAGCAAATGGTGGACACCAGAGGTGAGGGGAGCCATTAGGGCAGGGCGATATGACTAAAAATATTTATCATGATATACATTTGAAAATTTGCGATAACGATATAACTGATGATATAATTGACACTAGACAAAATACTTTACAACTCCACAATTTTATTAGTGCAAACAAAAAAACATCTATGTATTTTCACTTAAACAAGCAGCTGTATTTTATGTGCATTAAAGTTATATAAAATTTAGCAGTGCAAATGCAAATTCCTTGCTGACAGTTTAACCAAAAGGCATTTCCAGTGGAAATTGGCCAACATATCCTCAGCTTAACCATGTATAATATCCACAAAACTTAAAAAGAGGTTATACACACACAATGGTAATATTATGTTGAAGCACAGTACGTATCACTCCGCGAGGCTCCTGCCTACGGTAGCCGTAATGCTCAGACAATCCATCAAGCGGTGCGGGTTCGTAGCTTATCAAAGTCGTACTAAAACATTTGACAGATTTTCGAACGCGGTTTACCACATAAAATCGTTTCGAGGTCAGTAAACACAACCAGAATTCATACATAAGGCACACGGGATTATAAGGGGCACTGTCGACTTTCAGAAAAATCAAAGGATTGATTTTAAGTGTGCCGTATTTTCCAAAAAACACGGTAATAACGACGGCCCGCTAGCATGCTCTACCAAAAATAGTGCTTTGTTGTGTATCTGACGGACGAAAGCTAAACCAGTTCCACACTGAAGTTGCAGCATTTTTACAAGCCAATTCTGGTTTATCCGTTTCATTCAACGATCCACTTTCGCCCTTCACATTCTCCGTATGAAAACAAAGGCACTGCGCTTGCGCGTTTTACCCATATTCTATCGCGATATTTCATTTTCCTATCGTTGCCCAACATTATACCGATATTACCGTGAACAGTAGGATATGGCCCAGCCCTAGGAGCCATTAAGCTGAAGAAGGTTTCCTCTAAGGCTTGGTTATCCTATGGATGGGCACCAGCAGGCCAAGCAACAAGTACATGAAACAGCAGCTGATGCAAAATCTTGGATGGGATTTTTTTCAGTTTTTCTGTCCCATAGTACAGGTTTAGTGCTGCTGGAGGTTTTTAGCACCACAGTCAGTGAACTCCACACCTAGTGCACAGGCTCACACACAGCAAACATATTTCTGTGAGGTGATAGTATTTAAATGACAAACTACTGATTTTCCACTCCCCCACTCTGCCCACAGGGAGCTTTCCCACTGCTTGTCATCAATCATCAGACTCAGAGGGCCACTAATGTGTCCGCTGCAATAGACAAGAGTCTGCACCCTCTCAGAGTCTCTAAAATCAGATTCTAGCACGATTAAACAACACAGTTGAAGGAGATGTTTCACCTGGTAAAATTAGTCACCTGGGTTTTGTCCTACTTTTCTCTGGACTACCTATAAAACATCAACATTACATCTAGTTGACTTGTTTTTTAAGGTCTAATACCAGCACAAAGTGGTGTTTTTAGAGAGAAACACTTTAGAAAACTAAACTGAAAGCTGGAAATGTACTTTTCACTATTCATCAGAGACTTTCTGCATCTGACACATTAGAAAATATATCCACAACTCAGAATTCCAAAGAGGAATACCATCCTTTACACTAATAATTCCATTAAAGTGATGTCAGTGTGTCAAGGTGTGATATATGAAATCAAATGTAAAATGGAAGGATTAGACTAATAAACGTTTGTAAAACTGGGACAAGATTGTGTATTTTGTATTTTTTTATAGGAAATACTCTAAACACATGCTTTAACATTTAATATTCACATTGTACACAAATGTTGCGTTATAGAGTTTATATTTCCGATATTCTAAAGTGGGCCTCAATGCGACATGCGCATACACGTGCAGGACCCGGCTGCAAAATGACATCCGGCATAATGTTGTCCTGCGATTTGACCATCTGTGGATATGAATACGACAAATTATTAAGCCGCTTTCGTCGCATCTTCTTTCTGTTTTTAAGGCTTTCATAATATTTAAGTGAAAAAGACCGGCAAGCCCGGAAGTGGACGGTCTCTTTTTAGTCTTATTTAATAATATCCAAAAGCTGTTATGCCACAAATTGCGTCCTTCCACCATTCGGCATGTCTTTGGTATCTCAGGGATGAGTTCCCTAAGTTTCATGTTTATGCCACTCGGGCCAACGTGCGCAAACGAGTATATTATAAACCCAATTTACTGTCTGAAAACAGTGTTTCAAAATGTCTGCCTGGCAGAATCGTCAAGGCCAAACGCCGAGGTCATGGTGAGTGATCGACCGTTATTTGTACTCCAGTTTTCTTAATCTGCTCAGACTACATACCACACTCCATCACTAATTATGTAAATTTTTATGTCTGGTGTTATTAGTAAATTACTCAGGTAGGATTGTATTATATGATAATAATAATAAGACATCAGGGCAGGTTTTGAGTTCTTGGGTAACATTTTGCCATGTAGTAGTAATAATAATATTAATATGTGTATGGAATGAAGTTAACGGTTTTCCAAGAAGGGTTGGTTGTAGAAGCTCCGCCTGTATTTGTTCATTAGGTCAGCTAACTAGGTCAGCGATCAGGCTAGGCTGTTGCCAAAGAGTGTTTTCTAACTTGAAGTCGACCCAGAGTTTTCCAATCTGGTTTTGAACTTGTTCACTTGAAAGAGGCGATGTTGAAAACATCAGACCAATTTCAAACATGGACAAATATACCGGCATATTGGAAAGATGGGACAAGATTAAACCCCCAGTAAAGACTAAAAGCGCTGACAGATTTCTGTCATTTATTCCAGCAGCTTTTCTTTATCGTGTAGAAAAACTGAGACCTGTATTGAGCTGAAGATATCGCACGGATTAAATATGCAGTTTACATCTTTACACTTACAGGGGAATTTTCCTGGTCCATATGTAGGACACCGTGTAAAATGAGTTTGACATCTGTTGTACTAGTTTCTTGTACTCAAATGGCTTCCAGCAAGTCTCAATCTACTAGAGGACATTTGGGATGAGAATAAGAGATTTGCATGGTTGATGTGCAGCTGACAAATTTGAAGCAATGACATGATGAGAAATCTTAGATGTTTCCTGCACCTTGGTAAAACTATGCTGCAAAAAATTTAGAGTTCTGAAAGTTCTGAAGGCAATAGGGGGGTCCATCCTGGTACCAAGTTGTACCTAATAAAGTGGCTGGTCAGTGCATATCGTGTCATAATGACAAGGCTTGTTATCGACGTGGGCTCAGTGCAGAGAGATATTGAGCTAAGACTGTGCAAACAGTGACAATCCCATGTCTCAACAGTCTGAGACCAAACAGTGGGGTTTATCAGAGATGGAGTGGCCACCTGTTTGTTTAGCTAAATAGAACATAGGATTTCATGCTGGAAATTTTCAATTCAATTCAACTCAATTTTATTTACACAGCACCAAATCACAACAACAACAGTCGCCTCAAGGCGCTTTATATTGTAAGGTAGACCCTACAATAATACATACAGAGAAAACCCAACAATCATATGACCCCCTATGAGCAAGCACTTTGGCGACAGTGGGAAGGAAAAACTCCCTTTTAACAGGAAGAAACCTCCGGCAGAATCAGGCTCAGGGAGGGGCGGGGCCATCTGCTGCGACTGGTTGGGGTGAGAGAAGGAAGACAGGATAAAGACATGCTGTGCAAATCAAAGAGGGCTTGGTCGATTTGAATGGATCAATATGTTTATTTAGATGTCACTTATCCAATCTAACAAACAATGTCGAGTCGACTGTCCACTAAGTGGTAGGCCATGCAGATGCTAAGGTGTGTAGTGATGGATGTGTACTGGAGGTTCTTACTGTGGACGTTTCAGTTACCTCAGCTCATTCTGCCTTTAAATTCCTAAAATACACAAACACATTTGTACAGTCATTTCGCATGTAAATCAACTGGGTCCAGTTCTCTTGAATGGTGAATGGGAACACGTGATATCTGCATGGTACCTGATACCTGGTGCCTTTTAGAGAGCAGAGCTGTTATGGCATCACCATGTGTAGCATTTCCTGTGCTTGTGGGCATCCTTTTTTTTTCATGTGGTATAAGGCGTGTGCTGCCACCATCACCTCCATAAGAGTTGCAGCTGTGGTACATGTGCTGCCTACATTACCTGTGGTACCAGAAAAAGAGGAAAAGTCAAACTGCATCATACGTTTAGTTTTTATGCAATCTGAACATAGAAATAAAAATTCCAAATATTATCAATGTAATCTTGGTTGTAGTTTCATATGGTTTTGTCATTTTTCTACATTAAGCTGTTCTGTCTTCAGTATCTGGTATCTGTTTGTCAAGCTCAGGGATTTCAATCCAAGCCTCTGACATCATTTTGACTCAGTATGCTCACACTGCTGCATCACACAGTCAAGAGCCTGGAATTTGACCTGTTTTATGATGAATTTATTAATCTGGTGCAAGATAATGGTAAACTCCTCATATGTACTGATATCTGAGCCCCAGTAAGACGGCAGCTAGGTGCTTTGATTTAGCTGGGACTATGCGATATCTGCAGATGGGTGGGGGTACCTGACACCTCTCTTTCAGAAGAAATGTCCGTTGACACGACTCATATTAAACAGACTTTTTAATTGGTTTTGGAACATTTTTATTATGACCTTGTTAAGCCTTGCTGACTTTTCTCACTCTCTTCCTGTTGGTTGTTGCATTTCAGTTCACACATTTAGCAAATCTCCTGGACTGGGATTACAGCTTGCTAGGGATTTAGGATTTCTGCCTGCCCAACACATGTTGCACAGTTACCTTTGTGAGTTGTGCTTTCATGTCTGTTCTGCTGTCCATTGCTGCATTCTCTCTGTCTTTCATGAGAAGCCAGCCGTTTTGGCTGAGTGTATCCTGGGGACTAAGGAAACAACGACACGGCACCAAAGCTGCATCTTTTTGCTCTGAAATGGAACAATATTGAGATGGTTTTGAGATGAGCAGGTTTGCTGATGCAATAACATTTGAAGATTACTGATAAACTGTTTGAAGTGTTCAGAGAGTGATTTTTTTTTATTTTACGTGTGCTTTTTTCTTTGCATCTGTTTTGAAGCTAAACATGAAAGCAGCCCCTGATATTACTGATAATAATCCTTTTGTTTTTGTGGTTAGTGGAGTTGGATGGTTTACCTGTAAAGAACGTTCACTTTAAAGAAGTTGTGACTTCTTTTTTTTGCAAACTTAATTGACCCAAAGATTATCCACATTGATTCAGATTAACTGTCTGTGGGAACATTTCTGCAACTTCGAGGCAGCATCAAAACCAATCTCTGTTATAAGTGAGCAAATCCGAGATGAACAGCATCTTCAGCGTCAGCCCGCTGTCTTCAGCCCTCGTGTGTACCACTGCTGCTGCAGCGACTGGGGACAAGCCTGGACTTTTGGCTAAAGGGGCTTTTATCACAGAAGAGGACAAAAACAAAGATGTTGTTCCCAATAACAGCCAGCAGCAGGTCTTTCTGACACATGTGGTGGAGGAATTCTTCTGGATAGGCAGCAGCATTGTGGCCTTTTCCAAGTGGAGACTGGGCTACATGGGTAAGCTTAATCACATGTGTGTTGCACAGAAGTAGTGTTTCCACAGCTGAGTGGGTTGGGTCTGTTTTAATGAACCCAGGCTGATTCTTTTATTGTGGGAAAGTTCAGAGTCAAACTTTGGTGTGGACCAATGACCAGGCTGAGGAAGAGCTTCATCTACCGAATATGTTGTGGAAGCAAACAAGACCAATCACAGAACTGTATGATTTGGTTAGTGGGTTTGGCAATTCAAAAGCTAAATTAACCACTCTCATCCTTCATATTCTCATAACCAGTGACCAGTAATGTGCTGTTTATTAACTGCTATAAAATGCATCTTAAACTTTGTACCAACAGGAAGTTTAAACTGTAGAGTGGAAATAACCCCAACTCTAACAACAGATGATGCTGCAGCAGCATTCTTTATAAGAAAACTGGTTCCCAATATTTAACATGTAGGTGCTGTTCAAAAGAGATCCCTTTGCTAATTATAGGTTTACTGTGGTCTCTAATTCACTGACACAGTGACTTTGTCAGTCTTCATTATGTCTGTTGCCTCTGTTGGCCCATCTACAGATGGTTCGCTCTGGGCTTAACCCAGTGACCTGACTGAGGAGAATAGCCAAGTCCATCTCCTCGGCCCACATTGTGACTGACAGCAGGTCAGTGGCCACATTCAGGTCATCCTGCCACGTCACTGAGATCCAGGCCTCAACTTTACTTCCATTGCCACCTGTTGTCTGGTTACTGATTTAACTTATTTAACAAAGCTGCTAAGCTTTGTTAAATAAGTGATTTTCATAAGGACCACTAATGCCTATTCAGTTCAGTTTTATTTATATAGCAGCAAACTGCAACAACAGTGGCCTCAAGCTGCTTTATATTATAAGATAAAGCAAAACCCCCAACAAGCATATGACCCCCTATGAGCAACCACTTGGTGACAATTGGAAGGAAAAACTCCCTTTTAACAGGAAGAAACCTCTGGCAGAACCAGGCTCAGGGAGGGGCGGGGCCATCTGCTGCGACTGGTTGGGGATGAGGCAAGGATGGCAGGACAGCAAACACACTGTGGAAGAGAGACAGAGATTAACAGCACCTCCATGGCTGTTGTGTAGTTTTACTGATGCACATATTGGAATGCCACCCGAGTTTCTTCTGTATCCCACCGTTCAGGCTGCAGGACAGCAGGGACAAGCAGGTCCCCTCTCCAGATTAAGTCCATGTTGGTCAAACTCCCGACTGGACAGCCATTTGTTTTTGCTTCTCATAAGCTAAAATTTAATTAAAGTAAAATGCCTGTAAAAAGATGCAGTTTTTAACAATTGTATGTTTAATTAACAATATATGTGAACATTACATAAAGATAAAAACTTAATAAAGATAATAAAATTAAACCAAAAATAATGGCTGATCTACATGATCTCACCGGGTGTCACCATAACGTAAAACACTATAAAATGTGGACCAAGGAAGGAAGGAAAAAAAGCTGCTGTGTTTGCTTTTCCTATTTATTCTTCATAATGGTAACATTTGTGCATTTAAAGTGTTAATAATCTTCAGCTGAGATTGCTGTTGTGTTTTTTTTCTTTTTTGTTAAAGGTAATCAGGTAAAATGATTATTGTGCTGCATCTCAGTGATGCTCTTTTTCTTTTCACCATTATAGCTGGATAAAGAAAAGTTCTCTTCTTAGGACTTCTGTAGTGTCATTAATCATACATTCAGAGTCTGAGCCTGTTTTTTTTTTTTTTTTTTTTGTTTTTGTTTTTTTTTAAATCCATTTGAAATTCCAGCACTTTAAGTGTGAGGTTGTAACCATGGCAACAAGCCCAGACACCCAGTGGTGTCGACTGTACAGCTTTTCTGTGTGACTCATGCTCTAGTTTTGTGTCTAAAAGGTGTTGTTCATGTTTAGGATGCGATTGTCGTGGTTCTAAGCAGGATCAGGCAGCTCTGTAAACATGTCGTTACTGTTAGAGCAGTTACATGTTGTTCCTGTGAACACGCATCCCTCTCAGCTTTGTCAAAGCCGATGGTCTAAATCTTTTTTGGGTTCATTTTTGTTTCCTCTTGATTTGTCCCAGTTAGATTTATGCAGTCCTTATATGTATCTAATATCACCATGTAAAGCTTAATGCTCACGCTGTAGTTGAGGGCAGATCAGTAACACCACCTGGTTGGAGTGAGAAAACAACAGAGCGGAGCATAAAGGGCATTTTTAATAATGATGGTGTTTTTGATCAGCTGATAATGGGATTGATAACTTGCCAGGATCAGTGGCAGGATCATTTTCTCAAATTCTAATGGACCATTGTCCATCTGCATACAGAATGATAGACGAGTGGGGTTGAGTTTTTCAACTGCACGAAGAAAACCTCGATTTCTACTGGTGTGAAAGCACTGAATCACTGAGCTCTTTGTGGTATTTTGAGTTTTAATGCATAAAAACAACTAACAAGAACAGCTGTGTACCTTCATGTAGGCACAGTTTCCCTGTCATCTGATCTGTGGACTTACTGGAGCTTAGACTCCAATTGTGAACAGTTCAAACTAAACCAACAGACTGATGCTGTGTTGATTACAGCAGCTTGTGTTACCCGGGCTCAGTCAGCCTCCCACAGGCTGTGTTACCAACAGACAGATGTATTCCTTCATCTCTGTCCTGTGAGGTCTCTGTTATTATTATTTATTGGTGTCATGCTACATTTGTACATTATTTAAATGCATGATTCAAACTGGTTGATTCATGATTTTACTAGCAGGCTGTAGCCACGGGCTACAGTGTTGAAAAGTATCATTAAATTTGGAAACCTGTAACTTTCCAAGCTATGCTACTTGTCTGTGAGCACTCTTTAGCTAACTACACCAGGAAGAAGTTTCAAATACTAAACTTCCCAAGGGATTTTCCAAACTTGGCCAGCTACAGGATGTCAGCAAACATATTGTTCTTTTAGTTGACCTGCAGGGGAGGGTGAGCAGAGCATGCTTTTCTTTGCTGCGCCCTCATATGTGATTTAATTGTGTTTAAGCCAACCATAAAGCTGAGTGTGTTCCATCTTGAAATGGGTCTCTTTGAAAACAGTTTGATTAGATGTGTTGAAATGACACATGCTCACAAAAAGGACAGTCTGCTTGCTCTTCACCTTATGGACATCCTGACAGTTTCCCTCTAAAATCAGTGAAGAGCTGACTCTCGATGTATGCAGCGATGACTGCTAGAGTGGATTTATTTCAGACTTGACAAAGGGTTGAAGATGAGGCTTTCGATGGGTTTCAAGGCATCATTTTTAGCAGTGTGACAGTCTGCCGTGAGAGTCTGGATGCTGTGACAACAGATCATTTCATGGATAACTGCCCTCTGTTTGGCTAGAAGAGTGAAGATCCCCAGCTCTGTTACAGCTACTAGGCACTAAGAAATTTGTACTGGAGTTTGGCTGCCTTTAGTCACTTATACCCAATTTATGCTTGGTCGATGCAGCCCACAACTGCTGTGATTGGCAGGTTCAGCACCTGGATTTTATATTTTTCTACCAGCTGCCATTGCATATGAAACTTCGTGACACGGCCACACGACAATTAACATGTAATGCATGTTATGTCCTAAGCTCTCCAAAGGTTCTCTACAGAAGTCTAAGATGGGCATTATAAGAATGGACTAAAAGATGACCTACCTTATATGATTTTATCCTGCTGTGATGCCTCAAGCTCATGAAAGCACAGTGCACGCATTCGGGCCAACTCAGAGCCATAAAACATATGTTTAAAATTTCAACAACATGCAAAATGTGTACACTTTCTTTGAGTAGTTAACGGTGTCCTGAAACACTATGTGCACATGCTTTGATTTGCTGTAACATTTCTTTAATTCATGCATTCATGCCAAATCTGTGACGTCTGCTCAATATGTTGCAATATGTCATAGGGGGAAAGAAAAAACACATCACATTTTATCAGCTGCAGCATACCAGCGGGCTTACACACAGCACACATGGCACACAACTGTGCTAGTGTTACTGTAAGTACTACTGTAAGGGTTTTATGTAGCTCTGCCATGTGGAGTACAGTAAAAATCTCACAGCTTGATTATGTTACGGGAGCAATTTGCTAGCTTGATATGGCTCGAGTCAGGTGTTTTGTTTTTTGAACAATTGAAAATATTTTACACTTGACACTTAGACTTATTGACAACACAGAGCATTAGAAGGACTTGACTGTTACTGTAAAACAGACATTCAAAATTTGTATCTAAATTGTAACAAAAATCTTTCATCAGAAAAACAGAAATCAATGCTGTTTCTGGTGTATGGTGTGAAAAATGTGTGAGTGGTGCAGCTCAATAGGCATGCTGTGATGAAGCATTGGTCTGTGGACATTGTTGTGGCTTCACTATTGATTCTTCAAAAAAATAAAATTGTGTTCGCTTAAAGCCAAGAGGCCGCTCACTTCTTGTCTGCCACACAATATTATCCAGTGCATTAGTTTCCATGATCACAGCGGGTCGTCTGTATGACCACAGCTCCGTTTCTGCTGTACAAACACTATCTGCATATTTTTGGTGAGAATTTATAGCACGAACACTTCTAAGGACAGATTCCCACTTTCTTAATAAAAACAGTTTGCCTGCCTCACATTACCTTAAATGCAGCATTACTAATGCAACGGGCATGTTAGATGTCCTAACATAGTGTGGATGTGTGAATGCGGATGTGGCCTAGTTTCCTCCATGCTGCTGTGAAAACAGTGGATGCTACAGAAAAATGAAACTGATGTGGTCAGGCGGGGTGTAACCACGGCACAGGGACATGTGGTTCCCACACCATCTAGTGTGGCTCTACTGTGATTACCACACCATTCACTTGCTTTGGAGGAAGCAATTGCTTTGCTTTACAATTCTGATGGATTTTGATGAACTACACATATATATTCATGTGTACATACATACTTCTTGAATGAAAACATGCAGTGTATGTACATTTCTGTTTCATGGTTTCCTGTGAATTTCAGTGCACATTCCAGCAGTTTCCCTTTTGACAATATTCCGTGTTTTCGTCTGTCTGTTTTGTTTTGTGTTTTCTTGCCTGCAGTGGAGAAATGCATGAGCTCCATGCAGATGGGGACCCAGATGTTGAAGCTCCGCGGCAGCTCCAAGGGACTCGTGCGGTTCTTCTATTTGGACGAACACAAGTCCTGCATCCGCTGGAGGCCGTCACGCAAGAATGAAAAGGCCAAGAGTGAGTGTTGTCTTCTTAAAGGCACAGTAAGAAAGCGGTGTGTCGCTACTGTGGGACTTCAAATATACACTGATCAAGCGTAACATTATGATCACTGACAGGTAAGGTGAAGAACACTGATCATCTTTTCATCACGGCACCAGCAAGAAACTGAATAAATTATCAAAGTTCATGTTAGAAGCAGGAAAAATGGGGAGGCATAAGGATTTGGATGAGTTTGGCACAAGCTAAATAGTGATGGCTAGATGACAGGGTGTGAACATCTCTGAAGCTGTTGTGGGGTATTCACATTCTGCCATTGTCAGTATCAAAAATGGTCCAATAGAGCAACCATAGTTGACAGAGTCATGGGTGGCCAAGGCTCACTGCTGGTTCTGATAGAAAGCTGTCAGAATACACAGTCCATCGTGGTTTGCACGTGGGGTTGCATAGCTGCAGACAGGAAACGCCTGCAATGGGCATGTGATTATCAGGACTTGACTTAACGTGTGTATGTGTGTATTACCTGGGAACACATGGGACCAGGAAGTATTACAGTAAAGAGGGCGTACATCGTGATGCTTTGGGCAATGTTCTGCTGGGGAACCTTGGGTTGTGCCGTCCACGTTCTCAGAATGGTTTGAGGAGAACAACAAGAAGTTCAAGGTGCTGACTTGGCCTTCAAATCAAATTCCATCATCTCAGTCCAGCTGAGCATCTGTAGGATGTCCTGAACAATCTGTGGAGGCCCCACAAAGGTGTGTTTGAGCACACCTTTAGGGGTGTAGTGACAGCAAACTATGTACCAACATAATATTGGCAGGTGGCCTTAACGTTGTGCCTGAAGCTACCGGACCATATTTTTAGTGAGAGGTGAGGCTTTATTGAAATTTCAGAGCTATTTCTACATGTTGTCCTTGCAAAGATATCTCAGCTCGATCGTCCTGAGTGTGAGCTACATCTTCAGTGAAGGATACAACATAAGGCCGGGCAATACGGACAAAGAATTATATTCTGAAAGATCATATATTTATAGTCTGAGTGGGTGCGTACAGTCTTTTATACAACACCAGCACTTTGACCAAATGTAACTTTAAGCAAATATGTTAAAAGAATATATATTAGAAGATTTATTCCTGCATGTCATTCTACTAAGCCGGCTGAACACAGACTGGCTTAGTAGTAGCAACAATACTGCTAGCACAATAGACACAAACTAAGTTGAAAGAAGAAATAAGAACTGATTTCCGGTGGATAACAAAAGAGACCTAAGGATAAGCAGATCAATGTAACTGGAGGAGGCCCAAATTAGCAGCAATACCAGAGTTTATAGAAAATACAGAAAAGTGGATATCAACAGCACAATCAATGAGTATTAAGTATAAAAAAGTGAATAAGATTCATAATATTATTTCTTAGCTAAGTCTGAAGTAAACAAGGAGGAAGATATTACATGCTAAACAGCTGAAAGCTAAAACAGAGTAGCTGGTCATTGCAGAATCCAGTGCAAGGATAAAGTGTTTGAAGAGTATAAAGCATTCAAATGGCCTGATTGAGTCAGCAGCTTGTAAAGCATTGACTACTTATGCTCATGTTACATGAAAAGTGGAGAATGACAGCCTTTGAGACTGAAGACTAAGGAGGAGGATGGGCAAGCTTTGCAAAGCTGGTCGAACAGCATAATGGATCGGCCCATTAAAAAAGCTTTGGCTGTTAATAAGAAGCCAGTTATGGACTATTGTTCCATATGTTTCTTTTTAATTTTTGGCACAATAGTATTATCATGTGCTTCTGAGACCTTTTGGTAATTGTTTTGCTTCCTCCATGACCAGTTGGGGTCAGAAAGGTACGAGTCACAATAGTAATATATGAGGTTACCTTTTATACATGCTCAGCGTCTCAGATCTGCTTCAGTTTAACTGCTCAGCTAGAAACAGCAGATCATCTCCAAAGATCTTTGACAGATTCATGGTTAAGTGCACATTGTTCCCCTGTTTACCTTTCACTGTTTCAGGCTTTAAAGGTCTTATAGGTTTAACTCTTGCTCCAATAAATTTCCCCAACGGCCTGAAACACTTCCAATCCAAAAGAAAACAACAACAACAAAAAAGATTTTAGTGTTTTAGAAAGGAATCAAAAGGGATTTTCAGCAGTAGCTCTCAGTAGAAATGAGGTCTCATAGCAGCTTAGGGACTCTGTTCCCTGTTGCTCTGCCTGCTCCATCCCTGGATTTAATGAGCTTCTTAAGTCAACTTAATTATTCATCAGCTTTAATCTGCCTGCAGAGTGTCCTACACACAAAATAACACACATGCTCCCTTGAAAGTTAAAAACAATTAGAGCTTTATTTATTTATTTATTTATTTATTGATTAGTTGTTTTTTTGGAGGGGGTTGTGGTGGTGGGAGAACATCCTTTCTAAAAAAAACAAAACAAAAAAAAAACGTTTTGAAATTAAATAAGGCAGTTTTTCATTGATTCAGCTCGGGTGCAGAGCTCTGCTCTGTGCAGGGCTCGCAAAATCGCTAGCCCCACGTCCCGGGGCTAGCGATTTTTCCAGTCGGGCTACCAAAATCTAACTCAGCCCTGCCCGTCGGGCTATCATAGGAAGGAAAATATATGTCTTTGCTTTTGCATTCTTTCGCCAATGTAGCTGAGTAATTATAACAACAACAACAATCTTTATTTATAGAGCACATTTAAAAGCCTTGGGCATACCAAAGTGCTTTACATAAAACAATAAAAAATAAAACAGTTCACACATTGACATCAAATACATAAAGGTAACGAATTATGTTCACAGATAAAAGCCACCAATAAGAGTAAACTGCAGCACATAGGTTATAGCAAGGTAAGACTGTACCACCATGATAAAAGACACCAATAATGGAAAGATAGCAGAGAATTTAATACAATAGGTCAATAGGTCACTGCAAGCAAGCCAGCATTTAACTGGTAGAAAAGGCAAGTTTAAAAAGATATGTTTTTAGCTGTGATTTAAAAGAATGAATAGAATCAGACGCCCGGATGCCAATCGGGAGATTGTTCCACAGCTCCGGTGCAACTAGAGCAAACGATCGGTCACCTCTAGATTTCAGTCGAGATCTGGGCTGAACCAGCAGTAACTGTGAGGATGACCTTAAAGCCCTAGCAGGAGCATATGGGTTTAATTATGTCTTTGGCATCGATGAGCCACTGTCAATATGTGACATATTGAAATTGCGTTTGAATTTGCGCTTGTTTTTTGCTTTCACTTTCATTTTGCGATGGCGCGAAAGGTGTGTAGAGAGCAGCAGCACTGATTGGTGAGTGACGATTAATTGCGCACCAATTCCTCTGACTTCGTCTTATCACTCATTAGCTTACTATTCAAACGCGACAAGTGAAATCTCTCGCAGCAAGCTTAAACATGTGAGAGGTTGAGTGCGCAAAGAATCGCTGACTGTTATGTAAGTACGTGTGTAAAAGCAGCAGGATTTACGCTGGTATTTTAGTTCTGCTGAGCCAAATAAGACAGGTCAGGGTGAAGAAGGGGCAGCCAAAGAAAAGCTTACCACAAAACGGAAAAGTTATGACAAATCAGACTATGAGGCAAAAAGAAAGCGCAGCTTTTTTGGTTTCATGGACAAAAGAATTTCTGTGGCTGGAATATGACAAGCTAAATAACATGATGTTCTGCCAGGTGTGTTGTGAGTTTCATTTGATTTCTGAGTCGACAAGCGCCTTTGTTACTGGGACTAGTAATTTTAAGAAAGACCCCATCAGAACCCATGAGAAATGCAAGAAATGCATTATTGCCCAGTCTGCAGTATCTTTCCAGGAACAAACAGCAATTGCAAAAAACATACTAAAAATAAACCAAGCACAACAAGAACTCCTGAAAAAGCTGTTTAGAACAGCGTGCTATATTGCAAAGAGTGAACTACCATTGGCAAAATTTAGCAGTCTTTGCAAACTTCAAAAAGCAAATAGCCTAGATCTTGGTTCCACTTGTCTCTTACCCGTGACTTCAGTGGAAATTTCAGGTTCAGGATCTGACACAGACTGATTCATGTCCTACACAGTTCTTACAAGTTCATAGAAATTTCTGTTCAATTTGAACCAAGTATTTGAGTTGATGATTGTAATTTTTATACAGTTGTTGTGATTTTTATTTTAACAATTTTTTTGATTAATTTTTGTTTCCATTTCAATATTATACTTTAATGTATAATATTGTAATGGAACATAAAAAAATTGCTTTCTTTTTTTATTCGGGCTACTTAAATTTATTTTGGGCTACCAAAAACTGAAGAATGCCTGGCCGAAGGGCTACCACAGATTTTGAAATTTTGCGAGCCTTGCTGTGGTCTACAGCAGTGACTTGCCCACAGACACACCCACTGGTTCAGTGTCACATGCTGAAGCCAATCAGCAGACTCTTAGGCTAACAGGAGTAGCAGTAACATGTAAAGTACCACTAACTTTAAGCATCTTCTGTAACTGATTATGGGGATGTGTCATGCTGTATCATACCGTCCTTGTATTCATTTTTTACTGACAAATAAGTCGATTACATGGTGTCAGCGTGTCTTTAGCCCAAACATGGCTCAGAGGAAGAGCCACCTGTCAGCCTGTGATGACCAGAGCTACAAGAGATCAGGCCTCCACCAAAGCACAATACTGTTTAAAATATGCCAGGAAGCTGTTCCTGCTGAGAGTAAAAACACCAGACTTGTTTCAACACTAGTGGCATAAACAAATACAAGTGCAGCCGCTCAACACTCAGCTGAGGATTGCTGCACTCCATATTACAGGAAGTGCAAATGCTTCATAGAAGTTACTGATGTGGCTGCATGGCAGAAGAGATGGGTTGAAGTAAGTGGTAAAAAAAAGCCCCACCCCACGTAGAAAAGAGTTTTATTTATGTGACGATACTGTGCACGCTCCTAACAACGTACGAGGCTAACTTGCTGTTATTTATAAACTAAACATTTAAGCACTCATGTTGTACTTCACATTTCCAAGGTAAACACTACTAAGGCTACATTTCTGCTTACATTTCCTATACTTACTTTATACTGTGTCACTAAAGTTGCACAATAGTGGACAAAGAAGATGTCATTAGCCCCAATGGATGTTCGCAGCAAAGACGTTTCTCTTGAAAAAAGTGAACAAGCCACACAAATTCAGTGTCTGAGTGGCAAAAACATGAGAATATGCTTACAATTAAGTTAGCAGTTAACCTCAGAACAAACCAGAATTAAGAAAACAAAGAAATGCAGAAGACAAAATTACAGGAGAAGAGAAAATAAGTGGTTCCTTCCATCAGGAAACTGAAGTCATGTGATGCTCTGATGCTCCTATTTCTGCATCAGAGCATCTACTACAGATTGTTGTTGTTTTACGAAGCAGCAGTGTGACGACCTGAGGACAGAGATCCTGTCTGTGATGTGGTCAGAACTAAGCATCATTTGTTTAAAACTTGTTATGTTATCAGTAATTAAGTGCCTGTTCTACCAGAGAGCACAGGCACTTAACTGAACTTTATTTGTTTCGGAGTTTAAACCAATCCTGAGCTGTTAAAATGCTGAACTGTAGGTGAAATACAGCCTGCTGTACAAGCGTATAAATGGAAAAGTTGTGACTTGTCCTCCTCCTCCTCCAAGGACCGGACAACTGACGTTATCATCGCCATCATCAGCAACAGACAGTGATTCCAGACGTTCTCCTAATGCTCAACACTCTGGACACAGTTTACGCTTGTGCATAATTTATAAAATTATAGCAATAAGAAGAACTTGAATTTATTATAGTAACTCCCCCTGTGAGGTGTGCAAAGAACACTAACAACCAGATGGCAGCATACACAACCCAGCAAGAGCAAGGCTCAAAATAAAGTTAGAAAAACGATACACAAGAACAAATGACTCAACAGCCAGAGTACATCAAATTATTATTATTATGAATATTATTATTATACCTCATGGTCGGTTTACTCCCATACTGTGTTAAAGTTACCTTCTACCGCTAACTCACCGACTTGTTGTGTCCTCCAACAGTTTCCATCGACTCCATCCGGGAGGTGTGTGAGGGTAAGCAGTCTGAGGTCTTCCAGCGCTATGCAGAGGGCAGCTTTGACCCAAACTGTTGCTTCAGCCTCTACTATGGAGAACACATGGAGTCCCTGGACCTGGTGTCCACGACTGGTGAGGAGGCACGCACTTGGATCACAGGCCTCAAGTACCTGGTGGCTGGGATCAGTGATGAGGACAGCCTTGCTAAGAGGCAGCGCACCCGTGACCAATATCCTTTTCATTGTACTGTTTACTTTCAGCCTCTTCACCTGTATCGTGTAACTGCATATGTTACATACTGTAGAATTTCAAAACATTAATAGAGGGCAATTTAAAGCATTGACAGGCTGAACTGACCCATTGCACTGACGTTACACTGCTCTGGTTATAAACGATAAATGTGCTGAACTGTTGTGGTGACTTTCCTTAACCAGAGTGTCACCACATGGCTAAAGCAGACCTTCACAGAGGCTGATAAGAATGGTGATGGCAGCTTAAGCATCAGCGAAGTTCTCCAGCTCCTGCACAAACTCAATGTCAACCTGCCCCGACAGAAGGTCAAACAGATGTTCAAGGTACAGAGCAAATTAACCTGAGTGACCTCTAGACTCAGGAGGACCGTATGGGACACAAAGGCATGTGTGGGCACATGGTTTAGTGAGGTGTTTAAAGACCAATAGCACTTTGATTTATTGTAGCACTGTGAATGGAAAACGTGTCTTCTGTCAGCAGCTGCTGAAATCAATCTTTCTCACAGTCAGAGCTACAGTCGTCATGTGCTAACCCTGTGGCTGGGCCTCACCTCCATCAGTCACTGAACTGGACTCATGGAAAGAAATCTTTACACAAATCTTTACGCAAAATTGCAAAAACAATTTTAAAAATGTGTACTGCCAAACAATAAATACTGATCGTGTACGTACGATTTATTAAGTTCAGCTCATAAATCTGATCATTTTACCTTCTGAAAACTGTACAAATGTGTAAAACTACATGCAGCATCTCTCTTGGTCACTTACAAAACCTTAAATATGTGTGGACGAATCGCCTGATACGCACAGTGTCCACCATCTGTTTTGAGACAAATTTAATGCTGCCATCTTCTCACCGATCCACAAATGTAAGATGCATTCAATTTCCAGTGTAAAACTGGGACATCTGAGCTTCCACTGCATCTTAGTTTGGGGTTCTACATCTTGGTTTACGCCTGTGGATCATATATAACTCTTTTGAGGCACTTCTCCAAATCTCTTTGTGCTGCTGGTTCCTGTTGGAGCATTTTAATGCAAGTAACTGACAAATAATATGGCTTCCTATGTGGCCCAAGATATCTGTGCTCCATTACTGCTGAGTATTAAGTAATAATGAGCAGGTATGTATGGCAGGGAGTGACATCATATTGACATCTATGGACACTAATTGCGGTGACTATGACTGTTATAAACCATCTGATACTGCAATGTGTGCTTTCTTTGCATTTGCACAGTCATCAGACAGGTAGTGTTTTTTGGTCAAAGATGTTGTTAACACTGCTAAGAAAGTTTGGAAACTCTGCATTTCATTGTTTTAAATGGTCACCTGTTTACAATTACCCTGAACTTATCAAGCCCAGCACTGGTGTAGTGGAGCTACTACTACACCAGATCTGGCGGTCTGTAAAACCCGTCTGAGCTTTGGCCCGTGTTTTGTCACAATTTAAAATACAGAGAATCATAGTTCTGCCTGTGGGGAAAATTCAAGTAAAAAATTCTAAATGGACTGTTTATTCCCCACCTATGCTTTCTGGCATTCACAAGTCTAATGCATCGGGGAACAACCTGCATATATTTGGATATTTGGCATGCAGAGAGGCCAGGGGTCAAACCACCAACCTTGCGATTAGCAGTTGACCTGCTCTACCTCCTGAGCTACAGCCACCCCGAGGGCAGGGTCAAGGTGCAACTAACAAGCACCACCATCATCTTCTGCTGCACTCATGCCTGCTTTCGCGTCTTCTGATGCAAAAATATTCCACCTGTATCCATATCCAACCTCGATCTCCCTGCACTGGCCAGCTTTATAGGATTAGGTAAATTATTCAATGCATTGGATATGAGGCTGAGAGCTAGGGGGGAGATTATGCTTTTAAATTAAAATGTCGACATTTGATATTATTTGGTACAAATTAATTCCCATGTATAAAGTGAGCGGTTGTAGTATTCCTGTAAAGAAAACTCACTCCAGAGGCTGTTGGTTAATTTACTTACAGCAATGCAACAGCATCTACAAGTGGATGTGATCCATGACTTACTAAGCTTGCTAGTGCAAAGGCTAATGCAGCTTGTAAAATGTGTAAAATATGATCCACTGTCAATCCAGGTCAAGAAAGGTGTTACTAGGTCACATGAGACAGCAGTGTGTGAGTGAGCAGGGAACAGACTGTGACTAATATAGATGTTGGCTAAAGGATTAGTGTGCTGAAGGTTGATTTGGCCCTTTTAGCCGGATTCCTGTCACTAAGTCAAGCGATCTATTGACAGTCAGCCATATGGTGCTGCTGGGACACAGATGGCCTCTGGCGTATTGCAGGTGTGTTCTGACACTGATGAGGATTTGTGTGTTAATGATCTCTAAACTCATTCTTTGGTTTAATCTACTTACAATGAAGATAAATAATAGTGTCCTTACCTCTTTCTCAGTGTGTAGCGATACTACATATGATCACATTCCACACGTTACTGAATATACTTTACCACACTAAGAATGAACAGTAAAAGGCACACAGGGAGAACAGATAAAGCAGTGCAGTCATGTAAATGAGGGTAGACCAGTGCACCACAGACTTCATCATCAAATCTAACCATAAATAACTAAACATTTCCATGGATGTATTAGTAGTATTGTATCAGACAACATTACTTTTCTCTACTTGGGAAACTAGCAAGTGAATTTTCAGTAAAACTTGTTAGAGGGAAAAAGTTGCAGTGAACCACTGTGGAACAGGGCAGGTGGGTGTGCATCCATTTAACTTTTTCCATACGAACACCATGGATGCCCGGGTTACAAATTAATAAGCTCTTGTCCTTAAAGACAGCGTTTATTTACCCAGTGGGGCAATTTTTCACTACTTTTGATTTTACCTTTAAAAACTATTTAGCTTGCCTTATTTGATATCATTCTTTTCACCACATCCTCACATTTATAGTTACATATACATACTGTAGAGAACTGATCTAAACCACATAAAAAACAAAAAATCTGAGTAGGAAATGGTTAGATTTTTCTTTTACTGTAAAAACCACAAAGATGTTTATTGAATCATCTTCATAACTTGAAATGCAACTGTAATTTGTAAATTAAAGAACTTCTGCATAAAGTAAGCCAATACCTCAAGTCGGTTTTTTTGGGGGTTTTTTTGTTTTTTTTTGGACAACCATTTAAAAATATTCCTACCGCTAAAATTACAGAACAATTAAGATGCGACGCAATTTATTTGTGCCACTCCAAAAATAGTTTGTCCACCACAAGACAGAGGAACACATCGCAGGGCTGAAACCTGCCGGCCTCACATCTCAAAACTCGTTATCGATATCATTCGCTCTCTCACTTGCTCTCTCACTTGCTCTCTCACCATTGTCACTCCTAAAACGTTCTTCTCTTCAAGCATTCGGCTTGGTCTGCTGATCTGCTGTGTCCAAAGTCCCACTAGGTAACCAAGCCCAGTAGGACTCCTCCTTCAGTTTGATGGCTCCCTTCACCTTTTTGGGCTCCTTGTAGCAGCCTCAACAATAGAGGTGCAGAACGTGGTCCATTTGGACTTAATGTCCCCAGCCATTTCAGAATGCTGTTGATGTTTTGCTGGAGGTGGGAGTCGGAGCTCTCACGGACCTGGTAAGACAATACCAGCACATTCTCTGTGCTGGTAATAAATGCATGAACTACTTTTTCAGCGTCACTCTGAGACAGGATATTTCTAATTTTAGAGATGTTGCACAAATGGAAGAAAGCAGTCTTACATATTTGTTTAATATGTGCATTGAAGGACATGTCCTGGTCAAAATGACTCCAAGGTTCCTCACAGTGTTACTGGAGGCCAATGTAATGCCATCCAGAGTAAGTTGTTTTTGTTTTTTCTGGATAGCATTACCTATGATTTTTCGGGCTGGGTTTTATCTGAATTTCAAAGCAGAAAATTAGAGGTCATCCAGGCCTTTATGTCTTTAAAAACATTCCCACAGTTTAACTAATTGGTTTGTTTTATCCGGTTTCATGGATCGATAACATGAAAACTAACTGTACAGGTTGTGCTGAAAAAAATGATGCCAAAGAAGGTAAACTGTTTTTAAAACCGAAAAATAAATGTGAAGTTAAATTAGTGAAAAACTGCCAATTTCATCCTGGACCCCAAAGGATTAATGACATCGGAAAAATCCAAAAACATCATTCTCATAAAGCCCTGATGTGTCCTTTGTCCTGTCCTCTTCTTTTCACCCCAACCAGTTGTGGCAGATACAGTGGGGCAAAAAAGTATTTAGTCAGCCACCGATTGTGCAAGTTCCCCCACTTAAAATGATGACAGAGGTCAGTAATTTGCACCAGAGGTACACTTCAACTGTGAGAGACAGAATGTGAAAAAAAATCCATGAATCCACATGTTAGGATTTGTAAAGAATTTATTCACAGGGTGGAAAATAAGTATTTGGTCAATAACAAAAATACAACTCAATACTTTGTAACATAACCTTTGTTGGCAATAACAGAGGTCAAACGTTTACTATAGGTCTTTACCAGGTTTGCACACACAGTAGCTGGTATTTTGGCCCATTCCTCCATGCAGATCTTCTCGAGAGCAGTGATGTTTTGGGGCTGTCGCCGAGCAACATGGACCTTCAACTCCCGCCACAGATTTTCTATGGGGTTGAGGTCTGGAGACTGGCTAGGCCACTCCAGGACTTTCAAATGCTTCTTACGGAGCCACTCCTTTGTTGCCCGGGCGGTGTGTTTTGGATCATTGTCATGTTGGAAGACCCAGCCTCGTTTCATCTTCAAAGTTCTCACTGATGGAAGGAGGTTTTGGCTCAAAGTATTGAGTTGTATTTTTGTTATTGACCAAATACTTATTTTCCACCCTGTGAATAAATTCTTTACAAATCCTAACATGTGGATTCATGGATTTTTTTTTTTCACATTCTGTCTCTCACAGTTGAAGTGTACCTCTGGTGCAAATTACTGACCTCTGTCATCATTTTAGGTGGGGGAACTTGCACAATCGGTGGCTGACTAAATACTTTTTTGCCCCACTGTAGCTGCTCCTCCCCGAGCCTGGTTCTGCTGGAGGTTTCTCGCTGTTTAAAGGGGGAATCTTCTCATTCCTGCTGTCACCAAGTGATTGCCAGAGGGTTTTCTCTGTATTGCTGTAGGGTCTTTACCTTACAATATAACGGGCAGTGAGTAGTTGTGATTTGACGTTATATAAATAAAATTGAACACACATGGTTTATGTAGCTGAGCCACAGTCAGCAAGCCTGAAAAATACAAGATTCATTGACAACCATACAAAAAGCTGCTGCAACAGGCGTCCCTCGCATGGTACCATCTGATCTAGCCTTGTTGTGTATTTGTTCCAGGAAATGGAGACCTGTATACATTTGTAGTGACAAAGCAGAGCTACATCGTTATTGACACAGGTTGGATGTAACAGCTGGAGGTGTTATTGTACTAAATAAAATGTAAAGAAGCACGGCTCTTCAGCAGGGGATTTGCTCAATGATTAATCACAGTGGAGTCTTGCACATGTGCATGTGGGGTGCAAGCTTTGTAGGAACAAGAAGCGGCTGGACTGATTGGTGAATTAGTGGATATTAGCTGTCGAGTATATTGGTTCATAAATAAGAAATGGGAGTCAGTAAGGCTAGAATGATGATGATGCCTTTAAGCTGCATTTCCCTAACTCTGTTATACTGCTAAGCCTATCTGGAAAAGGAAGATTACGTGCTGTTTTCACTGTTTACAAAGAACAACACAAATATTATTTAATTTACTGCATCACACCTAAATTCATTTATTAGACAGATTTTATATAATCCCATAAATTAACTTGTTACAGCAGTACAACAGACTGAAGGAAGGAAAGGTGAATTAGAATAAAACCCTACGTGGCCCTGTGTGGGAAAAGTGATTGCCCTTAGTTATAACATAAATGAACTGTGTTGTGTCACATCTTTGGAAAGCCACACCCAGGCCTGGTTACTGTCACACTTGCTCTCAGTTACCCAAATAGGGCCTGCCTGATAAAGTGGAATATTCAGGAACAAGTGAGAAACTAATTGAGGTTATAAAGCTGTGGGACTCCAGCAAACCACAGTTGTAATATTTCTTTTTAATATTTAAATGTGTGTCATGATCTGAAACATTGAAGTGTGACAAACATATAAAAAAAAATAGGAAATCAGGAAGCGTGCAAAGACTTTTTCACACCACTGTATCCTAAAAAAATTCAATTTCAACATAATTCAGTTTTGTTTTATATCATCTATAGCAGCGGTCCCCAACCTTTTTTTCGCCACGGACCGGTTTAAGCCCGACAATATTTTCATGGGCCGGCCTTTAAGGTGTCGCAGATAAATACAACAAAATAAAACTAGTACCGGTACCGAAAAAAAGAAAATTTATTCATAACACACATGAAAAGACCCAGGAAAACAGAGTAAACGACAACAAAATAACGCTGAAAACCGATAAAACCCTGAAAACTATACATTTCACACCTGAGCCTCAACTCTCGCGGCCTGGTACCAAACGACTCACGAACCGGTACCGGTCCGAGGCCCGGGGGTTGGGGACCGCTGATCTATAGTGCCTTTGGGTCAGGGAAGGTGTTATTTTTAAAATAATAATAATAATAATAATGATAGTAATATTATTATCATTATTACAGGTTTTAATAATTGTATCATCGGTGGTGAGTTGGATCATTTGGAGATTAAAGATGCAGAGCTGGCTTGGCAGAGGCCCCAGTCCATAAGATGTTCAGCTCCCACTGCCAGCACAACTTTGATGGGACTCTAACGGAGTCTGAACATACTATTTGGATAAAAGTCTTGAATTTACATCACTTAAGATATTTGGTACAAACTGATTTGAAAAATGTGGCAGCAACAACCCAGGCCTCGAGGCCCGGTGTCCTGCAGGTTTTAGATCTCACCCTTGGTCTACACACCTGAATCAAAGGATTAGTTCATTACCAGGCCTCTGGAGAACTTCAAGACATGTTGAAGAGGTCATTTAGCCATTTAAATCAGCTGTGTTGGCTCAAGGACACATCTAAAACCTGCAGGACACTGGTCCTCGAGGCCTGGAGTTGCCCACCCCTGCCATAGAAGCATGTGTATAAGTCTCTAATGTTGTGAGCCCAGTGTGCATGAAGCTGCTCTGCAGACAAAAGACAAAATCAGCTGTAAATATCACAATAATCAATTCTGATCTTTTATTATTATCTAGTAGGCAAACAAGGAAACCCTGTAGTCCTGCTTGAAGCACTATAAAGAGTATTAGGTATTGCAGTATTACAGTATTAAGACAGTTTTCTAACACTGGAAATTTGTCTCGTACCTGATGCGTAGGAGGCAGACACAGATGACACCCAGGGAACTCTGGGCTTTGAGGAGTTTTGTTCCTTCTACAAGATGATGTCGACCCGCAGGGATCTGTACCTCCTCATGCTCAGCTACAGCAACCACAAGGACCATCTCAACACTGATGACCTGGCCCGCTTCCTGGAGATTGAGCAAAAGGTACAAACTGGTTCTAATGGGACTCAAAGTTACTTTGCTTATTGAAGCGGCTCTTTTTTTAATTTGTTTTGTTTTTGTTTTAAATTATTTCTCGTGGTGTTCTTTACTGTGAAAACCCACAATGCTACTCATCTGCAGACTTAGAAAATAGAGTTGCACCAGTCAGTTTACTGCTGATCAGAGCCAAACTAAGATGTTGCTGATTGTGCTTTAAATCCCATATCCTGCACTACAGCAGGTGGGCACATCTCTGTGAGTCTAGCTACAAATGATCACCTCAAACGTCTACACACAATACACATTAATGACAAAGTGAGAAAAGTTTGCTTGAAATTATTGAAGATGTATTAAAATAAAAAGCAACAGTAAAGTGTGTACATAAGTATTCACAGCCTTTGCCATAACAGTCAAGACTGAGCTCAGGTTCATCCTGTTTCCACTGATCATCAGTCGGATGTTTCTAGAACGTGATTGGAGTCCAGCTGTAGTAATTTCAGTTGATCGAACACGATTTGGAAAAGGCCCACACCTCAAACCTGATGGAGCTGTTTTTCTTAGCTTTGACGTTATGGGTTGTTGTGCATAGAATTTCCATCGATGCAGACTCCAAACGTAAAGGTCCCGGCCAGATGGTGGAGTCGAATTCAAGACTTCCTTGCTGTGAGGCAACATTGCTTACCACTGTTACACCATGTACAACAGGGGTCTTGTACTCCAGTCCTCGAGAGCCGCTGTCCTGAAACTTTTCCATGTGTCCCTGTTGCAACACACCTACAATTAGTATGTCATTAGCAAGACTCTAGAACTTGACTGCATGCTGAGGAGGCAATTCAGCCATTTGATTCATGTTACAGCAGCTCATGAGGGAATGAATGTTAGGGGTTGAACCAAGTTCTATAGTTCCAGTTCTATACTCTTGCTAATGAGCTACTAATTGTATTCAGGTGTGCGCAACAGGGACACATGGAAAGGTTTCAGGACAGCGGCCCTCGAGGACTGGAGTTTGAGACCCCTGATCTAACAACATGGAGTCAGTTATCTTTCAGTGCAGCTGTCTGATAGTCTGAGAGAGTTCTTTTTTTAATTTTTTTTATTTTATTACACATCAACTTGAGCCAGCTGTGACCTGATTTGGGGCTATATAGATAACATTTGATTGGAGTGGAATGAATTGAAATTAAAGTAAGTGCATTCTGCATTTGTTCCAACTCTTTTTCTGTTGACATTTTTATTTTTATTTGAAATGACATAAAAAAGTTGAACACAGCAATACCACAGCTAGTGTTTCTGAGCTGTGATTACAGGACAACATACAGAGGAAAACAGAATTATTAGTCCGCCTATGAACATGTATACACACAAAAATGCTTGATGTCCTGTTTAATGCAAGATTTTTTTTTACTTGTTGTTGTTTCCAATTTCCAATTTTTCAGTTCAACTTTGTCTTATTTTTGGACTTTTGTTTAAAGACACCTTTAACACGCTAACAGTGTCAAGACATTGTAAAAATGTCAGGTCGAAATCTGATTGACCAATAAGGACAGCTGCCAAACAGCTGATTCCTGAAGCCAAGATGAAAATAAAAACGTGCAGCCAGATCACCAATTAGATCAAAGAGGTATTTGTGACATGAATTTTTTACATTTTATAGATGGCCAAGGTGAGTAAAGACCACTGCCTGGACATCATCCGCAAATTTGAGCCGTGCTCTGAGAACCAAAAGCAAGATGTTTTGGGGATTGATGGTAAGTTCCTCTTGAACTTTTGAATACTCTTAGTTTTCTTCTAGTAAATGGCTTCCCTGTTGCATTATACTGCTTTTTGAAGTGCAGTCTTATAGTGAAGAACCAGGCTGTGGTTGGTGTGTTAAAGACTTTCATCTTCAGATTCTAGCAGCTTCTTTTCATTCAGTGCTTACATCGTTTCTGGTTTTAGGCAGTGATGGTAATAATGGCGTTACAAGTAACGGCATTACTTTTTTCAGTAACGAGTAATCTAACTAATTACTGTTTTTATCGTTACAATGCCTGTTACGTCCCCATGAAGGGGTCTAGGGGTGTGAGTGTGGGGAACAGTAACAAATGGGTCCAGAAATAGAATGAAAAGGAAAACAGACAGAGGTGTTCTATAATGATATAGTTTTATTACAAACAATATGGCTTTATTACAAATAACCTTAACTTAAACAGCCGGCAACGCCGGCTTTAACAAATAAGGGAGACACTTCCCACACTTCTTCCTTAACTCCTCACCAAGGGGAGACACTTCTGGGGCCCACAAGCCCGCCTACTCACTACTCGCAAGGAGGCTGTCTGTCCAAAACCTAGCGGAAAAACGTGTAGAGCCACAGAGGGGAAAAAAACCACCTCACTCACAGTTCATCCCCAGCTTATATAACCTCAGAGGCAGTGATGGAAATAACGCCGTTACTTGTAACGCCGTTCCTTTTTTCAGTAACGAGTAATCTAACTATTACTATTTCTATCGTTACAATGCCGTTACCGTTACTAACAAGAAAATGCGGTGCGGTCGCGTTACTATTTTTTAACAAGCAGACGTCGAAGCTGTCTTCAGCTTACCGAATCTTATATCAGTTGCACGGAAGTAGCTGTCTATGTAAGTAATCTGGGCGCTAAAACTTTAAGTAGCTGCGCGCACTCCCGCGGGCGGTAATCACTTTCTGGCCGATGATCACTTTTTGACACAACACCTGGAGCTAAGGGGGCAAAACAATCGCATGGGTGCTGCTGTTTGACTGAGGAATAATAAAGTAGTCGTGGTAAGCCAATCACACGACCATTTCAAGATGACAAAGCAACAAGGTGATATATATACCAGTTTTTAAGTTGTGTTGATAGGCTACGTAAAACCAGAGTCATGATAAACAATAGTTTCGTCACGTTTACTGTCTAAGGACAGCGCTAGCAAGCACTCTCTGCTTATGACCAAAAAATTAAAAAAACAAACCAAAAAACAGCCCTTTCGTGTTGGTGGAAAAATGCCCCATGTTGACCAATCAAAAATGATATGGTAACATGACATTTGGTTGTTTAGGAAGAGGGGGAAGATTTAGGAGTGACCGCGAGAGAGAGAGAGAGAGAGAGAGAGAGAGCAGAAAAAGAGAGAGAGCGAGTTTAGAGATGTGAGAGATTTGCTACGTTTAGCATGTTTTGAGTGTGTAGTTAATGTGTTGTCTTGTGTAGTTAGTGTGTAGTGTTGTGGATAGTTTTGTGCTGTGTGTCAGAACAATGAGGTGAATGCTGTCTCCAGGTAAAAAACGGGAGTGATACACCTGCTGCTACATAGATATTACATAGATAAATGGAAAATGTTTTGCCCGTTTTGTGGCGTTAGCTTCAGCCTCTTCACTCCTTTTTGTGTGGTCTCTGGAGCTTTTGCGGGACACAGACCAGGCTGAAGGATCACACACCCTACAGTACTGCATTCAATATTTCAACGAAGGTCACTCATATAGTGCAGCGAGCACTGTCAGGGTAATACATGTAACGAAGCGCTGTGAGGAGTTAGTTTCTAGACGTTTGTTGACATCCCGCGTTTAGCTGCTGGTTCTTCTTCTGATGCTAATTTAAATGCCACCTGCTGGGCTGGAGTGGTAAATGGTAAATGGACTGATTCTTATATAGCGCTTTTCTACTCATCTGAGCACTCAAAGCGCTTTACACAACTTGTGCATTCACATTCGCATTCACACCCATTCGCACAAGCACATCTTTCTAAGACGCACACATTCATACTCCGATGGATGCATCGGAGAGCAATTTGGGCTTAGTACTAGGGGAAGCCAGGAATCGAACCACCAGGAATCGATCAGTAAATGACCTGCTCTACCACCTGAGCTACAGCCACCCATGTGGACCATGATGGTTTTAAGGCCTGGATATTTTCTTAAGAAAATCCCTGTGACATTTAAAAATCTGAACATCATTGTCTCACCCATACTCTTTTGTAAAATCTCTTCAAACATTAACTGAACACTACTTCTCTGAAAACTTTGTTGTTTGCAAAACTTGTGCATAAGATTAAAAAAATTGACAATTTATATTTGCATTTAAAGTTATGAAATATGATTCATTAAACATGTTTGTGGTTGTTACAGTAAAAAATAACTTTCTACTCGGATTTTATGTTTTTTATTATTATTATTAATAATAATAATAATAATAATAATAATGGATTGCATTTATATAGCGCTTTTTCAGGACCCCTCAAAGGAACCCCCCTTTTTTTTTTTCTTAGATCAATTGTGTTAATACAGTATGTCAAAATGAAAACATAACTGTAAATTCAGACACGTGAGGTTGTGCTGAAAAGAATGATACCAAACAAGCCAAAATAAATAGTTTTTAAGGTGAAATGTAGAGAGAAAATCAAAAGTAGTTAAAAATGGCCAATTATACCCTGGACCCCAGAGGGTTAAACATTTTTTTTAAAAGTAACGCAATAGTTACTTTTCAAGTAATTAATTACTTTTAGAATCTTGTAACTTAGTTACGGGAGGGCACATCACTAAAGAGAGACTGATAGGAGTGCAACAAGTCAAGTACATCCCTACACTGAGACGGAGGAAGATGAGACAGGTGGGTCTCGTCCTTGGCTAAAAAAAAAATGAATTTGACAACCGCCCACATTGCTGTCCCTCGGAAAGGGTACCCAGATCATCATCGCCCTTGACTTCTGCACTTAGCAGGGAAGCAGGGACTGAACCAGGGACAGCCATCCCAGCGGTGTCTGCCTGTTCTGTCATGCTGGTTTCTGTGGTGCGGTATGGTTTCAGCATGTTAACATGGCATAGGCGAGTCTTCCTCCTGCGTTCTGGGGTGTTGAGAAAAATAGTTGGTGTCAGACACCTTCTTCACTATTACAGTGGGGCAAAAAAGTATTTAGTCAGCCACCGATTGTGCAAGTTCCCCCACCTAAAATGATGACAGAGGTCAGTAATTTGCACCAGAGGTACACTTCAACTGTGAGAGACAGAATGTGAAAAAAAAATCCATGAATTCACATGGTAGGATTTGTAAAGAATTTATTCGTAAATCAGGGTGGAAAATAAGTATTTGGTCAATAACAAAAATACAACTCAATACTTTGTAACATAACCTTTGTTGGCAATAACAGAGGTCAAACGTTTACTATAGGTCTTTACCAGGTTTGCACACACAGTAGCTGGTATTTTGGCCCATTCCTCCATGCAGATCTTCTCGAGAGCAGTGATGTTTTGGGGCTGTCGCCGAACAACACGGACTTTCAACTCCCGCCACAGATTTTCTATGGGGTTGAGGTCTGGAGACTGGCTAGGCCACTCCAGGACTTTCAAATGCTTCTTACGGAGCCACTCCTTTGTTGCCCGGGCGGTGTCTTTTGGATCATTGTCATGTTGGAAGACCCAGCCTCGTTTCATCTTCAAAGTTCTCACTGATGGAAGGAGGTTTTGGCTCAAAATCTCACGATACATGGCCCCATTCATTCTGTCCTTAACACGGATCAGTCGTCCTGTCCCCTTGGCAGAAAAACAGCCCCATAGCATGATGTTTCCACCCCATGCTTCACAGTAGGTATGGTGTTCTTGGAATGCAACTCAGTATTCTTCTTCCTCCAAACACGACGAGTTGAGTTTATACCAAAAAGTTCTACTTTGGTTTCATCTGACCACATGACATTCTCCCAATCCTCTGCTGTATCATCCATGTGCTCTCTGGCAAACTTCAGACGGGCCTGGACATGCACTGGCTTCAGCAGCGGAACACGTCTGGCACTGCGGGATTTGATTCCCTGCCGTTGTAGTGTGTTACTGATGGTGACCTTTGTTACTTTGGTCCCAGCTCTCTGCAGGTCATTCACCAGGTCCCCCCGTGTGGTTCTGGGATCTTTGCTCACCGTTCTCATGATCATTTTGACCCCACGGGATGAGATCTTGCGTGGAGCCCCAGATCGAGGGAGATTATCAGTGGTCTTGTATGTCTTCTATTTTCTGATGATTGCTCCCACAGTTGATTTTTTCACACCAAGCTGCTTGCCTATTGTAGATTCACTCTTCCCAGTCTGGTGCAGGTCTACAATACTTTTCCTGGTGTCCTTCCAAAGCTCTTTGGTCATGGCCATGGCGGAGTTTGGAGTCTGACTGTTTGAGGCTGTGGACAGGTGTCTTTTATACAGATGATGAGTTCAAACAGGTGCCATTCATACAGGTAACGAGTGGGGGACAGAAAAGCTTCTTACAGAAGACGTTACAGGTCTGTGAGAGCCAGAGATTTTCCTTGTTTGAGGTGACCAAATACTTATTTTCCACCCTAATTTACGATTAAATTCTTTACAAATCCTACCATGTGAATTCATGGATTTTTTTTTTCACATTCTGTCTCTCACAGTTGAAGTGTACCTCTGGTGCAAATTACTGACCTCTGTCATCATTTTAAGTGGGGGAACTTGCACAATCGGTGGCTGACTAAATACTTTTTTGCCCCACTGTACATAGGGGCCTGATAAATGAGCCATGAGGGCAGAATTAGGCGCGCAGCAACACAACAGGCTGAAATTGTCTTCCCACTGCCTTCTGATCAAACCGTCTCTTCATATTGGGCTGGGATACACAGAGAGCCTCGTTTGCTAACAAAGCAGCCCATTGCCACCTGTCCTTGCATGTTTTCACAAACTCCACCACATTAGTTTTAGCCATGCAACCGCTGAGAAAACTCTCCTTCAGCACTTTTAGTGGACCCCGCACATCATGGCCAAACAACAGGGTAGCTGGGCTGAACCCCAAAGACTCCTGCTTCACATCACGTATAGCGAACAATACAAAAGTGACACCTTCATCACAGCTTTTTGGTTAGGGTAAATGGTAAATAAATGATAAATGGCCTGTATTTGTATAGTGCTTTACTAGTCCCTAAGGACCCCAAAGCGCTTTACACATTCAGTCATCCACCCATTCACACACTGGTGATGGCAAGCTACATTGTAGCCACAGCCGCCCTGGGGCGCACTGACAGAGGCGAGGCTGCCGGACACTGGCGCCACTGGGCCCTCTGACCACCACCAGTAAGCAACGGGTGAAGTGTCTTGCCCAAGGACACAACGACCGAGACTGTCAGAGCCAGGGTTCGAACCGGCAACCTTCCGATTACAAGACAAACTGCCAACTCTTGAGCCACAATTGCCTAACAAGAACTGATTCCCTGCCCGCGTCTTTGGTAAGGGGCCAACACAGTCTACCAGGACATGCTCAAATGGTTCACCAACAGCAGGGATAAGACGTTGAGGGGCGGGGGGCACCACCTTGTTCGGTTTACCCACAAGCTGGCAAATGTGACAGGTGTTACAAAACTGCACTACATTTGCTTTCATTGCCGGCCAAAAGAAATGCTGCAGTATACGGTCATATGTTTTGGTGACACCCAAATGACCTGACCATGGTCTGTAGCACATGCTGCCGCAGACTTGTCGGAACCGCTATCTGCCGCACTGTACTCCAGTCTTCTCCAGGCCTTGGGGTCCATTTGCGCATCAATAAACCTTCCCAAATGAAAAATGTCTGCTTCTTGATCCCCTCACCCCATCATAGAATAGAATAGAATAGAATAGAATTCAACTTTATTGTCATTGCACATGCACAGGTACAGGGCAACGAAATGCAGTTTGCATCCATCCAGAAGTGCTTTAGTGATATAGCTATATTACAATATATATTAGCAATAATATAGATATGTGAGTATATTACAGAAATGGGTCTATTATGGTATGTTATAATGTACACGGTATGAAGTATGTTGTGAATATTCTATAACTATAAGTATGTACAGGCTGTAGTGAGTACAAGCTATGTACAGGATATGAACAGGATATAAATATGAAAAACTATACAGAATATGAAATAAATAACTTTACAGAATCTGAGATATACAGCTATACAGAAATGGGAACTATGCAAGTTGTAAACAGTTGTAGGATTAAAGATTATCGAATGTACAGAATGATTATTTACACAGAGCTATACAGTAGTGCAGTTAAGATAAGTGAGGGTGTAGATAGTTTCTACAGAGGCTATATAAAGTGCTAGTGGTTGTGAGTGGTGGTTCAGTCCATGTTATTATTGTGTGTTTGAGGGTACAGTTGTCCATTGTGGGTGTGTGTATGTTCAGTCCATGAGTTTAACGTGGGTCAGATGTCAGGAGGCAGAGTTCAGGAGTCTGACAGCTGTGGGGAAGAAGCTGTTCCGGTACCTGGTGGTCTTAGTCCGGAGGCTCCTGTAGCGCCTCCCAGAGGGCAGGAGGGTGAAGAGTCCATGCGATGGGTGACTGGGGTCTTTGATGATTTTCCCAGCCCTTTTCAGACACCGCTTCCTGTAGATGTCTTTTATGGCAGGAAGTGGTGCTCCGGCGATGCGCTGGGCAGTTTTCACGACCCTCTGCAACGCCTTCTGGTCCGAGGCAGAGCAGTTCCCGTACCAGACTGTTATACAGTTGGTCAGGATGCTCTCGATGGTGCAGCGATAGAAGTTCACCAGGATGTCTGAGGACAGGTGGTTCTTCCTCAGAGTCCTCAAGAAGAAGAGGCGCTGGTGAGCCTTCTTGACCAGCTTGGAGCAGCTGGTCGTCCAGGTGAGATCCTCGGAGATGTGGACTCCCAGGAACTTGAAGCTGCTCACACGCTCCACAGCCATCCCCTTAATGTGGATGGGTGGATGTGGGTCAGCATTCCTCCTGTAGTCCACGATGAGCTCCTTGGTCTTCTCGGTGTTAAGCAGCAGGTTGTTTCTGTCGCACCACTCAGCCAGACGATCCACCTCCTCCCTGTAGGCGGCCTCATCGTTGTCACTGATGAGGCCAATCACCGTGGTGTCATCTGCAAACTTAATGATGGTGTTGGAACCATCAGCAGGTCTGCAGTCGTGGGTGAAGAGGGAGTAGAGGAAAGGGCTCATCACACAGCCTTGTGGTACACCGGTGTTCATTGTGATGGTAGATGAGCAGTGGTTATCCAGCCGGACATGTTGGGGGCGGTTGGTCAGGAAGTCCAGTAACCATTTGCAGATGAGGGAACTGATGCCCAGGTCTGTCAGTTTCCTGATGAGTTGTGAGGGGTGGATTGTATTGAATGCTGAACTGAAGTCTATAAACAGCATTCTGGCGTAGGTGTTGTTGTTGTCCAGGTGTGAGAGGACAGAGTGCATTGCGATGGAGACTGCATCCTCTGTGCTCCTGTTCTGGCGGTATGCGAATTGGTGGGGGTCCAGGGTGGGGGGGAGACAGGATTTGAAGTGTGCTAGGACCAGTCGCTCTAAGCACTTAGTGATGATGGGGGTGAGTGCTACTGGGCGGTAATCATTGAGGCAAGATGGGTTGGAGTTTTTGGGTATCGGGACGATGGAGGTGGATTTGAAGCAGGCCGGTACCACAGCGTGGGCCAAGGACAGATTGAATATGTCTGTGAGCACTCCTGCAAGCTCCCCAGAACACGCTCTGAGAACACGCCCGGGGATGCCATCAGGGCCTGCAGCCTTGTGGACATTGATCCTGCTCAGCACCGCTCCTACATCGGTGGGGGAGAGAGTCAGAGGTTGGTGGTCTGGCGTCATGTCTGCTTTGGTTGTGGTTGTGTGCATCTCCTGACCTAAAGGCGGTGTTGCGGGCCTTCAGGAGGAGACGAACATCCCGGTTCATCCAAGGCTTCTGGTTGGGGTACATGGTGATCCGTTTCTGGGTGGTGACACTGTCTGTGGTTTTGGAGATGTAATCCAGTACAGATGAGGCGTACTGGTCCAGGTCTGTGTGGGTGAACATATTCCAGTCTGTGTATTTAAATCTGTCCTGGAGCACTGCGTCTGTCCCCTCTGGCCACACTTTAATTGTCCTCACAGCAGGTTTCACACGTTGGATGAGTGGTGAATACCGAGGTGTGAGGAACAGGGAGAGATGGTCCGATTGTCCAATGTGGGGGAGGGGTGTGGCTTTGTAGGCTCCAGCCAGGTTGGAATACACATGGTCTAAAGTCTTGTCTCCTCTGGTGTGGCAGGAGACATGTTGGTAGAATCTGGGGAGGACTGTCTTTAAGTTGGTGTGGTTGAAGTCGCCAGCAACAATAAAAGCAGCCTTGGGGTGTTTATTCTGGTGTTTGTTAATGGCTGCAGAAAGTTCTTTCATGGCCAACCTAGCATTAGCGTCGGGGGGGATATACACGGCAGTGAGTATGATAGAGGTGAGTTCTCTGGGGAGATAATAAGGTCTGCATTTGACCATTAAAAACTCCGCATTAGGTGAGCAGTGACTCTCAGTAGTAGTGGAGTTCATGCACCAAGCATTGTTAATATAAATGCACAAACCTCCACCTCTGGTCTTGCCGGAGTCATCTGCTAGCCTGTCGGCTCGGTGTGTGTGGCGTCCTGCTAACTCGATAGCATTGTCCGGGCAGCTGTTGTTCAGCCATGTTTCGGTGAAAAACATGACATTTGAGTCCATAATCCGTCTGTTGTTAGTGATGGAGAGCCGTATCTCATCCATTTTGTTTGCCAGAGAACGGACATTGGCGAGAAAAATACTGGGTAAAGGCAGCCGGTGTGGTGTTAGCTTTAGCTTAGCCCGTAGCCCTCCGCGCCTACCTCGCCTTTGTTTACGATCTCGGCGCCGTCTGCGTGCACTTCCGCCCGGCCGGGGAGAGTGGGCAGCCTCCGGTGTTCTGGAGATCTCTGGGATGAGTCGGAGATCGGCGATAAAACTGTTGGAGTTGTGAGTCCAGATGTCCAGAAGCTCTTGTCTGCTGTAGGTCAGCAACGCACAGCAATTCTGGACGAATAATCCGGTTAAAAGTAGATAAAAAACCGCTAAATAGCAGATTCTGGAGAGACACTGAGCCTCGCGTTGTTCACGCGCCGCCATCTTGGAAAGAAAGAAAGATCATCCTGAGCTGCACTTGACTAATGAAGGGTCCTCTTTCCTAGCCTCCACAAGTGTTTCCCAAGTGAGCAGAAAAGGAGCTTCAGACTCAGGAGCTGGCTCAACCACACTTTGAGCCGACTCTAAGGCTCCATTATCTCTTTCATCAGTACAGGGCATCACATCCTTCTCTAGAATAGAGGCAATCACTGATCCTGACAAATCAACCCCCCCACCTTGTTGCTGGGCACGAGAACAAGTAAGAACGTTCACAGGGAACACATCTGGGTGCTGCTGGCTCAGGGCATCTAAAACAGGCTCTACAACAGGATTGTTGGTCACCTCAGGGGTAGGATAAACTTTCCCACCCGCTATGTCATTTACCATTATAAAATCCACCCCATTAATTGGAAAACAAGGCTGCACAGCCACTGAAAAAAACCCGCCAGCTCACTTTGTACCCAAATACAATGAAGGGGAGCAGGCACAAAACTCATCCCAACACCTCTTACGATGATGCTAGCATCACAGTCAGACTTCTCATCAAATTCAAGCACACTAGCTAGTATGAGGGACTGTGAGCCACCAGTATCACGCAGAATGGGCACTTCACGCTCGTCCCTGGGCTTACCAGACAGCGAAACTGTCCCCTTAAAAATGAAAGGCTTAAAACATTTATCTGGGGTCTCAGGGGAGGGGGGCCTACTGACAGGAGGCATGGTTTTAATCAGCCCCACCCCTTTTGGTTTACGTGAAGTTGAGACTGATTGTTTCCGTTTATAAGCTTCACAATCTGCGATCAAGTGGCCAGACTTAAAACAGAAAAAACACTTTCGGTCTGCCTTGGGACGAGACACAAGTACCTCACTCTTCGGGTACTGCACAGCTGGCACCTCGCTAGCCTTCACTGGGGCATCGCGTCGGTCATACCTACTGACACTGGTTTTATGGACAAGCACGAACTCATCAGCCAGCGTTGCAGCCTCCTTTGGCGAGGAAACCTTATGTTCATTAATATATATTGCAATGCGCTTAGCAATGCAGTTCTTAAATTCCTCTATGAGCATTAGGTCACGGATCGAAGCCAGGTCAGTAGCTTTGCAGGCCACACACCACCGATCGAAAAGGACACTTTTTTCCCTGGCAAAATCCAGATAGGACTGACCCTGTCCCCTTTTCAACCTCCAGAAACGCTGCCTATAAGCTTCTGGGACCAGCTCATAAGCCAGCAGGATAGCTTTTTTCAGCTTGTCATAGTCCAGGCTGTCCTCAGCTGACAACGAGGAACAAACTTCATGAACCTTACCTGCCAGCCTACATTGTAGCAAAATAGCCCACGAATCCCTTGGCCAGTGCAAGGCTGTGGCTATTCACTCAAATGACTCGAAGTAACTGTCAACCTCAGTGTTGCGGAACACCGGAACCAGACGACTGTTTTTCCCCACGTCAAACGGTGCGTCTGCCTGCCGAATGGAGGCAGTCGCAGGAAGGGAAGCCTGCTGGAGTACCAAATGTCGCAACTTGACAGTTGTCTCCGCCTCCACCTTTTTCAATTCAACCTCCCTGGCTCTGGCAAGCCCTGCCTCTAAACGCTTAAGTTCCAACTCCTTCTTCAGCTGGACCTCCCTCTCCTGATCCTCCCTTTCCAACTGGACAGGGAACAAATCCCCACCCAGGATTACTCCAAAAACAAAAAAGGCAAAATAAAAAATGAGTGCCTGAAGAAGGAGCTTATGCTCAGCTACACACACTCCCCTATGCTAACTGGAGAGAGCGTAGCAGATACAATACAACTAATCAAACGACTGGCAAACAACACACCAAAACTTATTAAACTTACTAATCGCTGTACCTTCCATTCATATCCTGGATGAGCCCCCACATTGTTACGTCCCCACGAAGAGGTCTAGCCGTTACCATTACTAACAAGAAAATGCGATGCGGTCGCGTTACTATTTTTCAACAAATAGACGGTTGAAGCTATGTTTAGTTTACCGCACCTTATATCAGTTGGACGGAAGTAGCTGTAAGTAATCTGGGCGCTACAGCTTTAAGCAGCTGCGCGCGCTTCCGCGGACAGCAATCACTTTCTGAGCAGAGTGAAGCTGACCCCTCACCCACTTGAAACGTAAAGGCAAATAGGCGGAGCGGTTAGTGCTACGTTTGTGCAGATTTGTGCAGGTAAAATTAGCGCTTGTGCTGCTATGGTTTTTCAGATATTAAACTTTATTTTATAGGTCATTCAAAGGTCACCATCCCCCCAGACTGCTCCAAAGCAGACCAAAATGGTCTACTTTTTTAGTGCTACGTTTGTGCAGATTTGTGCAGGTAAAATTATTGTTTGTGCTGCCACGGTTTCTGAGATATTAAAAGTTATATTTTTGGCTGATGACGTCACCATCCCCCCAGACTCTTCCAAATCGGACCAAAATGGTCTCCTTTTGTAGTGCTACGTTTGTGCAGATTTGTGCAAGTAAAATTAGCGTTTGTGCTGCTACGGTTTCTTGAGATATTAAACTTTATTTTATAGGTCACTCTCAAAGGTCATCATCCCTCAAGACTGCCTCAAAAAGGACCAAAATTGTCTACTTTTTTAGTGCTACGTTTGTGCTGATTTGTGCAGGTAAAATTATCGTTTGTGCTGCCACGGTTTCTGAGATGTGCTGTTATGGTATGAAAAATGTTTTTTTCAAATGACTTTTCGCTTTGTATGTTCATTTGTTCAATAAATTTCTGTTAAAATAAACTTTTTTTAATGTATTTAGCTAGATTTGTAGAGTGTAGTTTTTTTTTTTTTGGTTTTTTTTTTACTTCAATTTCTTTACTTCAATCACTTTTCATTCCTAAAACTATGATGCAAATGCTTGAGGATTTATTGTTTTTAGAGTGGATTAAAAAAACCCTATATTTGGCATAAAAAAGTATTATTTGGCATGACTATTTCTGAAGGAGTCTTACAACAGCGTGTTAAATCTGATTTCTGAACAAGGTAAGCTTACATTTAAAGGTTTTAGTTACTGAGTTAATACATGATATGGCTGGATCAAAGTGATTTTTTTCAATGTTAAACATTTTCAAAAATACAGCAATTGCAAATTTGCAAATCCAAGAAAACTTAAAAAAAAATTATGTTTCTAAAGCGCTTTAAAAACATTCAGTACACTGGACTAAAGTGCTGTACAGTACATATTAATGGATTAAACACTCAGACTCAAGTCAGTAAAACTCACAAATTCAATAGCTCCATCTTAAAAGCAAGAATTCAACAAAATATGAAAGTGTAGATTCATGGAGAACTTGGGGGAGGGGTTTCTCCTTGCTTAATATATAGGTCAGAAGTCATCTTTTGCTCCATCCTAAACATAGTGTGTTTTTTTTTTTAATTTTTTTTTTTTATTCAGATGGTTCGAAAGCCATCTGTAGACAAGGTTTCCATTTTTCCAATTCTTTGCAATTCAAAAGAGGCCATAGTCCAAAATGGCAAAATAGGCACTCCAGCTGCCCCAGTCTGGAAAGAGCTGAGTCAGCAGCTAGAAAACAAGATGTCAGCAAAGGCCCTGTACACTTTTGTGAAGCTAAATAGACACAACATCTGGTCAGCTTTGGAAATCACTGATCAGGAAAGTAATCTGGAAAGTAATAGTGAAGGAGAGTTAGATTCACGTTGCATTTCTCCTGGACAAGAAAACTGTCAAGCTTTTGAACTTGAAGTACCTTTTGAGGACTGGGTTAAATTTATTCCTGAAAAGGTTAAATACAATGACAAGTTTTCTCCTTCTCAAAAAAGGGAATACACAATTTTGAAGCCTGGCACTTGGACTCATATCATCAATGACCTTGTATGGAAGAAAATCTAAAATACATGTACACTTGTGTTCCGAAGAGCAAAGGTCCATCCAGCTGTCACCAATAATTATCTGGACATTAGAGGCGACTGTAAGGAGTGTCATGGCCAGTTAGAAATGTCATGTGACAGACAGACAGCAATTAGTAGTCCAATGGTTTCATGAGAAATACAGATCTCTCCCTGCACACTGGCCACTCCAAGCGGTTCATGTCTGGAAACCTGCGTGAACAGATCGCTAAAGAGCTGTGTGAGGGCAGAATGGAACCAGCTGTATGGAGGTCAGCGAAGGCAGCAGATTTGATGGCTGTTGGAGATCCTGAGCCAAGCCACCATCCAAATTTGGCCACTCTGCGAAAGGCCAAACAAGAGAGAAAAGACTTGGAATTAGGAGATAAGGACCCCATTGCATCTCTGCAATTATTAAAATATAGTATTCCTCACAGTGGTAGCATCCGAGATATTGGACTGGACAGGTTTTTCTGTAACTACTAGAGTCAAACTCAGATCCATGTGTACAAGACATTGTCAAAAAAATCTCCCCCAACTGTGTGTTTTGATGCAACCGGTTTAGTTGTGAAAAAACTGCTGAGACGAAATGGCAAATCTGGCCTTATCTTCCTTTATCAAGGTATCCTGACAGAAAACAATTGCCCGGTGTCCCAGTGGTGCAAATGCTATCAGAGAAACATGATGTTAATGCCATCGCAAACTGGTTGACAGAATGGATTCATGCAGGTGTACCTGTACCAAAGGAAGCTGTGAGTGACTTTCGTCTGGCAATTCTGGGAGCTCTGGTCAAGGCTTTCACTCCTCATCCTGATCTGAAGTCCTACCTTAATGAATGCCTTCATGTCCTTCTTGGAACCCAGTCTGCCAAACTCCTCCCTTGTTTTATCAGGGTTGATGTTGCGCGCTGAAAGCCCAAATTGCTCAAGACTCCATCATCATTCCAGATGAACAGACCGAGGAAAGTGAGAGAGTGGATTCAGTGGATGAGATCCAGACTGACCTACGACAATGGGTAACAGAAATATGTGAGGAGAGCAGGTCACTTGCTGCAGCAAACGGGGATAGAGATAATATTCACTTTCTCCTTGAGATTATTCCTCATATAATAAGACTGGCAAGTTACTTGCCACTCTGGACAGGAATAATGGTCTCTCTCTTCCAAAGCACCAGCATCACAGCAAGGTGAGCCACTGTTGAAGCTGAGTTCAAAAACATAAAACATGGCCTTTTCAGACATGAAAACTTGCCTGTTCGAGTCGATTGCTTTATTGCTCGTCATCTTTCCTTCATCGAGGGAAATATGCGGATTTGTTCTGCAAAAGAAAAGACCAAAGATGAGGCAACAGTGGGATCACTGGAAGTCACAGATGCCAATTCTGGATCCATGACAACTCACAGTGCAGAAGACAAAATAAAAATGGATGCTCACCCGTTTGTGGGATCTGATGCTGCCACAAACATTCCTCCAGCTGATGAAGATGCAGCTGAGAACTGGAGGGGCCTAGCTGTTCCACCCAAAAAAAGGAAGAGGACTTCCTACCTCTCTCCATGTACCGAATGGCTCCATGCAGATGAATCTTTTTGGGCCAAAAGAGTGAAGGTGGGATTATTAAAAAATGGAAACCTTCATCAGCCTATTAGATTAGAGGAATCAACAATCTCTGTGCTCAATACCTGTGCATTTGATGCATTTTTTTCAGTGCTTATGTTGTGCCTTCTGTGACAGCTCCACATTTTAAAATGCTGTTCTGAAAGACAGTGAAAACCCAGTCTTGCAGCTGGTGAAAGCCATTGCCACAGATGGTGTGACCCATCAAACATACAGGAGGGCAGAGCTGCTTAGTGCAATGTTTGAAGCTGACCAGTTGAGGTCTGGTGCGATCCAAATCGATGCTCAGTGCAATATCTCCGCTGTAATTGCTAAGACAGTGAGGAACATATTAAGTGTTTATTTTACAAAACGCTGCTCTTCACAGCACTGCTACCTCAGCAAAGGAATGACAAGGGAAGTGCCATTTGTTTCTCCTGCCATCTCTGTCCTCAAAGAGTCTGCTATAGTTCATCTTGGCACTGCTGTGGAAGCAGGACTTGGCCTACCTGAGTCTACCTGCCTCAGGCCACTCTCCAATCCATCTCTGTGTCCATCAGAATTCAAAACAGAAGACAGCACCACAGGAAATGAGCTCTGTGCAGGGACAGTTACTTACAGTTATACTGTTATACACAGTATAATGAGTGTTGCCTGCATTTTTCTGTTTTATTTGGTTCATTACAGTTGCATGTGTTCAATATGGCTAGTGTGTGTTATCAGTAAGTTCAGTTTTGCATATAAAGTTAAAGTTCAAAAGTAAAAATCTTTTAACGCTCTTTTCTTTGTCAGTCTGATGTATATTTGCTTTTACACACCCATTCATCTTCACCTGTAGCCTCTTGAAAGTAACCGTTCCATTTTTCTGTCAATAATTTTTCTGTATTTGTTTTGTGTTGACCTCATGGCTTAGGTCAGGGGTCAGCATCCTTTTCAGTTCAAAGGGCCCCTTTTTTCCCTGCTGCTACAAAACCTGTCTAGAGCCTAAAAAAAGAAAGCGCTTATAAATATCTAGAAAATTAGTTGTTGTATCGTGAAAGCTAGGGCTGTGCGATATGACCAAAATCTCATCGTTCCGATAACGTTTTAACCGATGCATGAAACGATACATTTTTAGACATAAGTTGTAACGCCGTTTTCTTTGTGAGTATTTATTACATGGCGTGCTGCGGGGAAAAGCCTGTTCTAACGTTTGAGTCTAAGGTTTATTTTTTAGCACCTGGCGGCTCTTTTTTTACTTCTCATCTGTAATAATCTGCTCTTTCACGTGATTCAGTTTATTTTGAAAAGTCTCAACAGGATCTTGAGCTTTATTGTGAAAGGTTTATGTGGAACATAAACAAGCGGACATGCGATGGTTTTACCGTCGTTGTTGCTAACAACAACGCATAAAAACAGGCGCTTGTCCGTCCGTAGTGTGGTTATATTAAATATAAGAGAAAGAGAGAACTTTAAGAAATTAATATAGCCACTACAGTGACCATCAAAACGATGAAAAAATATTGCCGTAAAGAGTTTATTTTGCGACACCACGAAACAAACGATAGCGTAAAATGAAACGATAGACGTTTTTATATCGTCATCCGATATATATCGTTATATCGAACAGCCCTAGTGAAAGCTATGGAAATGAAAATGTTTATCTTTAGATTTTAGAAGAAAATGAGTCATCTAACCTTTACAACGGGAAAAGTATTTGTTAAAATGAAGCCAGCTAAGTGAGTCCTTTCCATAAAAATTGAAAATTAGGAAAGATGGGCAACCAACCTGAAATTTACAGTAAATAGTTTTGAAGCTAAGAAACATTAAATCACTTTTAAAAGCCTTGTACATTCTGTGAATAGTCAATGCAGATATTTCATAAAAAACAAACTGCTAACAGAACCTTTTCTTGTTGTCTTTATAATAAAACAGAACTTACTTGGTCTTAGTGGAGGGGCCAGAGAGCCACATGTGGCTTTAGAGCCGCAGGTTGAAGACTCCTGGCCTAGGTGCTGTGGAATATTCAATTTTCTACATGTAGGTGGCAACCTATGAAAGCAAACACTTTATTTTTCTGAGACAGCTACAATAATAATATAGGGAGTGCAGAATTATTAGGCAAGTTGTATTTTTGAGGAATAATTTTATTATTGAACAACAACCATGTTCTCAATGAACCCAAAAAACTCATTAATATCAAAGCTGAATGTTTTTGGAAGTAGTTTTTAGTTTGTTTTTAGTTTTAGCTATTTTAGGGGGATATCTGTGTGTGCAGGTGACTATTACTGTGCATAATTATTAGGCAACTTAACAAAAAACAAATATATACCCATTTCAATTATTTATTTTTACCAGTGAAACCAGTATAACATCTCCACATTCACAAATATACATTTCTGACATTCAAAAACAAAACAAAAACAAATCAGCGACCAATATAGCCACCTTTCTTTGCAAGGACACTCAAAAGCCTGCCATCCATGGATTCTGTCAGTGTTTTGATCTGTTCACCATCAACATTGCGTGCAGCAGCAACCACAGCCTCCCAGACACTGTTCAGAGAGGTGTACTGTTTTCCCTCCTTGTAAATCTCACATTTGATGATGGACCACAGGTTCTCAATGGGGTTCAGATCAGGTGAACAAGGTGGCCATGTCATTAGTTTTTCTTCTTTTATACCCTTTCTTGCCAGCCACGCTGTGGAGTACTTGGACGCGTGTGATGGAGCATTTTCTTGAAGGATGCAGACTTCTTCCTGTACCACTGCTTGAAGAAGGTGTCTTCCAGAAACTGGCAGTAGGACTGGGAGTTGAGCTTGACTCCATCCTCAACCCGAAAAGGCCCCACAAGCTCATCTTTGATGATACCAGCCCAAACCAGTACTCCACCTCCACCTTGCTGGCGTCTGAGTCGGACTGGAGCTCTCTGCCCTTTACCAATCCAGCCACGGGCCCATCCATCTGGCCCATCAAGACTCACTCTCATTTCATCAGTCCATAAAACCTTAGAAAAACCAGTCTTGAGATATTTCTTGTCTTGACGTTTCAGCTTGTGTGTCTTGTTCAGTGGTGGTCGTCTTTCAGCCTTTCTTACCTTGGCCATGTCTCTGAGTATTGGACACCTTGTGCTTTTGGGCACTCCAGTGATGTTGCAGCTCTGAAATATGGCCAAACTGGTGGCAAGTGGCATCTTGGCAGCTGCACGCTTGACTTTTCTCAGTTCATGGGCAGTTATTTTGCGCCTTGGTTTTTCCACACGCTTCTTGCGACCCTGTTGACTATTTTGAATGAAACGCTTGATTGTTCGATGATCACGCTTCAGAAGCTTTGCAATTTTGAGACTGCTGCATCCCTCTGCAAGATATCTCACTATTTTGGACTTTTCTGAGCCTGTCAAGTCCTTCTTTTGACCCATTTTGCCAAAGGAAAGGACGTTGCCTAATAATTATGCACACCTGATATAGGGTGTTGATGTCATTAGACCACACCCCTTCTCATTACAGAGATGCACATCACCTAATATGCTTAATTGGTAGTAGGCTTTCGAGCCTATACAGCTTGGAGTAAGACAACATGCATGAAGAGGATGATGTGGATAAAATACTCATTTGCCTAATAATTCTGCACTCCCTGTAATGAACATATATAATTCAAAATAGAATCATAGAGACAAACTGGGTATGTGAAAAAATAATAATTTAGGTATACATGAATCACTTCTCACAGTTTTCCACAGGAAAAAATAAAAACTTTAGCCTACCATGTGTACGTTTCTGCACTGGTAACAAAAGAAATATCAACCTTTCCACTGACTAAATTGGTTTACTAAAAAAAATAAATAATAAAACTTAATATGCAGCAAGCCTAAAACAAGTGGACAGTCTTCTATAAAAGTGGTCCACTCCACAGCTGCTGAAACTCACTGCCACAGACACTGGTGTTAAACAACGTAGGCTGTAAGAATTAAAATCGTTATATCTCAGAAACCGTAGCAGCACAAACACTAATTTTACCTGCACAAATCTACACAAACGTAGCACTAACCCCTCCGCCTATTTGCCTTTATGTTTGAAGTGGGTGGGGGGGGGTCAGCTTCACTCTACTCACTTTCTGCCCGACGATCACTTTTTGGCACAACACCTGTAGATAAGGGGGCAAAACAATCGCATGAGTGCTGCTGTTTGACTGAGGAACAATAAAGTAGTCGTGGTAAGCCAAGATGACACTTCATCATAAACAATATATACGCTGTGTTTTTTCCTGAATAGTTTCGTCACGTTTACTGTCTAAGGACAGCGCTAGCAAGCACTCTCTGCTTATGACCAAAAAATTAAAAAAAACTAAACAGAAACAGCCCACTGGTGTTGGTGGAAAAAATGCACCATGTCGACCAATCAAAAATGATATGGTAATATTACATTTGGTCCTTTAGGAAGAGGGGGAAGTTTAGGAGTGACCGCGACAGAGAGAGAGAGTTTTGAAATGTGAGAGATTTGTGACGTTTAGCGTGTTTGGAGTGTGTAGTTAATGTGTTGTCTTGTGTAGTTAGTGTGTAGTGTTGTGGATAGTTTTGTGTTGTGTGTCAGAACAATGAGGTGACTGCTGAATGAAAACAGGATGAGTGATACACCTGCTGCTGTCAGACCTGCAGGTATCAGGCTGTGATGTTCTCCTTTATAGTGGACAGAAATATTTGGAGTGGCACAAATAATTTGTGTGGCATCTTATTGAATGCAGAACAGCTGATTGTTATGTAAATAGTTTGAAATGGTTATTTTAAAAAATCAAGGTAAAAGGTAAATGGCTGCAAATAACTTTGTTTGCAAAACCCGTGCATAGGATTTTAAAATTGACAATTTATATTTACATTTAAAGTTATGAAATATGATTCATTAAACATGTTTGTGGTTGTTACAGTAAAAAATATAACTTTTTCTACTCGGATTTTATGTTTTTTGTCTGATTTTAGATCAATTGTGTTAATACAGTATGTCAAAATGAAAACATAACTGCAAATTCAGACACGTGAGGTTGTGCTGAAAAGAATGTTACCAAACAAGGCAAAGTAAATAGTTTTTAATGTGAAATGAAGAGGAAACATCAAAAGTAGTTAAAAATGGCCAATTAAACTAAAGTAACACAATAGTTACTTTTCAAGTAATTAATTACTTTTAGAATCTTGTAACTCGGTTACTAACTCAGTTACTTTTTTGAAAAAGTAACTAGTAACTATAATTAATTACTTTTTTAACGTAACTTGCCCAACACTGGTTTTAGGAAATGCTTCTGAAATTTGATTTTGGGCAAAATGACCAATCATGTGTCAGCTAAAGGTCTACATCAGCAAAAGACCAGCTGATCTCCCAGAAGCATAAAGTTAAAGATGAAACACTAAGAAGCAGCAAGCAAGGGTGAACAATAGAAGTGATTTTTTGCAATAGAAATATTTAGTTTAAAACTTTAGTGTAAAACCATATTTTTTTTATCATCATAGCAATATGAAGGAAATGCCCCAATGTTTTGCTAATATATTGTAAAACTACAAGCAGTATAATCCAGCTATGTCAGCATCTTTTGTCTAATACTGAAAAGTATTTTTGTTCTCTTAATGTTGTGATTTTTTTCACTTTTGTTCTCATTTTCTTTTAAATAAAGGAACGAAAGTTTTATAATATTTATCTGTATTATGTCTTGATAAAATATTGCATTTACTAATTTCTATATTTTATGTTTTAATTAAGCATTGTGAATGACATATAGAATCTGAGTCTTTAAAGTTAACATATTTCCATGTTTCCAAACTCAGAGCTATACCTGTTCAGAACATACTACTACATTAAAGTACTAAGATTTAACAACTTCCAATATAGTTGAACCTACACTTCAGACTAGACCTGAGACCAAATGATTGGATAAATGATTAGACGAACCCTGTAGGAAAATTCTTTGTCCAACTTCGTTCCAGGTTTTACAAATTATATGCGCAGCCCAGCAGGGGACATCTTCAACCCAGATCACTACAGCGTGAACCAGGACATGACCCAGCCCCTGTGCAACTACTTCATCGCCTCATCACACAACACTTACCTAATGGGTGATCAGTTAATGTCACAGTCCAGGGTGGATATGTATGCCTGGGTGCTGCAGTCTGGCTGTCGCTGTGTGGAAGGTTAGCATGGACTCATACATACACTCACAGTACACAGGTACAACTTAAATAGTGTCATACTCTTAAAGGCAGGCAGTGGTCCCAATTTTTGGATTGCCTTGTTTGTTTAATTCAAAAGTTTACAGAATCTGACTCAGACAACACTGTAACACCAATTAATGTAACAAGCTGTGTTTTTAATTTAGCCTGAGTATTGCACTGTCTTGACCTTTAGGGCTGGGGCATTGTGTTGACACACCCCTCAAAGCTCCAGACCAGCAAACTACCAAAACTAATGCTTTTATTGGAGTGGTTACACTTGCTGTGTATTACGTGTCAGAGACTTTGGGTTTTTGTAGTAATTTTTTTTTTTCTTTTTTTTTTAGTTAGTCATTAGTCATCTGGGTCAGCTCTGTTAATAAAAGGTTACTGATACAGTCTTCTTAGTTATATAACGTTATATTAGTGTGTAGTGTAAACTCACATTCAGGGTGCTGTGTGTGAACTTGCCTGCAGGCTTCACTTATCTTAGTTTTGTCATATAAACGAATAAATGGTAATTAGGGAACACGTTGTCTTTTAAACTCTATCCCATCATTGTCTTGCTTTTGTAAGTTTTGCACATTTCAGTGCCAGCTTTGTCTCTTCTTTGCTGTCCACAGTTGATTGTTGGGACGGTCAGGACGGTGAGCCCATTGTCCATCATGGCTACACCCTAACCTCCAAGATCCTCTTCAGAGATGTCATTGAGACAATCAACAAGTACACCTTTGTCAAGAATGAGTATGTTTGCTCTCATTCATGCTTCCATAGTTATCCTTTTTAACTGACTTGCACTGACGACCGGGTTGTGCCAGTGAAAAAATTGCCAAATCTTCTCTGCTAATGCCAAACACCTGCTGCTATTGACTCTTGTTTTGAGAGTCTGGTACCTCAGGTTCTGATTATCTGGAGACTGTTTGGTACCTTATTAGCAGCACCTGTTAGCATGGACCCTGCTAAAGCAGTCAGATGGTGCATGTCATGTTCAATTGATCTGGATAGGGCCTGTGCTATACAGCAACTTCCAACTGGTGTTCTGCAAAACCAACTTGCAACATGATGTGGAGCGACCCCTATTACCATCTCCACATTGAAGGCCAAGTTCCATACAATGAGGGATTTCAAAGACAGACCATGAAGTTGGCAACGCAAGAGGACGACAGCACAAAAAGAGTTTCCTCATCAGTACTCGTGCTCTCTACCCTGACAATCTGGAACAGACTGCACAAAGCCTTTTCAGTCCGATAGAGAGGCCTGCCATGACTGCCCTTCTCCATCGGGGCCTGATTGCACTGGTGCTGGCAATGTGTACATTTGAACCTGGAGATGTGGAGGAACCTTATGCTCAGCAATGAGTCCAGATTCTGGCTATGGCAGTTGGACTGTAGAGTTAAGTAGAAGACGTGGAGACTGCTATGCTGATTGCTGCACTGATAGTGTAACAGCTTTTGCAACATAAAAACAAAGCCACACCTCTTGGCATGTAACACCCCCACCCATTAAGAACCAAACTTGGGGTTTGGTGACATATGTAAATAGCACCGGAGAGTGTGCTACAAAGTTTTCCGAACCTTTTTTGTGACGGATGTCGAGAACATAGTTCTGAATAATCAGTGACCAACGCATAGGACTCTGGTTGTGATTATACATCCTAGAGAGGAAAACCAAAGGGTGGTGATCTGTGAACTCTGACTTGACTCTATATAAACTTCAAAATGTTGCAACGCCCACAACAAAGCAAGTGTCTCCTTTTCAATGGTAGAATACCTGAGCTGATGTTTATCAAACTTGCGAGAGAAGTAACTCGCAGGATGGTCAATGCCCTGGGTATCCTCCTGGAGAAGCACTTCTCCTGCCCCAACTGCGCTGGCATCTATTTCCAGTTTGAATGGTAAAGAGAAGTTAGGAGCAGACAAGACAGGAGTGCAACAAAGTAGGCCTTTAAGGTCTTCAAAAGCTTGTTGGCAACCCTCAGATCAAACAAAAGGCTCTGAGGGACTGATTAAGTCAGTGAGAGGGGCAACCACAGAGGAAAGATTTTTACAAAATTGCTGGAAATATCCTGTTATCCCAAGGAAACGGCGCAGTTCCCTCCTGGTGGTTGGTTGGGGGAACTCCTTAATTGCAGAGACTTTGGCATCTGCAGGGCACACTTTTTGTAGACCAACCTGCTGGCCAAGGTAGAGGACACTGCCTCTAGCTAAGTTGCACTTGGCAAGGTTCAAAGCGAGGGATGCATTTTCTAGGCTAGTGAAGACTTCTTTCAACGTAGCCGTGGGGGTTGCCCAGTCACTACTATACACAACTAGATCATCTAAGTATGCTCTACAATTGGGGATGTTTCCCAAAACTTTGTTGACCAGTCTCTGAAAGGTTGCAGGAGCATTACAAAAGGCATAACTGTGTACTGCAGGAAGTGGTCAGGAGTTACAAAAGCTGAAATGTCTGATGCTTCCCGTGTAAAAGGCACTTGCCAATACCCTTTTAACATGCCAAGTTTAGCGATGTATTTTGCAGGCCCAATTTCATCAATGCAGTCATCAATAAGAGGTAAGGGATGTGCATCTGGCACAGTGACAGAGTTTACCTTTCGAAAGTCAGTGCAGAATCTTGGGGTTCCATCTGACTTTGTGTCTAAGAGACATGGTGAACTCCAAGAGCTGGAGCTTGGCACTGCAAATCCATTCTGAAGAATATACTTAACTTCCTGTTTTATGATTTCCCTCTTTGCTGGGCTAACCCAATAAGCGCGCTGTTTGATTGGTGTAGGTTTAGTCAGCAACACATGTTTTATAACAGTGGTTTGAGATGGGACGTCATTGAACAGAGATGGGAATCCCAACATGAGTGTTATGATATCATTGCTCTGTTCATCAGGAAGGTGGGACAGGTATTGTGGTAGTGTTGACAATATCAGGGAATTGCCTAGTCGAGCACTTTGAGGCTCAGCACCCCGTAACACCAACCCTTCTTCATCTTGAGTAGCGTCCACCTTGGACACAGAAGCCATTGGGGATGTAGCCACTTGTTCTTGGGCCACCTTTTTGTGAAGGTTCACAAGAGCTGTACAGCTTCATCATGTTGACGTGACACATTCTAGTAGGACGTCTAGGTTTGGGGTCTGAATAATGTAGTTGGTCTTGCTGAGCTTTTTCTCTACAACATAAGGACCAGACAATTTAACAGAAAGAGCTGAGCCAGGATAAGGCAGGAGAAGGAGCACTTTGTCACCTGGCTGGAATAAACAGTCGACTGCCCTCTGCTCAAAGTGTCTCTTCATCTTTGCTTGTGAAGCGGCTAGTGCATTCCTTGTTAGGTTAAAGAGGGCTTATTCCCTGTCATTTAGTGTTCTGACATACTCCAGAAGGCTCTTGGTGTTGTCAACCGGATTAGCCACCCTCTCTTTAAAAACCTTTAAAGGACCCCTCATCTCACGCCCAAACCCCAGTTCACCAGGACTTTGGTGCCTAGAAAAGCGCTATATAAATGCAATCCATTATTATTATCATTATTCAAAGTCTGATGAAACCTCTCTGGTGCCCCCTGACTCTCAGGATGGTAAGGACTAGAGGTTATGTGTTCGATGCCTAATGTTTCAAGGGCTTGGTCGAATACTCTCGACTTAAAGTTGGTGCCTTGGTCTGTTTGCACAACCTTTGGCAGACCAAATGTTGAAAAGAATCTCACCAGAGGTTTGGCAACAATCTGAGCTGTAATCCTCTGTAGTGGGATTGCCTCAGAAACCTAGTTGAAACACACATAACCGTCAACAGAAACTGGTTTCCAGTTTTAGATTTAGGTAAAGGCCCCACACAGTCAACAATCACTTTTTGAAATGGCTCCTCTACTACTGGGATAGGACAAAGGGGAGCTGGAGGAATTATTTCATTTGGCTTGCCAGTTATTTGGCATACATGGCAGTATTGAACAACATCCGATTTCAGTCCTGGCCAGAAGAAATGTTTCAAATGGAGATATGGAGATGAGACTCTGCAAACAGTGGCCCATATTTCCACAGTCCGGGACCAAATGTTACTCTCCAAGATGACAATGTTCGGCTCCGCAGAGCGGGGTTTATTAGACACTACCTTCAGAGTTTGGAAGTGGAGAGGATGGAATGGCCTGCCTCCAGTTCTGCTAATACCTAACAGAACCATACTGGCTAACTCACAACAAATGCTGGTTGAATAAAGTGATGCCATCCCATGGCAGTGGGTGACCCAGCTGGTGACCAGTATGAGGAGAAACTGCCAGGCTCTTATGGTTGTCTATGGTTCTTCCACATGCTACCAATATGTCTTGTTTCTTCAGACTTCAGTCATCCAATCCAGGAAACGACACCAAACAAGTCAATAGCAGAAGAAGCTGTCTGGCACTGATGGAGAAGATTTGGCAAGTTTTTCATGGGCGCAACCCACATACTCAACTTTGCTGCTCAACCCACCCACTGCTAAATCCACTTTCCTTACAAATGTAGCACCAATGAAGGGGAAATAAACAGGCTTTCCAGTGGTGTAAGGTTTATTGCCAACAAGAACTGTTATAACTAAGAAACACAAATTGTGAAATCAAGAAACAATGTGAAATCAATTTGTTGTCCAGAATGTTTTTTGCTTTACTCTCAGTATTGAACTATAATGTATTAGACTTCCAGTTTATCTCGTATCAATTAGCATACAGACTTCTGCTGTTAAAATTGATGAATAATTTGTTGTACATTTTTGTGGTGTGATTACTGTTCATCACTGTAGTAGCACCAGTTGTTGCTGATGTTGAAGAAATTCTTCTCTGGGCCTGTATCCTCCCATAAAGAACGTTATGGTCCATGTATAAAAATGTTCTCAGTTCCTCCACCAGGTCCAGAGTGGCTTTCTGCTGCAGTGTGACCGTAGTGATCTCCTCTGTCATAAACTCTGTGGCTTTTTAATACCATCACCTTACTGCGCTCTCAAGCCCATACTGAGAGACGCTCTTGTAGCGTTACCCTGGAAACCTGCCAGCTAGTTTGCCAACTAGTATCCTGCTTACAAAATATTGCAAGGACTAATAATTTAAACTAAGTAGTGTTAAAATGGGGTTGGTATTAGTCCACCAGCTGTAATCCAAAATTAAACCTCAGTAACACAACAAATACTCAAAAACCGGATACAGAGAGTAGTGTAAGCAAAAACAAACAGGCATCGTCAAACAGTGAACAACACTGTTACACAGCCATGTATGTGCCAATGCTTTGCCATTACTGTAATTTACAGTATTCTTCCACCTGTACTGACGGTAAAATCAAGAAAACTCAAAGTGTGAAATAATTAAACTGTGCTGTAACAACCAGCTGACACAGCCCTCTTTCTCCAACCTGTGTGATTGTCTGCTAGCTACCCAGTGATCCTGTCTATAGAGAACCACTGCAGTGTTCCCCAGCAAAAGAAGATGGCTCAGTACCTGATTGAGATCCTGGGGGACAAGCTGGATGTCTCCAACATCAAAGCTGATGAATCTGGGCAGCTGCCATCCCCAGAAGCACTCAGGGGCAAGATCCTTGTGAAGGTAAAATCCCAATATGGATGTTTGAAAGTGACAGATTTTCTTTGGTGTGAGGAAGCAGTCCTCCGGCAATTATCTCATCTTACTGCTTTTATTATCCAGAGTCTGAAACTCGCAGAGTAACTTCAAAGGTATATGATATAATGGGGTGATCAAAGTAGTGAGACAGAAGCAGAGAGTGACATATGAAGCCAATAGAAAGAAAATAAAAATCACTTTGGACTATTTGTGTGTGTGTGTGTGTGTGTTAACACTAGATGGTAGCTGGATTATTATCTGGGTGTTTGTGTTATTGTACAAAAATATCTTAAGTGCAGACTCTGCAGATAACTGGTTGCAGGTGCACTTCTGGGTCATGAGCTACATTCAGATCTCTGAAAGCTCTGAGGGATGAAACGTTGATAGAGATGTGTTTCCCTCATTTATTATCAGATTAAATGTAATTTATGACAGCTGAGATGGATTGCAGCGCCCTTACAACCCTTAATAGAGTAGATACACAGAAACTGCAGTAGCCTTCAGAGCCAGCTTTTTCTTCAGCAGTGGAGTTTTGTGTGATGCATACAGGCCATACTTATTGTTTTCTTTGAGACAAATGTAGCTGCTGATTCCAGGTCTTTCTGTAGCTGTCCACAAGTGCTCCTCTGATTATTCACTCCTCTGTCTGAATCTTGCAGGGGGCATGTGGTCGTGGCGGGTTTATAGTGAAATTATGTTTTTTCCTCTTCTTCTGGATTATTGCCCCAACAGTTTTCACTGGAACCTGGAACAGTTTAGAAATTAAATGGTAAATGGCCTGCATTTGTATAGCGCTTTACTCAGTCCCTAAGGACCCCAAAGCGCTTTACACTACATTCAGTCATTCACCCATTCACACACACATTCACACACTGGCAATGGCAAGCTACATTGTAGCCACAGCCGCCCTGGGGCGCACTGACAGAGGCGAGGCTGCCGGACACTGGCGCCACCGGGCCCTCTGACCACCACCAGTAGGCAAACACATAGCATACACTGTGCTGCTGTGCATGGAGAGGGGTTCCTCCTGAAGGCCACGGTCATTCCTACAGTTCTGAGCGTATTCACCGCGAGGTTACTCTGACTGCATCACAGAGCCACACTCACTGCCGTCCTAGATGAGTCTAAATGCTGTCATGTGATCTGCAAACTGTACTGTGTACAGGGAGAAGAGCAGAGGAGAGAGGACACACCCCTGGGGGGGATTGGTAAACCTGCAGTGAAACCCACTGAGGTCGTCAGCCAGTTGATGGTTTCCACACTGTGGTGGGATGGTCATGTCCTGGAGAGCGCTCTACACTGACGCAGCTGAAAACCTATTTTTCTGCTTTTCAGACAAAAACCAAATTTTGGGGCAGTCCTTTTCAGAACACGTAGTCCACCTGTCTGAAGTTATTTAGGTTAATTAATTAATTAACTAGGTAAATTTAATGTTACTTTAACTTACTTTGAATTATGCACGTTTTAGCCACAATATCCAATTAACCTCCAACCCAGTGCTCTACATTAAAACCACCATCGATGTGTATACTACATTGACATGCACATTGTGATCATACTATATGGTGAATATCTCTTCTGTGTTAGAATATAAGAATCTCGTGTGATTTATTTTGTCCACTCTGACAGGGAAAGAAACTTCCTCCCAACATAGACGAGAATGCAGAGGAGGGAGATGTGTCTGACGAGGACAGTGCTGATGAAATGGAGGATGACTGTAAGCTGATCAATGGGGATGTATGTACCTATCTGGTATCTATTTGTTCAGTCTAGCAAAACAATCTGCGTCCTTTTGTCCAGCTGATGAAATGTGAGGTATGCTTGTATTTCTTGTTGCTAATGCTTCATGTCCCTCTCCCATTTTGCACTGGTTCCTTAATGATATCCAGATTCTGATCTGACTATATGTATAATTCATATTATTATGCAGAGTCTTACTCCCACATCTGAAATGTGTTACATCACTAACATGAATTATGTAATGTTATGTATCGCTGCATCTTTGCTCCTTGTTTGAAATATGGGTTTCTGCATGATGGGTTTTTTTCCCCCGTCTGCTCAGACCTGGTTATCGTTATCCAAGTATTCTTACAAATGACATAATGCCTGTCAACCTCAATGAACACTCATAATATAATCCTGTCGTTACCTCCTAAGACCTGAACTCTTTCATGGCATGCATTTTTAATTTATCTTTGATATTTGAGCTGATTGGGACCTGATGAATGGAAAAACAAAGAATTACCAGATTTTTTTTTTTTTTTTTTTTTTTTTTTTTTTAACCTGATTTTTGTTTCTAAGAAAAATGAGAGCCACATATGAGGATATTCGTTTAAATTTCCAATAGAACAGTAGCAGTATAATGTCCTCGAAAGTGGATATCAGGCCCTTGTAGAGCAAAATTTAGTATTTTGGTCTAAATAACCCAAAATGTGATGTTCACATATGTGGACGCCAGGTCCTAGGAGGTTAAAGACAGTATATAAGAATGACATTTTACACCACATCTGGAATGGGTTATATCACTGACACAGTTGTGCTCTGTGTTATGTAACATGATGAAACCTGACCTTTGGACGGCCTCTGGAGGAATGCTGCTGTGCTCTCTCTCTGGTTAGACTGATGGAGCTGTTGGACTGCAGCTTATTTCTCACTTGGTTAAAACTGTAGATTCAAACCTTGAGTGAAGATTTTAAAGAATAGCCATTACTTGATGTTTAGTAGCTGCTCTAGGTGGAGCTGAAATTTGTTTGTAGTTAGAAAGTTAAGGTAGTTCTTTGATAATTCTGCTCTCAGCATGAATGATCTGGAGAGTTTGGCAAATAATTTTAGAAATAGGTTTAAAATGTTTTAATTATATTTTATGTCTTAACAATTTCATTTTTAATTAATATGCTGTTTTATAATATAAATATAAAATGTATGCCCCTTTTATTTTTATTTTATGTTTTATTCATTTAGGTACATCTGCAAATGTTTAAGGTTCATGGAAATCTTCACAGTCCAGTGTTTTAGTTTACAAGGAACTAGAAAGAAGACAATATTTGTGGGTTATTCCTTTAAAAATAATCAAACGAGTCCCTTTGAACTTTGGTTTGAAATTTCTGCATTTTAACTTCCCTTAATTTTCCAACACTTTTGCTCCCTGATAAATTCCGAAGTATATAATTCAGTGCTCAAAAAAGAAAGGAACAGTTTAATCAGAAAATGACATCAGGTCCAATAAACTCTGTTAAATATCCCAATTCTTTGATCTTTGGGCTGAAGGAAGAATAACACTCTGTGTTTAATGCTCAATCAACAATCTCTTTATTCCATACAATTCTCATTATTCCATACAACACTTTGAGCATAAACGTCCGGACGGGAGATGCGGACAGGAGGGTGTCCGCCAGATCTCGAAGCCCCCGTCCAAAGTCATAAAACCTAAACATCCACATTCTTTCTGAAGAATGTGGAAGTTATGGCTTTCGCTTCCTGTTCTTTCTAATCAGACAAATAAGGCCATGATTCTCTGAAAACAGTATTTCTTATAAATCAGCAGTATAATGCATCATAAAACAGTGTAATGATTTCACAATCTTTAATCCAAGGCATAATGTGGCCTATATGATTAGAAGTATAAGGTGGCATAAGATAGTATAATAATCTCACAACTCTAGGATGTTGATTTAATCAGTTAAGTAGCAGCCTGGGTTGTTAACAAGTTTCAGCATGTGCTGATGGAATTAACAGCAGGTTAGTTTCATTAGAGGAGCAACAATGAGACCACCCTCTAAACAGGAATGGATGCACAGGTGGAGGCCACTCACATTCATTCTCTTCGTCTGTTCTGAACATTTTTCACTACCTTTGCATTTGGCTAGGGTCAGTATCAATACTGGTAACATGAGGCAGTACCTGGACCGTACAGAGGTAGCACAGGTAGTCCGACTCCTCCAAGATAGAACTTCAGCATGTGCCATTCCCAGAAGTTTTCCTTTATCTGCCAGCACAGTCTCAAGACCATGGAGGAGATTCCAGGAGACAGGCAGCTACTCGAGGCACCTGGACAGGGTCCTTAACCCTCAGCAGGAACAGAATCTGCTCCTTTCTGCAAGGAGTCACAGGATGAGCACTGCAAGAGCTACAAACTGACTCCAGCAGGCTGCTGGTGGGAATGTCTCTGGCAACCCACCGTCCTCTAGTGCGCCCTGTGCTCACTGCTCGGCACTGTGGAAAATGATTGGCATTGTCTCGTGGTGGCAGGTCTACTGCTGGTGTCCTGTGCTTTGTACAGAGGAAAGCAGGTTCACCCTGAGCACATGTGACAGATATGAAAGGGTCTGGAGAAGCTGTGGAGAACATTATGCTGCCTGTGACATCATTCAGCATGATCGGTTTGATAGTGGGTCAGTGGTGGTCTGGGGAGGCATATCCAATGGAGGGGCCCACAGACCTGTATAGGCTGGGCAACGACACCCTGCTTGTCACTAATGAAATCCTGGGACCTGTTAGACCCTACACTGGTGCAGTGGGCCCGGGTGCATGAACATCCTCGTGTGTTGAGAGTATGCAGACAGTTCCTGTTGGACGAAGGAATTGAATGGGCGTTTAACAGCCAGCATGTTCGGCTGACCTAAATTCAGTAGAACACCAGAACTGTTTTCAAAGTGAGCAGTGTTAATGATACTGATGTGTTACTGTGTTACCAATATTACTGATACCATGATGCTTAAAGGTTGTGACAGAGAAGAAAATGATACATAAAAACAAGAGTGCAAACAGCAACAAAAAGAGTGACCTTAAAAATGTCATCCCAGACCTGTGTACTTTGAGGTCCTCTGGGAAAGTGTCACAAAATAAATTAATGTCCACATTACATATCCTGTAATTCATTACAGATGATATAAATCTATCTCAATAAGACAGTTTTAGAGTTGCTGACTTTTTCACCTGTTGTGTCACAGCTGAAATGATTCTGTTTAACTCCTCCTCCAGATGTCAGCTGACAGAAACCAAATAGAGAACATGGCCAAGAAGAAGCTTGACAACTTGATGAAAGAATCCAAGATCCGAGACAGAGAGGATCCAGACAGCTTTACCATCACAGCCCTCCCTCCTGCTGGGAAGACCATGGATAAAACCGGCAGTAAGGTAAACACAGAGAGCAAATATTTTGTCTCAGTATCCATTTCAACCACCCACAGAGGGCACCATAGGGATCGGGTGAAGTTTGTGCTTGGTGGCGGCCAAAGGCAGAGGCCCCGGCAGACTGATTACTAGCTTCCAAGTCTAGCGACTGGGACATGGAACGTCACCTCTCTGGTGGGGAAAGAGACTAAGCCTGAACCGAGCTGTGTGTGAGGTTGAGACATAAAGCCTAGATATTGGCTTGGGTTCTGGAACCAGCATTGTGGAGAGGGGCTGGACTCTGTCCCAGTCTGGGTTTGCCCTCGATGAGAGGCAGCGACTGGGGTGAGATACCAAGATTGGAGTTTTTGCCAGTGTCCAATAAGGTTTGCTTGCTGCGCTTTTGGGTCAGGGAACGGGTACTGACTGTTCACATAGCTTTTTTTCCCCTGCGTTTCTTGTAGTTTGCGTGTGAGGTTGGGCACCACTGTGGGAGAAATCAGTGCTCTCCGACTTCACTGGCATAAATGTAATAATTCATGTTTTCTTCCTTTAGAATCTTTGAGATGCACCTAAATTATCTCTCCATATCTATCGTGAGCCACAGTTTTGATGGATTTTTTTCATCTCTTTAAAGTTGAGATTGTGTTCCACATTTAAGTATTTGCCTTCCAGTATGAGGTGGAAATGTAGCTAGTGATACCTTTATTTTCTTTATTTCTTTAAAACATACATTACTCCTCTCTTGTCAGGGTAAACGTAAGGATGCGATGGACACAGCAGATGAGGCTTTTCCAAGCAGCAACAAGCGCTCAGGCCGCTCCTTCATAGAGAGCTTCTCTAAACGCAAGGTAAACTCTCCTGTTGTCTCATTCAGTTTTCTGCTTCTGTGAGGACGACAAACACTGACACTGTAGAACTGACCTGTTGACACAGAGTTTGCATTATTATGAGTTTGGTTCAGGTGAAGACAGCATATCTAAGCATATTTAAATATAAGCACACTAATTAAGAGAGTTGCTTTTTGTTAGTTAAAGTAGGATTCAATTAATCTATTAATGTCATCTTTATGTATTTGATATTGACTAGACTGGCACTCTTACAGAAGATGGTTAACCTGCATTCATTTATTTGCATCCTTTGTTGTGATGACTAAAAGACTTATTTAAAATTAAGTTTATGTCTGTTATTATACATTTAATCAAAAGCGTCCATGATGGTTTAAAATGTCATCTTCTTGTCTTTTCAAAATGAAAGAAAAACTTTGAACAGTCTCGTGTGCTTCCTCACTCCTCACAGAAAAAGGCATCCAAGCTGAAGAAGGTCTCAAGCTTTGAAGACACAGACACAGACCAAGAAAGCACAAGTAGTGCTTCACGTGCCCCGCTGCATCACAACAAGTATGACACACCAACGCACCAGTGTTTCATTCAGACACACAGTCTCCATGCAGAAAGGTTAACAAAGAAGTGCTGTCAGTAAAAAGTTCAGACAGAACTTTTGAGTCTGTTATATATTCAGATCATATTTATTTTGTAACTGTGGGTATTGTAGAAAAATCTGATTATCAGACAAATCTGAAACTTACCAAATGTGGCAGCTTTCAAAGGGTCTGAACATTTTCAGAATGCTTCACTGTGCTGATCACATACAGGCATACCCACTGCAACACAGCAGTGCCGCCAGTCTCTAGTCTCATCAGGTTATTTTGACAAACGCTAAATCACCAGAAATATAAGCTTCATGTGAAACCATTGTGAGACTTTGCCTCACCTTGTCATGTGACCTATTGAGATCACCTGACGCAAGGTGTGAGTGGGCGTTAAGGCGTCTGGGAAGGATTTCAAAACTGGATTATAGATGGCAGACAGTTGGTGTCATAAGCTGTTCAAGGATGGTCATCCACAGTGGACATAGATGCTTCTTTCACTCCTCTTTCAGTCTTCTCTGTCCAAAATGTGAACATTGGATTCCTTTGACCTTTAGATGCAGATGGACAGCTGAGTTTTGTCCTGTTGAGGTGGCTCTTCTGTGTTGTGCTATGTGTTTATAGAGTAGCTGTTTGGTTTCTCCAGTGTAGAGGTCTGAGCACTCCTCGCTGCACAGCACACACTGTGTTGTTTACTTTGTGTTTGGGAGTTTTGTCTTTGGGATGAACCAGTTTGTGTCTGAGTGTGTGGCTGTTTGTCATTGTTCTGTGTGTCGTACTGTTTCTCCCTAGTTGCTTCTTTCCCACCACTTTACTAATTTGATGAAAACCCAATTAAGCCCAATGTTTTAAGAGCTTTCTTTACGTGTGTGTGTTCCTTTTATTTCCCTTCTAGCTCTTTCTGACTGAGGGAACAGTTTTTCCTCTATGTTCAGGGTTCTGATGATTTTGTGTTCCAGAGGTTGGTGGGAGTCAAAGAGTAGGTACTGGTCTCTGCGTGTTTGCTTCCAGTTAAAAAAACAATTGAATCGTCTGATTATGTAGACGAGAGGTTATTTTGTTGAGAAGATCAAACACTTTATAAGGAAAAGTCCTGAAAATCTGTAATGCTGTACCACCATTTTCCTGCTCCTGCATATGAGCTGAAATCAGCTGATTGTAGTGTAAGTGTGCAGAAGCAAAAGCCACTCAGTCTGTGTGAGGTGTGTCTAACTGGTTCCCTTTGTCTTTCTTTTTAGTGGTCCAATATCCACAATTTTCTAGATAGAATTTTCACATTTTGTGTGATGGTAGATCAAAAACAGCTTGAGCTGATGTAATTTTGTTGAAAATCAGGTCAAGGTCATACCCAATGTAAAAATCAGCAAGAACTTTACGTTACTGACAATTTTTTATGGATTGTTCAAAACATATACCAGGCCTCGAGGGACACGAACACCTTGGTTGGCTAAGCGTTTGACTCTGACTGTCATGGCTGGTGCCCGAGTTCAAAGTTTAACTCAAAAAAAGAAACTATATCGAGTAAAATATCATAAGAAAGGGTGTAGAGAGGGGTGTACACCACACTTTCTACTTTTTCAATACAATGCCTAATACTAGCCTTTTGGGATATTACATCTTTCTGTGGATCTAAACAGACCGTCAGCAAGAACAGTCATTATTTACACACATGGACAGAGGTCCAAAAAATAAATGAATGAAACTACAGGAACACACTTTAGGTTTGAACCCTGTTCAGCTCTATCCTATGATGAAACATTTCTATCCTGATGGGAGTGGTCAGGGTCACAGTGCATCGCCTGGAGGACCTGAGTGCCCACTAAAAGGTTTCAGCTCAAATGAACACCTGTGTTTCGCTGACACGTTCACCAACACTTGAACCAGCCACATCCCCTGAGACTTGGAGACTCAAAATCAACTCTGTGTGATGTTTTTTTCCTTATCTTGCCAGCTGTCTCCACACATGTGTCACCTTTTGTCTTTTGTCTATTCTACAGAAAGAAGAAAACCATGAAGCTGTCCAGAGCTCTGTCAGATCTAGTCAAATACACGCGGTCTGTGGGTCTCTATGACATCGAAGCACAAGGTTAGCAAATGTATTTTCACTGCACAAAGCTTAGTTTATGGTGACAGTGCCCTATAAGTAGGGATGGGGAATTGATCATTATCAGCTATCGATTTGATTATTTATCAGTTCTCTTATCGATTCTTGTTGGCTCTGCTTTGAGAGTCAACCATTGCTAAGCAGCATGTCAAAGGGATTACATTTGTATAAATTCATTGCTTGCTGTGAGGTCAAATATCTGTGCATGTTGGAGGTAGTTCCACTCTTTGTTGTTGGTCCTTACTCAAAAAATTAATGCATTACACAGAACACCTTTCTTAAAAGTAATGCAGCATGTTACTTAATTGCTCCCAGAGAAAAGTAATTTATTACACTACTCAATACATTACTTTCCTGTGAAACTCTTCATTACTATTTAACAGTATAAAGCTATACGCTACAGTCCCACACACCGACACAAATCTCTATCCTAATGCTATTTTGTTGATAGCATGATGCAGAAATGAAAACCAGGGCAAAGTGATTCTACAGTAGAAACATGAACAGGTAGAAACTGAGGCTGCAGCCTAACTGCTCATCACTGCTGGTTTTACCTGTTGAAGTTGAAGGTCCGGCTGCTGGGCTGTGATCGGCAGCTTTAACATCACTCTTGGTTCTTGGCTAGCTTAGCCAAAGTTATATTAGCAGCATAATGCAGTTTCTTCTGTGCTCTATGCACTCGCATCCTTTGCGCAGTAAAAATAAAATAAATGTCCGTATCCACTCGGTGCACCATGTTGTGATTTTCCTCTTCCTGCACATGAACTGAAGTGCAAGTGGAACTGAGATCAAAAGGCAAGCAGTCTAACAATTCCAAGGAACTGAACCACTGGTTCTCTACAAAAACCAGTTCTCAGTTTCCCATCCCTAACTATAAGTGCAATGTACCTACTACTGCATTTTCTTTACTTGGAAAGTTTATGAGCCTCAGGAAGAAAACTGTGCTATCCTTGGCAGCTAACTGTGGCTGGCAGGTATCATCTCTGAGTGAGACTAAAGCCCACCAGGTGATGCAGCAAAAAGCATCGTCCTTCATTCAGTTCAACCAGCGGCAGCTGTCCCGCATCTATCCTTCCTCGTACCGTGTGGACTCCTCCAACTTCAACCCTCAGCCCTTCTGGAATGCTGGGTGCCAGCTTGGTATGAATGTTGAAACTATATTCAGTATGGCCAAACATTTAGTGTAACAGCAGATTATGAGGGATGCTTTCAGTTTGTCATGACTAAACTAATGTAGGTGGTGCTCATGCCAATTGGTTTTCCCTCAGTGGTTGTTACCTAGCATATTAAAGGTTTCCAATCTATGAACAATGAAGTGAAATGCTTTGATTTCAGTTGCACTCAACTACCAGTCTGAAGGCCGGGTCCTCCAACTCAACAGAGCCAAATTCTATAGCAATGGCAACTGTGGCTACATCCTCAAACCGGCCTTCATGAGTGAAGGTATTTCACTAGTTTGTCATTTTTCAGTGTGTTATCAGTTTCATTGCCTTTCATTAGTTTTGATGCTTATTTTTGGTTAATGTGAGAGTGGAGGAAGATGGAGAAAGAGATATCATCCATAACTGTACAGGACATGTAGCAAGAAGAAGAATTAAAGAGGCTGTGCATCTTTCCATGTTTGTTTGTTTGTTTGTTTTTAACTGAGCAGGTCCCTAACTGCTTCTAATTTTTCAGTATTTAGTTTATTTAATGCTCTCCCTCTCCTCTACTGTTCTTTAGTTCACTTGAGTTTTCCAGTGTTTTGTGTAGAGAACCAGGTAGGCTCAGACTGGATGTGTGTGTCCTGCTTTTTATAATATCACAAAATAAAGTTTAAAAAATTCATAGTTGAAGTGGTTGACATTTGTCATTTTATTACAATAAGTGAAGAATCACAAGTAGCGTGTAATCATTTTACCCACTGCAGGTGCCTTTAACCCCAACGTGGAAGACCCCATTCCTGGTCAGATGAAGAAACAGCTGGTGTTAAAGGTCATTAGTGGACAACAGCTGCCCAAACCCAAAGACTCAATGCTGGGAGACCGAGGAGAGGTAGGACCACAGACTAGATTTATAGGATTGAACTTCCACGTTGAACTGAATGAATATGGGATAAATCTGTAATCATCTTTACAAGCAGCACCTCCTCAAAATGTCTTTTTGCAGAGAAGGCTCCTTACTTTTAGTCTGAATGATTTATGGGCAGGCCAATGTAAGCTATTTGCTGTTCTATGGGTATTTGTAGGGCTGGGTATCACCACTGATTTCTACAACTGATTCAAATTCACAAGGTTTTGATTCGATTTATAATCCTGATCATTTATCTTTTATATGTACTTCTAAATTAATGTTACGTCCCTCTGCAGCCCCTAATCTCTTCAGTGGGTTAAGCTGTTGCTAATTGACCACACCTGACCAGGTGTGGACAAAAGAGAATACCTGAGGCAGGCTTTCAGGAAGCCTCACTAGCCTTGCCTTGGTGGTACCAGCCATGTTAGCCAACCTGCTATGCATTTTAGGATTAAAACCTCTTCTCACCTACAATCTGATGTTTGTCTCCTTATTTATGTTGCGGCTTTTGAGATGGGTCGTAACAATTAAAAATGTTAAATGTTAAACAATTTGACTGTTTTTTTCTGCAATTACAAACTCAGTGTAAACTATCAATGTATAAAAACAAAGCTGACACTGTGAGACTTCATCAGAGGTGTGAGGATCACAGCAGATGCCTTTGTGTCAAAGTAACTGTGGATAAAAACAGAAAAACATGAAGGAGATTTTCCTGGCCTGACATTTTATAGCAGATAACCTAAATTATTCTGCAGTAGATCAGAACTGAAGAAAACCATGAATCAGCATCTGAATATTACCTGAAGCTGCTGAAGTGAAGCAGAGCAAAGTTAGAGATGTTTGATTACAGACACAGCTGAGCAATCATTTGTAAAAGTTTAAGTTTCTTAGGTATTGAACAGCAGAAATGAGATTTCATGGTCCCAACTTTGTGGTAGCAATTTGGGGATGGCTCCTTCCTGTTCCAACATGACTGCACAAAGATATGTATGAGAGAGTTTGGGGTCGAAGAACTTCGTGGACCTGCACAGTCTTGACCTCAACCTGATAAAAACCTTTAATTAAAGCAGAGACTGCAAGTTAGGCCTGACCTCTGACTGCTGAAAGAATGGTCAAAATTGTAGACGTCTTAAAGCTGTGCAATGTCTTTCTGACAGATCATTGATCCCTTTGTGGAAGTGGAGATCATTGGCCTCCCAGTGGATTGCTGCAAGGAACAGACCAGAGTGGTGGATGATAATGGTGGGTCTCCATTTAGTCATGAAATGTCAATTGTATTTAAATGGTGCATTTCAATGTCTCAAACTCAATGTGTTTGACACACAGAAGAAAACGACATAAAAACCGATGTAGGTTTACAATGAAAACAGATAAAATAAACTTTACAAAGAGATAAAATACATATAAATATATACAGCTAGAGTGATGCCGTCCATTGATTTCTGAAGTCTTGACTTCAGCACTTCTGCCAAGGGGCGGATCTGACTGAGAGACAGACTGCATGCTTATTAGCTGATGACTGATGATTAACAAGTGGTTAGCCAATGAGTGTGTGGTTTCATACTACAGGTAATCATCCATCTTAAACATGGTATGACCGAGAAAAAAAACAGTGTTTTCTCATTTAGTATGAGTCAGAACGAGTGGCTCAGCCTATAAACTCAGCCAAGAAGAAGTGTTTAAAGAGGTTAGGTCATGACTGGAAGTCTTTTTGCAACCACAGCTGTTTCCATCTGTTGGATTTTAGATAAAAACAAGTTTCCACATGACATCCCAACATGAAGCTGTTTATGGACTCCAACTGTTTTTACCTTTTAAAATTTTCTGCTTCCTGAGCCTTTGATGCCATAAATGCAGTACATAGTTAATTATTTGGTTTAAATCTGATAAAGGTCAGACCTGTGTCCCAGCATTGCTGAACAGAAATGTTAACATTTGGGGCCCAGCTCTTTAACAGTTACCTGTGATGTCTCCGTAGTGTTTTAAACATGGGATTGAATTCATTTTGAAAGAGTGACCTTAGCCTCAGTATTGAAAGGTTTATGTGCTTTGAAAGACATCACTGTGTGTGTAAAGGTAACTGCAGTTCAGACATATTAAACTGAATGAACTCATTCATAGAGCAGTTTGAAAATACAATATCACCACCTGAAATAATTACAGGAACACGTTCAGAAAGCTGAATGGGGATCTCATTAGACAGTTAATGGTGCTCAAGATTGCTTTTGTGACGCACACAGGCAAAAATTATATATATAAAAAACAACAGAGGAGCTTTGCTATCAGTGATGTAGTTTCTTGCTAATAGATGCTGTTTTTTTTTGTTTGTTCTTTTGGAACAGCTAACTAGTTTTTGCTGACCTCTAGTGGTGTGCAAAGCCATGTCAGGGTGAACTTGTAGGAGTAATGTCAGGAAATTCAACTAAACATGTCAGCTGAAAGCACCGTGCAAATGAAGCTTACTGCAAGTTCAACCTTGCAATTCCTGTGAAGCAGACACTTCTTGCAGCTTCTAAAAGTAGTCGAGAGTTTTCTGTGGACACTCGCAGTCACGTCAATGTCCAGGTGTTTGCATGTAGACATCTGTGGTTTGTTGTTGTGCTTTGTACATATATAATATAATATAATATAATATGGTGAATCTGTGTATATAGTTTGACAGCTTTCTGATATATACTTGAGGAGCCCAGCAAGACGAGACATGCACAGGCAGCACCAAAAACTCTCTCTCTCAAACACACCCTGAATAATTGATGAGTGCAAAGATAATTTGCTGCCCTGTCTCTATTACTCTTTTATATGCCCGTTTGCCAAAATGCTGTCCTCTTATCTGCCTTACTCTTATTGTGCTATCTATCATATTATTTCTCCTATCTGCTCTTCCTTTACACTCACCTCCCACACATATCTCCCCTATCCCATCCCTTCTGCATCCCTATTTGGGATGGTTCTGTAGGTTTCAACCCGATGTGGGAGGAGACTTTGGTGTTCATGGTTCACATGCCCGAGCTGGCCCTGGTTCGTTTCCTTGTGTGGGATCATGACCCAATTGGCCAGGACTTCATTGGCCAGCGTACCATTGCCTTTAACAGCATGATGCCAGGTAAGACATGGTGCTGCTTTTGGATGGCACTAACACTCGTTCAAGGTTTTCTGCTGTGTTTTAGTGATTATATACTTAAACAAGGAACTCGAACCGGAAACTCACTATACAAACTCACTATACATCTACTATATATAACTAATTTGGTGCTCTTGATTCAGAGTCTCTGCTAACATCATGTCAATTGATAGTTTTGCTGCTGGTTGAGCTGGTATTTATTGGGTATTTGGCTACAGCTATTCCTTTGTGGCTGTTATATTTGAGTCCCTGATAAGGCAGCTGTCTCTGACATTTTTGTATGCAGGCTATCGCCATGTGTACTTGGAAGGAATGGAGGAAGCTTCCATCTTTGTTCATGTAGCTGTGAATGATGTCACTGGTAAGGTGGGTATTACTGCAGAAACCAGCTTAAAGTCTTGCTCACCTTTGCTCTCAAACAGAAATGTTCATGAAAGTGTTGTGCACTGACAGCTTTTACAGATGTTCTTGTAATGAATATACAATAAACTTTACCTTAGGTTATTTCACCAAAAACCAAATTATAATACCAAAATCTGTGTTTTGGTATTATTATTACTACTACTACTACTACTACTACTACTACTACTACTACTAATAATAATAATAATAATAATAATAATAATAATAATAATAACAACTTAAATTGTTATTAAACTGTTTTTCTACAAAAACTTCTTTTTGAAATATTGTTTGAAAATACAAAAAACCTAGAAACAAAACAAAACTTGTCAGTACTTATGATTAGGAGACTTTCTAATAGCAGAATATCCACTCCAATCTTAGCCACTCGTCCTTGCCTCCTTTTGTTTATTGCTTTGTGGTTATTTCAGCAAAAACTGAACTATGAACTATGTAACCTAGACCATATTCAGACATGTAAAATATATACATTATTATTGTTATTATTATTATTATTATTGTTATGCTTTTAAACTTCAGTTCACTGTAAATTTCAGTTTTCTGTTCATAAGAATATACTGACTGCACCTGTTTTTGCAGATCACACTAGCTTCAGTATTGTTCCTCCTTCAGCCCATATTTTCGATGCCCTCAGCTATCAGTAGCTATTTAGTAAATGACCACTTTGTTGTCCACATTGTCCTTGTTTTGAAGTTGCCTTTCTTGGAGTTGCTGTGTGACTCCTGTTTGAAGCCCCAACCCACCTATTTTTTTCTCCTTTTATCATTCTCCTCTCTCATTTCCACTCTCTCCCCATGTCTGTTTGTGATTGCAGTGGACCTCTCTTTTATGAAATGCTCAACATAGAAGCAGACAATGTTTAGGAGTCCTGAAGCTGCCACTCAAAACTTGGGTGTAGTGAGATCCAGTCAGAATCTTGCATGAGCCACATACCCTGCATCATTCTCCTCAGTGCACACCCCCTCAAATTGTTCAACTGTCCATTAAATTAAAGTACTGAAAATTGTAAGGTGGTAGAATGCGATTGTTCTGGTCCCACTTTTTTTCCCAGCCTCTGCAGTTTTTGGTCTAGCCAGTGAAATTCTTTCAGTATAGGTGTCTATGTACTAGACGTTCCAGAAACTTAAAGAAGCCCAGTTGCTTTCTTTCCAAGCTCTCTAAGAATGAATTGCCTTGCCAAGAACAAAGTATTGAGTTGTGTTTTTGTTATTGACCAAATACTTATTTTCCACCCTGATTTACGAATAAATTCTTTACAAATCCTACCATGTGAATTCATGGATTTTTTTTTTTTTTCACATTCTGTCTCTCACAGTTGAAGTGTACCTCTGGTGCAAATTACTGACCTCTGTCATCATTTTAGGTGGGGGAACTTGCACAATCGGTGGCTGACTAAATACTTTTTTGCCCCACTGTACCTTCAAGCATGTATACATGTAACTGATATTTTGCTACAGGATCTTCAGCTGGTTGCTTAAAATGTCTAACACTTTGAATCCAAGTGGATTTCAAAGCTAGTCAGTATGGTTGCAGCTGGATGATCATGTCAGTGTGATCTATGAGAGATCAGTCACACATGTGCGTTTCTGTAGGAAATGTGGATTTAATTTACTTTCCTCATTTTCAGCATGCTCATTATACTAATCCAATGTATGTACTACTGCAGTAAATTCATTGGGTGCAATGAATTTAGTGTAATATGGCAGATTTTTTTCAATATCTTCAACTTATTTGGGAATTGTGTTTGGCAATGATGTCCTGTTGTGTTTTTGTCAGGCAAGAGCAGCCAGCGGCATAAAAGGGTTGTTTCACAGAAACCCAAAGCAGGCTTCCCTGGACAGTCACACTGCTGTACAGCACAGCCGTAAGAACCCGTTTGGGGCCCACCTCCTGCGCCGCACGGCCAGTGCACCTACCAAAGGTCAACCCAAAATCAAGAAAGGTTTACCAGACATTGCAATTGACACCAAAGACTACAGCTCAGAGGGAGCTAGTGAGGAACGAGAGTCTGGGGAGGGAGAAAAGGCTTCTGCTGCTACCTCTCAGCACCACAATGGGGATTCACTGGCACCCCAACAAACCAAGGGACCGTGGAACCATTCCGACACAAATTTTCATCCCGAGGAAGGTAAAGGTAAGCGCTCGTTCTACACTCAGCGACGACCAATGAGTGAACCTCTCAAGCGCGCCATTCGGCTCCGCATTCATGATCCGCTGGACACGAAGCCAAATGTGTTTGCACGTTTCGCTGTTAGCAGCTCGGGCAGTGTGGGGATGTCCTCCAACTGCATCACATGTGTGACTGGCTCAAGGGGGAGCCCAGAGGCTGAAAGAGAGGGTCAGGTTGAGCAAAAGTCCAAGGTGACAGATGGGGAGAGACCAAAGAAAAGTAACCACTCTTCCTCATCAAAGAGACAAGTCCAGTCAGAACCTGATGCCATGCCCCGGTCCCTAGGTGCCCAGCCCAACGTACAGCAGGTTCCTCCCACACCCAAGACTTGTATGGAGGCCCAATTTCAGTACTCGCCCATGCCATTCCCCAGATCTAAGTTCAGACAAACACTTGGTGTCCAGTATATCCACAATCGACCTGGTACGTCACAGAGGTACACCCGTTCCTGCAGCATTCCCCGCAGACGATCCTCCAATGCTGTTACACCAGCACCAAGCCTCGCACCAGACTGCAGGAGCACTCACTGTTGGCAGCAGGCGACACCACCCAACTATGGTGCTGTTTATGGCTCTGTACTCACTAAACTGACATACAGTGACATGAATTCAGGTCTCTTGCTCAGTGACAGTAGTAGCTGCCAGAGCTTTGGCAGTCTGAGCAGTTTGGAGTCTCTTCCTACGCTGCCCCCTTGTTCTATTCTTGACACCCGGAAGAGGGCTGTGGGTACCCTTCAAAGAGAGATGAATGCCCTGTTTGCTCAGAAAATGGAAGAGTTGCGCCATAAGTCTCCAATGTTCTTTGCCGGTAAGATGTATCTGAGGCAGATGTAGAACTCACCAGGTAGATGCTGTGCTGTAGCAGTATTAGTAGCACGTGCTGTCAGCTTTCCCTTTTGCCATTAGTTAGATCTGTGTTGTGCAACATGCCTCTGATAAAATGAAGTCAAATCCAACCCCATCAATGGTTTCTTAGAGTTCAGTAGCTTTCATCAAAGCCTCATGATTGAAATTGTTTCAAATTTGCTTATGTCGTTAAAATCCTCTTACTTTACCCACATGCTTGACAGATGAGAAAAATGGTAAGTTTTTGTCTAGAAACAATAGTAATCATTCAATTTGAACAAAGTACAAAAAAACTCAAACTAGACTCTTTTAATTTGTCAAGCAGCTGCTTGTCCTAAACTGTTTTTAGAGAATAATTCAGGGGTATTAAAGCATTTAGTTCAGTTCAAAACATTTCTAAAGATAAGGCAAAATGTGGTAGTAGATCTATTAATTACATAAAATTGCTCTGTAGGATGCTTTGGTTAATGTTTGAAAGGTTAGCTTTAGCAAAGTCTTCATAAAAGTTTAAAAAGATCACTTTTCATGATTTTCGACTACTGTATTTTTTGCACTAAAAGGCGCACTTTAAAGCCTTTAATTTTCACAAAAATTGACAGTGCTCCTTATAATCCGGTGCACCTTATGTATGAATTCTGGTTGTGCTTACTGACCTAGAACCGATTTTATGTGCTACATGGCGCTCAAAACTCAACTTTGGTAAGCTACGAAGCCGCACCGCTTAACCCTCCGGTTACGTTCACCCCCACCCCTTACTTTAGTGTTCCCGGTCAGTTTTAACAGCTCTTGGGTTAACATAAGAAACATTTTTCACCACCAAATTCTGTTCAGTGGGTGGGTCAATGGGTCGTTCAGCCTCGCGGAGTAATCTGGGTCCTAAACTCCGTCAACCTCAGGTCCCAAAGTCAATCACTGATAGTTAAAAACTGTCTAAAATCTTTCATCTTTAATAAAATGATCAGCGTTGCTGCTTTACCAGGTGTAATAATTAAGTTTAACATCCAGGCATCCATGAAAACAGAATTTATTACATTTATGAAATTTAACAGAGTTAGAAGTTAGCAGGAAGTTAGCTCGCTAGCCTCCACCTAAACATGATATAGCATGTTCTGACTGAGAGATTTCTGAAACAAATTAAAACGTACAGCTCTGCTATCACTTCCAACATAAATGAAGACAGAAAACTAAACAGCAGTGACGTTTGTAGAGTTACTGAAGTTGGGCTAGGTGGTATATAATGATGTGCTACGTGATCGCTAGCGACACAGCTATGTTAGCATAACATAAACACAGTGAAGCTGGAGGATGAACGCTAACTTTTTTCCACTTGATGAAAGTTAACGTGAGGGTTCCCGATGGTTAGGGACAAATGCAATCGCATGGCAGGATTCTGTAAACGGACCAAACTTCAGTCAGGAGAACAACTGAGATAATCCATCCACAATACGAGGTTAGTGATTAATATACTGCAACAACATGGGAATAGAGCAGCTGTGATAGAATTCAACATTAATGAATCAATGATACGGAAGTGAAGGAAGCAAGAAGAATGAGATGAGTAAAGTTTGACTTAACTGACTGTTTTGTTTCATTTAATGCACCTTATAATCCAGTGCACGTTATGGTCTGAAAAATATGGTTTGTGTGGATGCGAAAGAAATTATTTTTTGATCGGGCAAGGATTGCCCACATTCATCTTAGAAAATGTTGTTCAAGGACATCTGGTGCTTCAGAGATGTGTTCTTCTATTTAAAATATAGAAATACAAAGAATTTGCCACCAGAACAACTATCCATGGAATGTTTCATGGGTATTTGTTGCGGATTCTGGATTTTGCATTGAATCTTATAAAACCCTTTACTTTACTTCACCATTGCATTTAATAGCAATCAACGTATATTCAGCTTGAGTCCTGAAACCGAGAATATTTTAGGTACTTAATTGACAACCGCTGAGTCCTGCGAGTCACGAGGTGCTGGTGTCTGAGTTATGTCCACACAATCCCCCTTTGAGCCACACATTACATTTTTCAGAGGAGTTGACTTCCTTGTAAACACCAGCTGTTCTACCTAAACTGACTCCCCTTGAGCCCTTTGCAGTTCATCATGTGATTGCCATTGCTGTTTGATGAACCTTATGGGGGAAGCAAGTTTGTGTAGGGAGCTGAATTACAAGTTTTCTGGCCTGATTACAAGCTGACATCTGTTAAGTCATATGATGCTGGCAGATAAATCCTTTCTAGCAGCGTTATCTATTATCTTTCTTTTCAGTCTAACATGGAGAGAGATTTGTTCGGATATGGAGACCAGTTTTTGTGAGGATGTTTTTTCTTCTGTCCAAAAAGCTGTTTCCTTGCTTACAGTCTTTCTCTTCTCAGTTTGTCTAAATTACCCTTTTCCCTCTGTGTCCCTTTTTGCATGCTCTCTTTCCATCCTAGTGCAGAATTGAGAGGATGACCAAAGTCAGGTAAACTTTGTTAAATGCATGCAGCCTCTTAAATTCATCCATCACCAACTTTTCTCTTTCCCACCATAGTTGTTTGTTCTCATCCTGTTCTCAAAAATACTGTACCTCACCAATGCACCAATTCAGCTTCATCTGTGTTTAGGGGTTTAAATAGAGACTTGGTGTGGACAAAGTGGAAAAGACAATTCATTAAACTAATGTCACAGGACCTGCATGATGTAGTACAAAAAAAACTTAAAAAATTTAAAATTTAAGTTGGTTTGTAATTATCATTTAAAAAAAAAAAGTGGCTAAAATATTTGAAAGTCCTTATATATTTCCTGGAGCTTTTAAGGTTATAGTGAAGTTGATGAGCATTAACATCAAGCTATGGGAAAGTGTTATTGAAGCTAGGTTAAGAGGAGAGGTGATCATCATATCTCTCCTATGGATCACGTTGAACTTATATGGCTGTAAGACCTAGATACCAATGGTGGTCTGGGATTGGAATATTTAATGCAATAGAGTCACTGCAGTGGGGCGTGATTTGAGCAGAGGGTCCATGAGCACCCCAGGACGTAGGAATAAAGAGACGACCACCCCAGAGCCAAGCGCTCTTTTTCAGGTGTGCTACAGTAAGTCTAACACTCACAGTTTTCAGCTGAAATACACCACAGGGTGATCAGCCCTTTTTCCTGCTGCGACAAAACTACCCCCAGCCCTGTGTGCAAAGCATCAGTCCTCAGAATAAACGGGAGGGAAGAAGTTAGGTCTGGAGCAGGGTTTCACATGAAACACCACCTGGCATTGCTGCATCCACAGGACCAAATCGGGGGCAACTTTTTGGGTGAGGTCTGTTAAGGGACTGGTCTGCTCCCCAAAGTTCGGGACGAACCAGCCAGCCCCAAAACTGCCTCACCTCCGTTTTGGTTTTGTTACAGACAGGATGCAATGACTGCTGGCCTCGCCATCTGAGGGCGCACCTGTCTGCCTCTCAGGTGGTAACCCTCATACTGTTCTTCCCTTCAACTGCAAACATTTTCAGGTTGGCCATGAACCCCGAACCCCCCCACCTCAGCAGAGACTCCATGACTGCAGCCACCTGCTGCACATGCTCTGCACAGATGTTACTGTGAATGATAACATCATCCAGGTAGGCGGCAGCTTATGCAGTGTGTTGCTGCATCACCTGGGCCAAGAAGAACTGGAATGTGACCATGGCTCCATACACAACCATATGGAGTAGAGAAGGCTGTTTTTTCCTTAGACTCTGGAGACAAGGGAATCTGCCAGTGGTGCTTGGTCCAATCAAGTATTGTGGAAAATTGAGCAGTTTGTCAGCCTGGAGTATGGGATACGCATCAAACTGTGACACCACATTTACCTTGTGCTAGTCTACACAGAACTCTACAGAATCCTCTTTTCTCCACAAGAACCAAGAGGCCATACCATCCACTGTATGGCTCTTCTATTACTCCCATCTCCAGCATATCAGCCAATTCCTTCTGAAGTATTTGCCTTTGTTTGTAGGTAATTTGTAAGGCAGTGAACACATCGTCATGCCAGGGTGAGTTTCAGAATGAGAAACTCACCCTTCCTTAATTAGGTCCAACACTCCCCTGGCTCCCTGCCAAATAGTTTAAAGGAATAACATCTTGTGGAGTCCTGGGATGATAGATGCTTGTCTGAATAGACTTAATGCCCAATAATTCAGCGCACCAGTGTTTGCCGCACTGGCCAATCAGTCTCTGGACACCTACATGATTCTGCTGTGGCATTGAAGATGTCTAGGAATGCAGATAATCTCTCCCATCTTGTCCAGCATGATAGCTTGTGCTGTGGGGAGCTGTGAGGGTGGACCCATATCAAGCCACCAGGTTGTCCAGAACCTGAGTTTCACACTTGGCCTGGACCTGCAGGTTCTCCAGCTGCTTAAGCTGCACTGCCTCCTACTGTCGGTGTATCGAAGCCAGTTCTACCACCACCTGAACCAATGTGTGCACCAGCTGCACGGGCTGTCGGTCCAACATCTTCATGTGGGGGAAAGTTGGGTGCCAATCTAGCAAATTGCTGCTACAGGAGCTCCCAACACATGCACCATCACACACTGTGTCTTTGTTCAGTGCTTTCTCTTTTATTTTCACACAATTTATTTTGTACTGATGTTTGCTTTACATCACTGCCCTCCAGCTGTGGTCACTCTCCTCTTCTGCCAGTTCCATTTCTTCTACTGCATAGCAGTCCCACACATCGGTCCCTACTGTTGTATAAATATGAGAGACATGGTTTGGCAACTACTGACAGAAGCGTCTCCCAGCCTTCCCTGGCAATGCCCCTGAACCCACCTCACTGCCCCTCCCCTGCAGTTAAGCCATAGACCAATCCTGCCACCACAGCAATAGCACTAACAACAAGACAGGAGGCAGAGCTAGAGGAAGCAGAATGATCAGGAATAAGAATGAGTACATCAAAGGGATAGCTTAGGTTGACCAAGTTGGAGAGGACAGGTTGAGATGGTTTGGACATGTGCAGCAGAAGGATAGCAGATACTTTGGCCAAATTATGTTGTATATCAGGCTGCCAGGGGGGAGGAAAAGAAGAAGACCTCAGACAGGGTTCATGGGTGTAGTGGCAAATGTCATGCAGAGAGTTTGTTTGACAGAAGATGATGCTAGTGACATAATGAGATGGAGCCACTGTGGTGAACCGTAAAGGGAGCAGGCAAAAGAACAGTGCAAAAATTCAGGTCTTACACTGGGACGCCATTATTCTTGCTAGTGTTAGCTAATACTGAGATTGTAACTTTAGCTTTCTATCATTTTACTGGCAACATTGAGAATAAGCCATTGTGCCACACAGCTAAGATACAACTGCCTGGTTATTGTTGTTTGACAACTTTAGTGCTTTTAAAATCATTTCTGAGCAGAAATGAGTAGCATGCCAGATTATTTCATCAGCTTCATGGTACTGACTTATGTATGATTTCAAAAGCATTTATTTTAGCCAATATTAAATTATGCAATATACAAATCATTAGCATGTCAATATTCAAGCTGATACCAAATACATCAGATCAAAAGATCTCCAGTTTTCAAATTGATTAGGTTTTATCGCCACTAGGTCAGTATTGTGATCAAGCTTATAGAGTTCCTTCTTTTTTTCGACAGATTGTTCTACAGTACACAGACCAGATGCCCCTCTTCCATTTCTTGCACTAAACCCCAGAAGACACCGAGAGCATCCGTTCTGTTCATCCTGCCTCCACTCAGGAAGAGTATTCACATCACTCCTCATTTACATCAGTACATTCAACACAGCACACCATTCCTTCAAATGGGATGGTACACAGTCCTATTGTGGTGAATGGAGATGCTATGAAACCTTCTACAGTTTCCAAAACCACATCCCTCTTCCTGGCAAACCCTGTTGAGAAAATGTTACTATCAGGATACAGTAAAGACCCCAAAACCAACAAAAACTTATTTTTACATGGAGCACAAATCAAACCAAACCAGGACACTACAGCAGAAACAAAAAGTGATTCAAGAGTTAAAGTCTTATGATCAAGCAGAGCTACCTCCTCATGCAACCGTGTCGGCTAGAACTCCTGCAGTCCCTCCAGCCAGGATTAGGAGAGCTTCTTTTAGCCAAGTGCCATCTCACATTCCAATAAGAAGAACAAAAAGTGAGGGCCATGCTCGAGGAGATGTAATCTCAGCTAGGTTGGCTCAGTCAGCAGTACCAGAGATCTGTGCAGATGCTACCGTGAATGATTGTTTTTGGAGGAAACTGGAGGCAGGCAACCACCACGGCAGCATATCATTCTCCTCTAGTATCTGTTCAAGTGACACTGCCATTGAAATCTCTCTAACCTGGCCAGAAAGAGTCTCAACAGTCTATCTACAGCCAGCAATACCTGTGACGCTTCCTGGGCCAGCTGCTGTCACCCAGCGTTTGTCTGCGACGATGCAAGTCAAACCTCAATCTTTAGCAAAATGAGTGCCCCAGAGATCAGGTTAATCTCTGTCTTCTGCAGAACCACGGGTAGAGTGAGCCAGCAGAGCCACACCTGGAGCCAGATCTTCATAGAGGAACTTAAGCAATCTTCATCCCCTCCAGCTACATCCACAACAGCTACAGCTTCTTTGTCCAAAAAGCCTTGGAGATCTGACCTCTGATGACATATGGTGCAACTTTGATAGTAAGTACCACAGCATCATCTGCAGTTTCACTGTTAGGCAAACCAAAGACCAATTCCCAAATGGCAGCCCACAGAACTCAGCCAGTCACTTTACAGAACAGTTACGGAAGCTGACTGATGTGGAGCCCCTGACTGCTGGAGATTTCGCTTCACGGGTCTAAAGAATTCCCAGAAGAGCAAGGTGATAAGACCCTGGTTCGAGGGACTGCCTCCAGGAGCCAAAGCAGACTGTGGTACATTACAAACCGGGCCAGGGAGGCCCAGGAAAGACTGAAGCTTCAAAGTGTTCCAGTACAGAGGTGCAAGCTTTAGGCTTACTCTTAGCACTGGTAGTAGCCCCATTGAGGAGCTTGGGATCCCCGAAGGTGCTTGTTTCATGTCCCAGAGTCCTTGCAGATGCCCTGCTGAGTCAGCACATGCCTCCCCTATACAATCCCAAACCTCCACTGACCCTGAAAACATTACAGTTTCTTTTTTGCTCAATCTCTAAGAACTGGCTGACTTTAAACTGATTGTAAGAGAGAAAGCCTGAAACTAGTATGGAATAGATTTGCTCCAGCAGAAAACTTTTTATTTTATTTATATTATTAATATTTTCTTTCTTGTAGAAAAAGCTGCAAATCTTGCAAAATACTGGTCTAAAGAAAGGTGTTTTACCACTTATTAGTAATCCATGAACAATCTGTTTGACATTTAAATGTTGTATATTTTGAACCAATGATGTACATTTTTTGTGCAATCAGGAAACGTCTTGAAAATGTTCAACAAATACTGAAATCTGTTTGCACAAAATGTTAGATATTTTCCAGAATGTGTTTAGTGACAAATACCAGGAATTTTTTTTTTTATGTTGGTTTCGTTGGCTATCATTTGCTCTCACGTTCAAGGGTTTTATTCGTTGTTTCTTTTTTTTCTTTTTCTTTTTTTTTACAAATACAGTAGCAATACACGTTTACATGTTTTTCAAAGACGTGTTGTTTTTATTTACTTGAAGTGGAATAACTTACTTTGGCTGTGGTAAAAGTTAGATACTATATGCATTTTTATAAGACCGTTAATCCACTAGCAATATTTTTTAAATTGATGGCATGGTATCATTGTGGAAGATGTGTAGTTCAATGCTAAAAGCCAAGGTTCATCTCATGTTTTTGCTGAAGAAAGGAACGATTCTTAAAGTTCTTCATTTCTCTTTGTGTAGTAGTTACAGTGTAATTTGACCAGGTTTTGCTAACATTCTCATCTGTGGCATGCCGCAGCATTTAGATGCTGTGTTTTGAAGCAGTGCTGTACTACTCTGTACCAAGTTTTAGCCCTTTTATGCTGACTGCATGTCTTTTATGTACTGTAACCTTTATCCAAATCTTGTGCTTTTTTTTTGCAAATATATTTTATATGAAAATTAATATTCTAAACACTGTTTTTATCGTCTAATGATGATCAAAATGGCATCATGTTTGAAACCCTGTGTTTCCAGTAGTTTGTGATACTAAAATAAGATGAAAATTATGCATTTCAAAGCACGTTTATTCATCAGCATCCTGTATTGTTTGATTTAGACATTGTGAATTAATGATCTGAATAAATCTTAAGTTAATAATACTGAACATTTCACAGCTCATTTATTTAATTTGTACTTAATCTTGTCTGCAGCCGTCTTAGTTTTTTGACAAAGTCATTAGCTGGGTTAATTCAGCCTTGCACAAGGTGACATGTAAAAGCCCTTGGCCTTGGTTTTGGCAGTGTGCTGGGTTCTCTAATTATGGACTCTGCTTGGGTCTGTGTTTACCAGCCATCACCCCTTTCAACCTTTGGAGGGAAAAAAAGAACTAGACCCCCTGCAGGAAGACAAAATGTTCCTTGAAGCTTCACAAGAGAGACAAACTTGTTAAGAGATCAGATATTAAAAAGAGACAATACTGTGCTTTTGGACTGGTTTTGGAATCGAGTTGTTGTTTAACTCGGGTTATTTTACTTGTAGCTAAAATATACATTTGCACACAATCATAAAGTTTCTGTTTGAAACACTTCCTAAATTCGGATTTGTGCCTGTTTCCTTGAGACTAGCATTTTCACACTCAAACAACTTTTTTCGTCACAAGTTGCTAGCCAGTGAGTTAGGAAAAGGTCGTGCTTTCTGTAGTAAGGTTAAGACCCTACAATATTAGAGTTAAGACCCTACAAAACACCAACTCTGCTTACCATTTTTAAAGATTAGAAACAAATGCTGGTCTTTGTTTTGCCCCCAACTCCCATGTCAGGATGCCAAAAATGGCATTATAATAGTTTAAGTTCGAGAGCCGAGTTAGTCTACTTGGATCTCAAAGTGTTAGGGTTTGACTCTCCAGAGCTGAGAATCCATGCATTGTTTTCATGGTTTCTCAGGACACTGGCATGTCAGTCAAAGGTTTGTCCATTGTCAGGACTGTGATTTCCAAAGCTGACAGCCACCTCTGGCGAGCTGTCAGACACTGCTAGGCCTCTTTCTCAGCTCTGTAAGACTTTGTGTAGCTCGACATGCTCATTTTAGCGCTGTAGACTCTGCTCCAGCCAGCACACAAATACAAAAGACAGCTTCATTAGGATTCCAAGAGATCTACTGAGTCCCTCTTAAAGCTGTATTTATCTCGACAATTTGGCAAGTTTTGGCCTCTCAACTGAAACCTCCAGGCCCTGTCTAGCACTTAAGGCCTGAGAGAATGGTTTTTGTCTCACAGAATGAATGAAGTCTTTCCTTTCAAGATGAAATCACTGCCTGTTTTGTACAAATAAATCAGTTTGGTTTGCAGCTTATACGTAGACATTTTTGAGACAAAGAAACGTCGTAGGGAGCGAGTGTTTGGATAGTTTTAACAAACTGCTGAAGATTAATAAAACATTTGTCCTAGCAAATTAAACAAAGGACGTAGCTTCACAGTCACCTCTGTTGCTGTTTTGCAGGAGAGATTGAATTTATGATGATGAATCCCTCATGGTTGGTCAGGAGTGAGAGGAAATGTGCTCCAAAACAAAATCCCCCTTCCTCTGAGCCACTGGGACATTCCAGTCCATCCATATGTAAAGCTTACTGCACCACCACACTGTTAAGCTCCCAAACCCTTGACCCATACTCCCCCTCCTTTGTTGTTAAAGATCCTGTTGTGTAACCGTGCAAAAACACATGGTAACTGTTTAAAAGTCTGAAAATCTAAGACATAAAGTGATTCTGCCTCAGAAAAACACACCCAGCTCGAGTAAATTGGATACCTCTCAAGACTTTGTAGTTTTTTTTGGCCCAGCAGTTGTGGGTTTATCTCCCTGTGAGCCCTTATCTCCTCCCTCTCTGTTTCCCATATAAACCCTCCATTACTTTCAGCCGCACTAAGTCTTTTCAGTGACCTGCTCACAAGATATTTTTAATTTCTTATTCATTTTCTTGGACTCGCCCCGTGTCCACAATTTGTTTCTGCATACTGTGCCTGACAGAGCAGAGGTAAGGAAAGAGTTAAGGTTTTTTTTTTTTCTTCATGTGCCAAGTAAAAACAACTGCAAAAAAACCTGTTTAAAAGTGTTGTGTCTGCAGATAATTTCAATGTTAAATCAAAGACATCGCTCGTCATAAACATGGTCATGTTTTCACAGAAATTTAAAGTAGTCTGTGTCATTTACAGGACGGAAACATGAAAGTCTGCATGGCTTTATTCGTTTGTGTGGCAGTCCTGACTGCATGGTTCTTCACTGCAGGTAAGAATAATGCTACATCTGAGAGATGTGCAATCAAGGAAATTGCCATTAGTTCATGAGTTGCATTAGATCTCTAAGCAGGTTTTTAATAATGTTACCTATGATCATGAAACCATGATCTCTTCCTCACTCTTACAAAGAAGTTTTGTTACCTGAACCAAACCAAACAAAGTCTCAAAAATAAAGCAAAGTCTGAAAATGACAGTTTAACGTGGGACACAAACCCAGGTCTCCTGGTTAAAGGTCTAGTAACTGACTAATGTGATCTTTTACAAACCCTTGTTTGATGTGTAGGGATGTTTTCTGATGAGGCAAAATGTTCTAAGTAAGAACAAACAACACTTCAGCTATCAGGGAATTATACATGGGCACTTGTTATTGCTCAATCTCTGCTCTCTTCCTCAAGTTGTGTTTGCTAATCTTACAAAGTTATTTTCATGTGCATGGGGTTTTTTCAAGTGCTTGACCACATTCTTGTCAGACTTACACATTTTTCTTCCCAGCTTTGTAAAAAGTAGCTGGTACACAAGATGAGGTCTATTACTTACAGATATTTCCCTTAGAGTCGCGTGAAAAGAAGTTTCTTCCAGAGCTAATAATCAGTGTCAGTACATTGTCTTTGTTGTGCCAAGCTTGAAATAATGGTGAGGTACTGATGGGCTGATTAATCGGCACGAGTTTGTGTTTAAGGTCTCCAATTGTTTTTCATTCGTTTAATGTACCTGGAGGCAACTATATAAATAAAACTGAATTGAATAAAAGTTTTAAATCCATCCAACTGTCCCTTAATTAATGCAGCCCCACCCCACAAATGAATACTGGGTATAAACATTTACAATTTCAAAAAAAAAAAAAATCAAGATCTGGGCCAACTTTTGATACTTTGTTAACCATGATGTTCCCCATTATCCATTAGATTTTATTTTAAACAAGCATTGAAAACACCTCCACGCCTTCAAGTAAAACATTTTCTGATTGGACTCTTAGCATTTTACTCTAACTAGCATTAAATTACAACTTTAATGTATGCTATAACTAAAATTCTGTGGCAAGATTTAGACTGCTGGAGGCCTATCAAACTTCACACAGGGGTCCAGTCCACACTGACAGACTCCTATTTCTCACCAGTGGAGGGGCTACTGCCCTACTGTGCTCCAGAAAGCACTGTGATGAATCAATTAACTGCGTGAGAGGAGGACTCAGCAGGCAGGCAGTGAAGTGACAAGCATCTCCGCAGATTGTAGGTCCTGCCATCATCACTAGAGGAGACTGGCATCGTGTCATCAGCTTTATATTACCCAACCAGAGCTGCTTTTGTTGTGGTACGCAATTATGAAAAACTTGCACCCCTAGCACCTCTGCATGCCCCACATCCCCGACCCCTACCCTCCCATCATTTTCTCTTCTCTGACAGACCTTGGCAGGGCATGTTAAGTCCTGGCATGCCACTGCTCACAGTTAGAGCAAGAAGAAAACAACTGTGAGTGTCATGAGTAATGATGGGATTGGCTGTGGGTTTTATCCCCTGATTACATGGTGAAAAGGAGTTGGTCAGTGGTGGTGGGAGGGGATGGTTAGATTAGAACAGGAAAACACATCTTTTAAGACCTCACTTTGATCCCATCAAATGAGCCTTGTCCCCCCCCACCTATTGTATCTCGCAACCTCCCCTCACCATGGAGCCAATTTCTCAGCTCTTCTAAAAAACAACCGAAAACAAGACTGTCATTGTCCTTCACTGGCTGTTTGGCTGATTTATTTGCTATGGTTCAGAGAAAAAACACATGAAGGGAACTCAGCAGAACAATATGCTTCATTAGGCTTTTTGAAGCCATACTTTCCATAAGCCTGTAGACTTGAAACCAAACCACTAATCAGACTGAATCCTATTATTTTGATCTGATGCTTAATTACTTTTTTCCCAAAAGTTCAATGCTGTTTTTCTTTTTCTTTTTTCTGTTCTAGATGCCAAGGAGTTATTCATCACAACCATAAAGGTATTCTTTCTTTGTCTCTTGTTCCTGGCTAGAATGCCAAAGTCCAGCTGTGATACAAAGTCAAGTCAACAATATAAGAATTTATGCCTCTTATATACAACTTCATTGTATGTTCAGAATAGCTCTTAAATCATGTAATACATTATTTTGGAAGACTGGGAATTGATCTTACCCTTGTTGAACTTGAACAAGCAAGCTAATTATCACTAGTTGCACAGTGTCTCTTTAATAGTTTAAAACATTGTGTTCTGGTTTCAAAAACAGACATAAACACTTGTCCTTTATATCGGCAAAGTTGGGTTTTCTGTCCTAGTCGCCATAATTCTTACTGACCCACTTTACACTTCACTGTCAAGTATAAAATAAACCAAATAAACACAGTCCATATGCCATCTTCACAATTTTCATATCGAAGGAAGCTTTAAAGTCTATCTTTACATTTTCAAAGTTAGCTTATATATATATATATATATATATATATATATATATATATACACTCTTGACATAAGGTATTGTACAGTCTATCTGATTAAAATATGAGTAAACAGATTTTTTTTATTAAGCAAACACAAACAAACAAACAAAAAACAACATAGCACAGCGTCTGCCAAAAAATTAAAACAAAATAAAAAATTCAACAATTCCTTGCAGGCAGTCTTTATCCATCAAACAAGGGTCCTGCGCAGTATCTTTGCTGTTCCTGGGACTGCGCTTTTCTGGACAGAGATCTTGGATGTTGTTTCTGGGATGTTCTTTAGCCAGGGCTGGACTGGTAATCTGGCATACCAGGCATTTGCCCAGTGGGCTGATGCACTTTTGGGCCGTGCACCAGTGCTGCATGCACTGACATAAGCCCATTCATTAATTTTCACTACTGATACTGTATTGCCCAATCAAATCTCTCTACACAACCAGGCGCTCCACTTGCCTTTGCTGTACGTCACACAACATGTAGAACAGAGTTTAGTGAGAAAGAAGTGGAGAAAAGCTGTGGAGCTGCTAAGACAGATAAAAATAAACTAAAAATAAATGCAGCAAAATGTGTCAAATTAACCGACATATTAGCTGTTGGGGCTGCTGCTGCACCATCAGCAGTATTGCCAACAACAACTTTTACAAGCTCTCACAGCCACAGGAGGCTGCTGTTAATAGCACCAACAAGGAGTGCAGGAAGAGGGACAACGGTCCCAACAAGAGAGTGATATAATAGATGGAGGATATAATTCCCCGCTCGCCCCTGCCATCTATCCTTCAAGCTCCTCTACCAGAGGCCTGGGAGCTTGGGGGTCCTGCGCAGTATCTTAGCCATTCCTAGCGCTGTGCTCTTCTGGACAGAGTTCAAGTTCAAATTTATTTATATAGCACTTTTAAAACAACAGGTGTTGACCAAAGTACTGTACAATAAAATGGACAAGGCAATAAACATAACAAAAAAACAGAATAGTGTTTTAGAAGAGAATAAAATCATAAAAAAGAGAATAAAATCATAAAAAATAGAATAAAATCATAAAAAAGAATAATAGTAACAAACTCATGATGAATCAAAAGCCAGAGAATAAAAACGGGTCTTTAGATGACTTTTAAAAGTATCCAGTGTTGGGGAGGGTCTGATATGCAAAAGCAATATATTCCAAGGTTTGGGGGCAGTCACAGCAAATGCCCGGTTTCCTCTGTGTTTTAATCTGGACCTAGGGACAACCAAAAGCATTTGGTCTGCAGACCTCAAGGATCTTGGGGGAGAATACCAGGTTAGGAAATCAGCAAGATATGTAGGGGCTAGTCCATGCAATGACTTAAAAACAAGTGTTAAGATCTTAAAGTCAATTGGAAAGCTGACTGGCAGCCAGTGTAGTAATGCAAGCATGGGACATGTATGATCTCGCTTGCGTGTGCCAGTTAGAAACCGTGCTGCAGCGTTTTGAACTAGCTGCAGTTGGCCAGTTGATGAAGAGGTGACGCCAGAGTAGAGACTATTACAGAAGTCGAGGCGAGATGAGATATAGGCATGGATCGCTTTCTCAAAATCTCTGAAACGGAGAAAGGGCTTAACTTTTGTAATTAGGCGAAGATGAAAGAAACTGGTTTTGACTACATTATTTATCTGTCAAGTGCTGCCAAAAATCACTCCTAAATTTCTTGCAAAAGGTTTTTTTTAAATAATTTTCTAAGGGGCCAAGGTCATAATGGTCAGAAGGACCAAAGACAATGACCTCAGTTTTCTGTTCATTTAGATTTAGAAAATTTAGAGCCACCCATGCCTTGACATCTTCTAGACCACAGGTGTCGAACTCCAGGCCTCAAGGGCCGGTGTCCTGCAGGTTTTAGATGTGTCCTTTATCCAACACAGCTGATTTAAAATGCTAAATTACCTCCTCAATATGTCTTGAAGTTCTCCAGAGGCCTGGTATTGAACTAATTATTTGATTCTGGTGTGTTGACCCAGGGTCATATCTAAAACCTGCAGGACACTGGCCCTCGAGGCCTGGAGTTTGACACCACTGTTCTAGACAATCAAACGGTCCCTTCAGAGGATTCACAGATTTTCATTTTAGTGGAAAGTAAATCTTAGAATCATCTGCATAACAGTGAAACAAAATTCCATATTTTTTAAAAATAGATCCCAACGGGAGCATATAAATTGAAAAAAGGCCTGGACCAAGGATAGAGCCCTGGGGGACCCCGCAAAAAAGGGTCGTCTTTGGAGGCAATGTGTCTCTGAATCTAACAGAGAAAATACGATTAGATAAGTAGGATTTAAACCATTCCAAAGCAAGCCCTTTAATTCCGGCACATTGTTCCAGTCAAGAGATAAGAATCCTGTGATCTACTGTGTCAAAACGGTGGTGGTTCACCAATGTCGTGTTGGTCTAAAAAGGTCTGGAGCTGCGGAAGGACAATTTTCTCCAGAACTTTTGACAAAAAGGACAATTTAGAGATTGGGCGGAAATTTGATAGAACTGTTAAGTCCAGATCAGAGATGGGCAGTAACGCGTTACTTGTAACGCGTTACTGTAATCCGATTACTTTTTTCAAGTAACGAGTAAAGTAAGGGATTACTATTGCAAAAACGGTAATTAGATTACCGTTACTTTCCCGTAGGAACGCTGCGTTACTGCGTTACTAAAACCGTGATTTTTTTTGCGAGAATGTCTCATGACAGTGACGTAAGCAAGTGCGACGTTCTTGACAACAGCTGTCTGCAGATCAACAGTGGATAATATATTGAGTGCGGGAGAGAGTATGAGCGTGCAGCGTTTAAAGCGTGGAAGTACTGACCTTACTTTAAGTTTTATTCCATAAAAAGTGACAAAAACATTAGTGTCCGTTGTGCGTGGGAAGAAAACTTCTTTTTACAGCGAAAAAACCCCCCCTAAACTTCCAAGCAAGCACCGAGTGCGCTATGATGTAATGGGAAATTCACAGAGAAACTCGCAGAGTCTTCCACTGACCGCCGCGGTACACCTGCACCAGGGTAAACCTCCGCCTACCCTACTCCTGCTTTACAGGTGAAAATAGAGCAAAAGGACCGCTAGTCTTTGATTTTATTTATGTCTCAAATTTCTGACTACTTCATTAAGTAATGAAAGGGATACTGGCTCGAAGTGATCAAAAACAGCCAAGATTGGAGTATAAACACCTGGGTCAGAAACGGGAAGAATAATGTGGGATCTAATATCTACAATTTTATTAATGAATAATTTCATTAGATTCTCACTTGTTATGTTCACTGCTATATGAGGATCAGCAGTGGGAGGATTAAGAACTGAATTTATAATACCAAATGAAATCTGAGGTTTATAACAGTTGTTGGACACGATCTTGGAAAAGTATTTTGTTTTAGCTGCTCTTACAGCTTTCTGGTAACTTGACAGGGATTCTCTAAGTGCCTCAAACGACACTTGGAGACGGTCCTTTTTCTACTTTCTTTCCACTTTTCTACATGCCCGTCTGCGTTCCCTGGTGTCATTATTTAACCATGGTTGGGTTTTAGGTTTTAGATACCTAGTGGTACAAGGGGCAATGGAATCCAGTATTTCCAGACAAGCTGAGTTGAACAGGGAAAGCAGACTATCAGTGGTCGAATGAGTGGTACTGTTAGTAGGTAATGCCCGATTACCTGGTAATGCCAGAGATCTCAGATGTTGTTCCTGAGATCTGTTGAAGCCACTCGCCTAGCTTGGGAGTCATTGCACCTAGCACCTACCACTGTTACCTTCACCCTTCACATCTTCTCCAACTCTTCTCTGAGCCCTTTCTCATGTTCCTTCTTCCTGATGTCATTGGGAACCGCTACATCTATCACTACAGCTGTCTTCTTCTGTTTGTCTACCTTCTGTTTGTGTTTGTCTACCACAAAGAGGCCATACTCGGCACAGATGTTTCTGTATCCTATGCCTGCCTGCTAGCATCTTGCACCCTGTTGTTATGTGCTGGATTGTCTCTGGGACATTTTTACATAGCCTTCACCTTGAGTCTTGCCTGGTGTGATAGACCCCAAACCTCTATGGATCTTGTACTCAGAGCTTGTTCTTGTGCTGCCATGATTAGTGCCTCTGTGCTGTCTTTCAGTCCAGCTTTGTCCAGCCACTGGTAGGATTTCTGGATATCAGCCACCTCCGCTATCTGCCGGTGGTACATACCGTGCAGGGGCCTGTCCTTCCACCATGGTTCCTCCTCTTCCTCCTCTATCTTGGGTTTCTGCTGTCTGAGGTATTCACTGAGCATGCGGTCGCATCCAGATGTATTCATGGATGTTCATTGTCTCATTCTGGACTGTGGTGCTGACACTCACCAGTCCCCGGCATCCTTCATTCCGCTTGGCGTACAGCCTCAAGGTGCTGGACTTGGGGTGAAACTCTCCATGCATGGTCAGGAGCTTCCTGGACTTTATGTCAGTGGCTTCTATCTCCTCCTTTGGCCAGGTTATTATCCCAGCAGGGTACCTGATCATGGGCAAGGTGCAGGTGTTGATAGCCCGGATGTTGTTCTTACTGTTCAGCAGGCTCCTCATGACTTGCCCAACCTCTTCATGGTTCCCATTAGCCTGTGTAATCCCCAGGTACTTGTAGCTGTCTTCTATGTCTATAATGTTACCTTCTGGTAGTTCGATCCCCTCAGTTCTGACTACCTTCCCTCTCTTTGATATCATCCAGCTACATTTCTCCAGTCTAAATGGCATTCCGATGTCATTGCTGTATATCCTGGTGACATGGATCAATGTCTCGTTCTGTCTTGGCATACAGCGGGATGTCATCCATGTACAGGAGGTGGCTGACAATTGCTTCGTTCCATAGTCAGTATCTGTAGCCAGTCTTGTCAATGATCTGACTGAGGGAGTTCTGGCCTATGCAGAACAGCAGTGGGGACAGGGCATCTCCTTGGTAGATCCCGCACTTGATGGTGACTTGTGCTATGGGCTTGGAGTTGGCCTCTAGAGTGGTTTGCCACATCCATATTTAGTTCCTGATAAAGGCTCTTAGGGTCCTGTTGATCTTGTCTGGGCATTCCACGATCCAGGTGTGGGGCATCAAGTCATATGCCTTCTTGTAATCAATCCAGGCAGAGACCAGGTTGGTCAGTCTGGTCTTGCAGTCTCGGCTGACTGCTCGGTCTACCAGTAGCTGGTCTTTTGCTCCTCTGGTATTCTTGCCAATTCCTTTCTGTGCCCCGCTCATGTATTGAGCCATGTGCCTGTTCATCTTAGCCGCCAGATGCCTGACGAGAGCTTCCAGCAGGTTATTGGCCAGTAGTTGGATGGGACTGGTCCCTTCTGGGGGTCCTTGGGGATCAGAACTTTCCGGCTTTGTGTTAGCCATTCTGGTTATCTCTCATCGACTAGCAGCTGGTTCATTTGTGCTCCCAGACGCTTGGATGGTTGTATGGAGAACAGCTGCTTTATTCTCCTGCCTTCAATCTCCCTGGTGTACCTCTTCAAGCGGCTGGCCAAAGCTCTGAGTCATTGCTTGTCAGTTTCCAAGGCCTCAGGTATGGACAGCTTTCTGTACTTCTTAGGCACCTTCTTCATTGCACCTTTCTGCAGGTCTGATAGTTGGCTAACCTCCCTCCATGCTACCTTAATCTTAGCCTCTGGTCTCCTTCTCCATGGAGGGTAATCAGAACTTGTGGCTGTTCCACTTGTAGCCAAGCATCTCACTGATCACTGCTGCCAAAGTGTAGATCAGCTGGTTAGTCTCGGTAATGGTGGTGGTAGGTATGGTATGTAGTGCTGCATTCACATCATCCAGTAGATCTTCTGAGGGTACTTCATGTAGTCTTGGTAACCGGCTATGGAGGTTCCAGGTTTCAAGCTTCGCTGTGATCCTGTCTTTCAGGTCAGTTCCTCTTGCACTCAATGATCCTTCTTCCATCGCACTTGGGGCTTCGTATATATATGTGATAGGGTGTGAGTGTGTACTTGTGTAGACACTCGGGTTCTTTAAATACAAGGGGGAGAAAGTTCATCAGAAACCCAAGGCACAGAGACTAAACAGGTCTAATCAGAAGAGGTTTATTCCCAGTGGAAGAAAGCAGGAATAAAACAAACAACATTCTAAAAACTTATGCAATAAAATGTTCTTATTACACTAAATTCTAAAGCAAACACTCAATAAAATTGTCTTAAAAAATCTCCAAGAAGAATGTTCCTTATAGCTAAGAGGGAAACAATTCCTCTTCTGGTGCTGAAACTGCGCCAGCCTAATCCCAGGGAACAAGGAATCTCTTCTCGTTACTCTGTCTCTTCATCGAGCTCATTGCACCACAACCCAGTTTTGGCCCACAACAGCACACAACTGAGTCCCTGGCTTGCCGCTACCATGGTTTTCCTCGTGGCACCTCCCTGAAGTGTCATCCGTGAAGCTGGCCTGGCTAATCTCCATGGCGACCCTCCCCCCCAACAGGGCTGCACCTGACGAACAACAGTGGAAAACAGTACTCACAAATGCCGACAGAGGTTCACCTGTGGCCTGCTGTTGATCACACCCATTGTTCCCCACTGTTTGCCGTTTCTGTCGCTGGAAATGGAGTTTTAGGACATCCTGATAATAATGAATTGCAGTAGTCCAGCCTAGAAGTAATAAATGCATGAACTAGTTTTTCAGCGTCACTCTGAGACAGGATATTGCTAATTTTAGAGATATTGCACAAATGGAAGAAAGCAGTCCTACATATTTGTTTATTATGGACATTGAAGGAATCTGAAAATATATGCTATACCTTCTGATGATACTGCCTAAGGGAAGAAGGTATAATGTAATCAGATTTGGTCCTACCACACAACCTTGTGGAACTCCATAATTACCCTTAGTGTGTGAAGAGGTCATTCAAACCATACCTACAGCATGCTCTAATGACCACTGGTAGTCATACAGCCTTGGATAAAATAGAATTGGTACAGGGATGGGCCATCTGCCTGCACAGAGCTCTGTTGTCAGGAAGCAGTTTACAAAGTATGTCGGACCCCTCTTGTTTATGCTGTTGTTGGTCCATCAGCCTGCCATAAGAAAAAAGGAGCAAATGTATGACCTACAAATAGCTCAAAAGATAACAAGTATTAAAAACAATGAACAGTGTCCACAACAGCCACTGTCTATACTTTTTTTTTTTTAGTTTTTTTTTTTTTTTCACGGTTCACCCATTCCTGGTAATTTCTAGTAATCGCTGTATCTCCCGCCCACTTGTCAGCCAGTCAACATTCAGGAGTCACTTACGTCTATCAAAGTTAGAATAAGGAAGGGTGGGTTATGTGAAAACCCCTCTCCTCTCTCTGTATGACTGAAATTGTATATGCAAACCAACACATTTGAGGGACTGTAAAACCAGTTTAAGTGAAACACAAAATCCAAGGCATAACACTATTAGGTGTGAACAAGTCTCACGGACCAGATTATATTTACTGTTGTTTACTCAAATCTTGTGCTCAACAACTGACTACTGTGTTTCATAATATTTTTAATAAGGATTTAGAGGCACAGGATGTATCTATTGTTTGGATGGATGCTTTTTTAGTTCTGGTTCCTAAATCTAGTTATTTAAAAACTTTAAATGCACAAAGACCGGTAGGCCTCACGTCAATTGTAAATAAAATACTTAAAGTCAAAGAAAAGGTTAAGGGTGAAGTTAAGGGAAACTGAGGATGTGCTTGACTCCACACAGTTCATAAAGGAGTGGAACATGTCAGATTGACCTTCTTGAACCTGACTGTTCAAAACTCAGAGTGAAAAGTTCCTCAAGTATTTCGGTGCAAAAAGTGAGACTGCCTTACACATAGCACTGTTTCCTTTAAACAGTCATTTACATACTACAATTTTAGGATTCAGAACTTAAAACTATGCGACAGACTGGCGACCTGTCCAGGGTGTACCCCGCCTCTCGCCCTATGACAGCTGGGATAGGCTCCAGCACCCCCCGCGACCCTGAAAAAGGATGAGCGGAAGTGAATGGATAGATGGAACTTTACACAAACTTCAAGTTGTAAGAGCATGTTGATTTCCTTTAAGTTTAAAGTATGCCTTGCTTGCTGCCTTATGTTTTGTCAGGATGAACCATATGCCATGAGCAAGGGCTCTGAGCTAGAAGGCTACTGCATTGATCTGATCTCAGAGCTCTCCAAGAAGCTAGGCTTCAAGTACAACTTGCATCTGGTCAAAGACAACCGCTATGGCGCCATGGACTCCAGCGGCAACTGGAATGGCATGATTGGTGAAGTCATCAGAGGGGTGAGTCACAGAGTTATAGAGCACTGAAACAACTCTACCTCAGTGTGTTACAGTATGTGAACACTGTAGTATGTGTCTTCAGTGTAATGTGTTTGGTTGCTCTTGTTAAATTAAGTTTGATACCCTCCTGTTCAACCTCAGACCTTGCTTTGATGAATGTACACTTTAAATTTAATGCCACCAATGTCTGAGCCCACCTAATATTATGCATTATAGATTATCCGAGCCACAATGTTCTTTGCAATTTTACATTAATTACATTAATTGGCAAGATTACTCTTAAATTGTCAAATTAATTTAATTTATCCCTCATAATGTCCTCCCGATTTCCATACACCTGTGGTCCTCAGGGGTCAAAAATGTCCCCACTTCATTTGAGTTTTTTTTAAAGTATAAAGTATAAATTGTCAATCAATTCAGTGTTACACCTTAGTTTTACTTAAGACCAACACACTAACACAAAATTTACCCTACATTATACATTTTAGGGCCACCAGACCTTGTTTACATAAAATACACTCTGTTTTTGAGCAAAAATAAAACACGACAATGAAATATTTAAATGTTTAGATTATTTTGACTATCTGACTAACTGCAGAATGCTGTATGTTGAACTTTAGAGAGAAAGTTTTTTTAACCATTTATAAATTTTAAATGGCAGCACATAATCACACCTGTGGCCCTCAGGGGTCAAAAATGTCCCCACTTCATTTGAGTGTTTTTTAAAATATAAAATATAAGTTGTCAATCAATTCAGTGTTACACCTTAGTTTTACTTAAGACCAATACATCAACACAAAATTTACCCTACATTATACATTTTAGGGCCACCAGACCTTGTTTACATAAAGTACACTCTGTTTTTGAGCGAAAATAAAACGAGACAATAAAATATTTAATTGTTTAGATAATTTTGACTATTTGTCTAACTACAGAGTCCTGTATGTTGAACTTCAGTAAGAAAGTTTTTTTTGAAGCATTTGAAGCATTTAAAATTTTTAAATGGCAGCACATGTGACCTCCATTTTTGACCTCCTGTGGTCCACAGAGGTCAAAAATGTCCCCATCTGGTTTGAATGATACTTAATTAATATGAAGTGGATTTTCCCCCACTTTTAATTAAAACATAATTCAAATATTTTGACACAATTTTTTTATTCCATTTCAAATTTAAGTCTGATAAAAACCTCATAAAAATGATTTTTTTCTTTGTTTTCGGGTAAAAAAAAATTAATTAAATCATCAGTTATTGTGATTGCTTTAACAGATTATCACAGACCGGTATATGTAAAAGTTAATTTAGAAAGCTGTTCTTAAACTACTTTAAGTTTTTTACTGGCAGCAAATAATCACATCTGTTGTCCTCTGGGCTCAAAGATGACCCCACTTGCTTTGACTGTTTATAAAGCAATAAGTATAAAATATCATCCATCTCTGTGTTTAAAGGTTTTATTCATCTTTAGTCCAACTCATTACCTGACATTTTTCTATATTTTGGCATGGTAGGACACCAGGGCATGGGTCTGAGTGAAGGTAAACTTTCATGAGGACAAAGGCATCTCCATATTTGACACAAGTGCAGGAGGAAGCTCAGGTTTATTCCTCTGCACTGGTCCCATCATGGACAGCTTTCTTTTCTGCAGTTGCAGGCCAAGGGTCATATACAGTAAACAAGTTGTTACTGGTGATTGTTTTCTTTTGGAAACCTTCTGCAATGTTAGGGACAACTCACGTGTCCTGTCTGCAGGATAGACGGTTTGCCATCGTACACTAGCATGTTCCATGTACAGCTGGACCTGGCATCACATACTTCCCATGTTTTTATCTCATAGTTCCCCGGTTTACTTGGGATGTTCTGTTCGAATGGACAGAGTCCTCTGAAGGGGACTTGCTGCTCATACACAGTCACATCAGTACCAGGATCTTACATCAACAGCAGGAGAAACATCCACTTGTTCCATACACCTCAAATGGGAGCACGTTTGTGTCATGAACAACGATCATCTATTGTGTCTTTATCAAGAAATTATAACCTTTTTGCGCTTCTATGATTAATCTTGTGTCACCTTTAAAACTTCTCTACCAGACTCAGGATGTCATAAACTGGCCGTAGCGACTTTACTAGATGCACGGCAGTAAGAATCAACATGCCCACATATGCCTACAGCTGCATTCAATCCATTTTTCTTCCTCTCTCGTTGTCCCTCCTCTTTTGTCATTGAGTTGGCTGTAGAGCAGGTCATCTGCTAATTGGGTGGTTGTTGGTTCAATCTCTGTGTGCTCTAGTCTGGAGTTCTTACCAAGGTGTCCTTGGGCAAGTTACTGAACCCCAACTTGGTCTCTGATGCATCCAGAGACCAAGCTACTTTTAGTACCATTGATGTTAAGTTAGACTCTTTTTCTCCAATTGATCTTTCTGAGTTAACTTCAATAATTACTTCCTCCAAACCATCAACGTGTCTTTTAAACCCCATTCCGACAAAACTGCTCAAAGAAGTCCTGCCATTAATTAATTCTTCGATCTTAAATATGATCAACCTATCTATAATAATAGGCCTGGTAGACCTTAGTGCAGCATTCGATACTGTCGACCATAATATCCTATTAGAGCGATTAGAACATGCTGTAGGTATTACAGGTACTGCACTGCAGTGGTTTGTATCATATCTATCTAATAGACTCCAATTTGTACATGTAAATGGAGAGTCCTCTTCACACACTGAGGTTAATTATGGAGTTCCACAGGGTTCAGTGCTAGGACCAATTCTGTTTACACTATACATGCTTCCCCTAGGCAGCATCATTAGAAGACATTGCATAAATTTTCACTGCTATGCAGATGACACCCAGCTCTATCTGTCCATGAAGCCAGATAACACACACCAATTAGTTAAACTGCAGGAATGTCTTAAAGACATAAAGACCTGGATGGCCGCTAACTTTCTGCTTCTTAATTCAGATAAAACTGAGGTTATTGTACTCGGCCCTGAAAATCTTAGAAATATGTTATCTAACCAGACTCTTACTCTGGATGGCATTACCTTGGCCTCCAGTAACACTGTGAGGAACCTTGGAGTCATTTTTGACCAGGACATGTCCTTCAACGCACATATTAAACAAATATGTAAGACTGCTTTCTTCCATTTGTGCAACATCTCTAAAGTTAGAAATATCCTGTCTCAGAGTGACGCTGAAAAACTAGTTCATGCATTTATTACTTCAAGGCTGGACTACTGTAATTCATTATTATCAGGATGTCCTAAAAACTTGCTGAAAAGCCTTCAGCTAATCCAAAATGCTGCAGCAAGAGTCCTGACAGGGACTAGAAAGAGAGAGCATATTTCTCCTGTTTTGGCTTCCCTTCATTGGCTTCCTGTTAAATCCAGAATTGAATTCAAAATCCTGCTCCTCACATACAAGGTCTTAAATAATCAGGCCCCATCTTATCTTAATGACCTTGTAGTACCATATCACCCTATTAGAGCACTTCGCTCTCGCACTGCAGGTTACTTGTTGTTCCTAGAGTATTTAAAAGTAGAATGGGAGGCAGAGCCTTCAGTTTTCAGGCCCCTCTTCTGTGGAACCAGCTTCCAGTTTGGATTCGGGAGACAGACACTATCTCTACTTTCAAGATTAGGCTTAAAACTTTCCTTTTTGCTAAAGCATATAGTTAGGGCTGGACCAGGTGACCCTGGATCCTCCCTTAGTTATGCTGCAATAGACATAGGCTGCCGGGGGATTCCCATGATGCATTGAGTTTTTCCTTTCCAGTCACCTTTCTCACTCACTATGTGTTAATAGACCTCTATGCATTGAGTCATACCTGTTATTAACCTCAGTCTCTTTTCCACAGCATGTCTTTATCCTGTCTTCCTTCTCTCACCCCAACCGGTCGCAGCAGATGGCCCCACCCCTCCCTGAGCCTGGTTCTGCCGGAGGTTTCTTCCTGTTAAAAGGGAGTTTTTCCTTCCCACTGTTGCCAAAGTGCTTGCTCATAGGGGATCATATGATTGTTGGGTTTTTCTCCGTCTCTATGAAGCGCCTTGAGGCGACTTTTGTTGTGATTTGGCGCTATTTAAATAAAATTGAATTGAATCCATTGGCATGTGAATGTTAAAAAGCATAATACAAGCAGAATACACTGTGTATAATGCTTTCAGTACTCGAGCAGAAAAGCAACTGAAGGATTATGGGACCTGGCATATGTGCTTGGACCGTGGTAGATTGTCTTTCTCTGTGGCACATGAGAGAGTCATGCATCGTCTGTCACTGGGAAGGATAGAAGACCAGATCAATGTTTCCTCACATTTCTGCAAATATTCCTCTGTCTCAGCTGCCTCCTCTTTCTTGTTTGATTCTTTGTCTTCATCATAATTGAAATGGAAGATGTGTAGTCCTCTGACACATCTTCTATTTCAGTTTCACATTCTGAAAATTCAAGAAACTTCAAGAAGCCCAGTCACTTTCTTTCCAAGCTCCTCAGACTACCATTTCCTGGATGCCTGAGAACCTACTTGAACATAGTTCAGATTCTTCATCATTTTCCTTCACTTCATAGCCTTCTTCCACTTCTGCAGGTGGGTGATGTGCTTTTACAGAGAAAGGGTAGCATGTGATCTAAATATTGACAATATTTTCTTTATCTTCTAACCCTGGATCTTCCTGAACATTGATTCTCCCTCCTCATTATACTAGAGGGCAATATGTGCTTTGTTCTACTGGTCATTGCTTTGCACAACATGGTAAAAAAAAAAGTATGCTCACAAATCTCTAGTGCAATGGAGGCTTGTGAGCATACTTTCTGTGTATGTATTATTGTAGGGTCTACCTTACAATATGAAGCACCTTGATGCGACTGTTGTTGTGATTTGGCGCTGTATAAATAAAATTGAATTGAATATAGAGCACCTTTCTCCTCATTGTGCTGCCTGTTGTTGTTGTTGTTGTTGTGGTTGTTATGACCATTGCTTGACCCCACAAATCAGTGATCCAAGATCAAAGATGTTTGAAAGCAGTATGGTGTGAAAATATAGCCCTTTGCAACACTTTTCTACTTTGGGGTCATTTTTGTCCACGAGGACCACAGGTGTTATAAAATCCAATAAAAACCCCATAAATAAATCAAATTACTTAAAACTTATTCCAATCATGCATAGCATAGTAATGAATAACTTCTGTTATTTTCAGACCATTTGATGAACAAAAAACACATTTTTGATAGAAAAAGATTTCTTTAGAGGACAAAAACGACCCAAGGACAACACAAGGATTATACAGTGCCAAATCATAACAACTGTTGCCTCAAAGCACTTTACATTGTAAGGTAAGAACATAAGCTCTTACCCTATCTGTATAGCAGTGAGCATAGGGTTCTATATATATTTCAACATTTGTTATGATGTTTTGTGCTACTTACAAACAAATGCTGACCATAAATTATTTAAAATTGTTACTCCTTTCTATCTGTACTCACATTGTACAGAGTTTTAACTTTTCTTTTCTTTTTTTCATTGATTGTGTCCCTGGTTTTTCATATGTGTTGCTATACCTTGCTTCAGGAGGCTGACCTGGCTGTGGCCCCGCTGACTGTCACTGCCGTCAGAGAGAGGTTTGTGGACATGACCACCCCCTTCATTCAAACTGGCCTCAGCTTCATTTTGCGCAAAGCAACAGACCCTGAAGACAGCACGTTCAGCCTGCTGGCACCATTCTCCACTGACATGTGGATTGGCATTATCATTGCCTTCCTGCTAACAGGTTTCTGCATATTCCTGGTGGGCAGGTCAGTGCAACAAAACATCCCTAAAACACTAGGGATATATACATATATGTGTATAAATAAAAATAAAATTAAATTAAATTAAATTTAAAAAAGTATATGTGTATATGTATATGTGTATATGTATATGTATGTATATATATGTATATGTGTATATATATGTATATGTATATATATATATATATATATATATATATATATATATATATATATATATATATATATATATATATACAGTGGGGCAAAAAAGTATTTAGTCAGCCACCGATTGTGCAAGTTCCCCCACTTAAAATGATGACAGAGGTCAGTAATTTGCACCAGAGGTACACTTCAACTGTGAGAGACAGAATGTGAAAAAAAAATCCATGAATTCACATGGTAGGATTTGTAAAGAATTTATTCGTAAATTAGGGTGGAAAATAAGTATTTGGTCACCTCAAACAAGGAAAATCTCTGGCTCTCACAGACCTGTAACGTCTTCTGTAAGAAGCTTTTCTGTCCCCCACTCATTACCTGTATGAATGGCACCTGTTTGAACTCATCATCTGTATAAAAGACACCTGTCCACAGCCTCAAACAGTCAGACTCCAAACTCCGCCATGGCCAAGACCAAAGAGCTTTCGAAGGACACCAGGAAAAGTATTGTAGACCTGCACCAGACTGGGAAGAGTGAATCTACAATAGGCAAGCAGCTTGGTGTGAAAAAATCAACTGTGGGAGCAATCATCAGAAAATGGAAGACATACAAGACCACTGATAATCTCCCTCGATCTGGGGCTCCACGCAAGATCTCATCCCGTGGGGTCAAAATGATCATGAGAACGGTGAGCAAAGATCCCAGAACCACACGGGGGGACCTGGTGAATGACCTGCAGAGAGCTGGGACCAAAGTAACAAAGGTCACCATCAGTAACACACTACAACAGCAGGGAATCAAATCCCGCAGTGCCAGACGTGTTCCGCTGCTGAAGCCAGTGCATGTCCAGGCCCGTCTGAAGTTTGCCAGAGAGCACATGGATGATACAGCAGAGGATTGGGAGAATGTCATGTGGTCAGATGAAACCAAAGTAGAACTTTTTGGTATAAACTCAACTCATCGTGTTTGGAGGAAGAAGAATACTGAGTTGCATCCCAAGAACACCATACCTACTGTGAAGCATGGGGGTGGAAACATCATGCTATGGGGCTGTTTTTCTGCCAAGGGGACAGGACGACTGATCCGTGTTAAGGACAGAATGAATGGGGCCATGTATCGTGAGATTTTGAGCCAAAACCTCCTTCCATCAGTGAGAACTTTGAAGATGAAACGAGGCTGGGTCTTCCAACATGACAATGATCCAAAACACACCGCCCGGGCAACAAAGGAGTGGCTCCGTAAGAAGCATTTGAAAGTCCTGGAGTGGCCTAGCCAGTCTCCAGACCTCAACCCCATAGAAAATCTGTGGCGGGAGTTGAAAGTCCGTGTTGCTCGGCGACAGCCCCAAAACATCACTGCTCTCGAGAAGATCTGCATGGAGGAATGGGCCAAAATACCAGCTACTGTGTGTGCAAACCTGGTAAAGACCTATAGTAAACGTTTGACCTCTGTTATTGCCAACAAAGGTTATGTTACAAAGTATTGAGTTGTATTTTTGTTATTGACCAAATACTTATTTTCCACCCTGATTTACGAATAAATTCTTTACAAATCCTACCATGTGGATTCATGGATTTTTTTTTCACATTCTGTCTCTCACAGTTGAAGTGTACCTCTGGTGCAAATTACTGACCTCTGCCATCATTTTAGGTGGGGGAACTTGCACAATCGGTGGCTGACTAAATACTTTTTTGCCCCACTGTATGTATGTATATGTATGTATAGGGAGTGCAGAATTATTAGGCAAATGAGTATTTTGTCCACATCATCCTCTTCATGCATGTTGTCTTACTCCAAGCTGTATAGGCTCGAAAGCCTACTACCAATTAAGCATATTAGGTGATGTGCATCTCTGTAATGAGAAGGGGTGTGGTCTAATGACATCAACACCCTATATCAGGTGTGCATAATTATTAGGCAACGTCCTTTCCTTTGGCAAAATGGGTCAAAAGAAGGACTTGACAGGCTCAGAAAAGTCAAAAATAGTGAGATATCTTGCAGAGGGATGCAGCAGTCTCAAAATTGCAAAGCTTCTGAAGCGTGATCATCAAACAATCAAGCGTTTCATTTAAAATAGTCAACAGGGTCGCAAGAAGCGTGTGAAAAAACCAAGGTGCAAAATAACTGCCCATGAACTGAGAAAAGTCAAGCGTGCAGCTGCCAAGATGCCACTTGCCACCAGTTTGGCCATGTTTCAGAGCTGCAACATCACTGGAGTGCCCAAAAGCACAAGGTGTGCAATACTCAGAGACATGGCCAAGGTAAGAAAGGCTGAAAGACGACCACCACTGAACAAGACACACAAGCTGAAATGTCAAGACTTGGCCAAGAAATATCTCAAGACTGATTTTTCTAAGGTTTTATGGACTGATGAAATGAGAGTGAGTCTTGATGGGCCAGATGGATGGGCCCGTGGCTGGATTGGTAATGGTAAATGGCCTGCATTTGTATAGCGCTTTTCTAGTCCTTAAGGACCCCCAAAGCGCTTTACACTACATTCAGTCATCCACCCATTCACACACACATTCACACACTGGTAAAGGGCAGAGAGCTCCAGTCCGACTCAGACGCCAGCAAGGTGGAGGTGGAGTACTGGTTTGGGCTGGTATCATCAAAGATGAGCTTGTGGGGCCTTTTCGGGTTGAGGATGGAGTCAAGCTCAACTCCCAGTCCTACTGCCAGTTTCTGGAAGACACCTTCTTCAAGCAGTGGTACAGGAAGAAGTCTGCATCCTTCAAGAAAAACATGATTTTCATGCAGGACAATGCTCCATCACACGCGTCCAAGTACTCCACAGCGTGGCTGGCAAGAAAGGGTATAAAAGAAGACAAACTAATGACATGGCCACCTTGTTCATCTGATCTGAACCCCATTGAGAACCTGTGGTCCATCATCAAATGTGAGATTTACAAGGAGGGAAAACAGTACACCTCTCTGAACAGTGTCTGGGAGGCTGTGGTTGCTGCTGCACGCAATGTTGATGGTGAACAGATCAAAACACTGACAGAATCCATGGATGGCAGGTTTTTGAGTGTCCTTGCAAAGAAAGGTGGCTATATTGGTCGCTGATTTGTTTTTGTTTTGTTTTTGAATGTCAGAAATGTATATTTGTGAATGTGGAGATGTTATACTGGTTTCACTGGTAAAAATAAATAATTCAAATGGATATATATTTGTTTTTTGTTAAGTTGCCTAATAATTATGCACAGTAATAGTCACCTGCACACACAGATATCCCCCTAAAATAGCTAAAACTAAAAACAAACTAAAAACTACTTCCAAAAACATTCAGCTTTGATATTAATGAGTTTTTTGGGTTCATTGAGAACATGGTTGTTGTTCAATAATAAAATTATTCCTCAAAAATACAACTTGCCTAATAATTCTGCACTCCCAGTATATGTATGTATATGTATGTATATATGTATGTATATGTATGTATGAAAAAAAAAACCACCCAGCACGCCCCTGCGGGCGGTTTATCCTTCAAGCTCGGGTCCTCTACCAGAGGCCTGGGAGCTTGAGGGTCCTGCGCAGTATCTTAGCTGTTCCCAGGACTGCGCTCTTCTGGACAGAGATCTCCGATGTTATTCCCGGGATCTGCTGGAGCCACTCGCCTAGCTTGGGAGTCACCGCACCTAGTGCTCCGATTACCACGGGGACCACCGTTACCTTCACCCTCCACATCCTCTCGAGCTCTTCTCTGAGCCCTTGGTATTTCTCCAGCTTCTCGTGTTCCTTCTTCCTGATATTGCTGTCATTCGGAACCGCTACATCGATCACTACGGCCGTCTTCTTCTGTTTGTCTACCACCACTATGTCCGGTTGGTTAGCCACCACCATTTTGTCCGTCTGTATCTGGAAGTCCCACAGGATCTTAGCTCTGTCATTCTCCATCACCCTTGGGGGCATCTCCCATTTTGACCTCAGGACTTCCAGGTTATACTCGGCACAGATGTTCCTGTACACTATGCCGGCCACTTGGTTATGGCGTTCCATGTATGCCTTGCCTGCTAGCATCTTGCACCCTGCTGTTATGTGCTGGATTGTCTCTGGGGCATCTTTACACAGCCTGCACCTGGGGTCTCGCCTGGTGTGATAGACCCCAGCCTCTATGGATCTTGTACTCAGAGCTTGTTCTTGTGCTGCCATGATTAGTGCCTCTGTGCTGTCTTTCAGTCCAGCTTTGTCCAGCCACTGGTAGGATTTCTGGATATCAGCCACCTCCTCTATCTGCTGGTGGTACATACCGTGCAGGGGCCTGTCCTTCCATGATGGTTCCTCGTCTCCCTCCTCTTTCTTGGGTTTCTGCTGCCTGAGGTATTCACTCAGCACTCAGTCAGTTGTGCCATCTTCCCAATGTATTCTTGGATGTTCGTTGTCTCATCCTGGACTGTGGTGCTGACACTCACCAGTCCCCGGCCCCCTTCCTTCCGCTTAGCGTACAGCCTCAGGATGCTGGACTTGGGGTGAAACCCTCCATGCATGGTCAGGAGCTTTCTTGTCTTTATGTCAGTGGCTTCTATCTCCTCCTTTGGCCAGCCTATTACCCCAGCAGGGTACCTGATCACGGGCAGGGCGTACGTGTTGATGGCCCGGATGTTGTTCTTACCATTCAGCTGACTCCTCAGGACTTGCTTGACCCTCTGCAGGTACTTGGTGGTTGCAGCTTTTCTAGCGGCCTCTTCATTGTTCCCATTTGCCTGCGGGATCCCCAGGTACTTGTAACTGTCCTCTATGTCTGCAATGTTGCCTTCTGGTAGTTAAATCCCCTCAGTTCTGACGACCTTCCCTCTCTTTGTTACCATCCGACTACACTTCTCCAGTCCGAACGACATTCCAATGTTATTGCTGTATAGCCAGGTAGTGTGGATCAGTGAATCGATGTCTCGTTCACTCTGGCATACAGCTTGATGTCATCCATGTACAGGAGGTGGCTAACAACTGCTCCGTTCCGTAGTCAGTATCCGTAGCCAGTCTTGTTAATGATCTCACTGAGGGGGTTCAGGCCTATGCAGAACAGCAGTGGGGACAGAGCATCTCCTTGGTAGATCCCGCACTTGATGGTGACTTGTGCTATGGGCTTGGAGTTGGCCTCTAGTGTTGTACGCCACATCCCCATTGAGTTCCTGATGAAGGCTCTCAGGGTCCCATTGATCTTGTACAATTCTAGGCATTCCAGTATCCAGCTGTGGGGCATTGAGTCATAGGCCTTCTTGTAATCAATCCAGGCAGTGCACAGGTTGGTCAGTCTGGTCTTGCAGTCTCGGCTGACCTGAGTCTCGGGTCCTTGGGGATCAGGACCGTTCGACCTTCGGTTAGCCATTCCGGGTGTCTCTGGTTAACTAGCAGCTGGTTCATTTGTGCTGCCAGACGCTCGTGGAGTGCAGTCAGCTTCTTTAGCCAGTAGGCGTGAACCATGTCGAGCCCTGGTGCTGTCCAACTCTTCATACTGGAGACCCTTTCTTGGATATCTGCCACTGTGATGGTTACTGGACCCTGTTCAGGGAGGTCGCTGTGGTCTGCCCTCAGATCCACTAGCCACTGAGCATTGCCGTTATGGGTTGCGTCATTCTCCCATATGCTCTTCCAGTATTGCTCCATCTCCAGCCTTGGTGGTGCTGTTCTCTTATTATTATTGTTCCCTTGCCACTGCGAGTACACCTTTGCTGGTTCTGTGGAGAACAGCTGGTTTTTTCTCCTGCCTTCTATCTCTCTGGTGTACCTCCTCAAGCGGCTGGCCAAGGCTGTGAGTCTTTGCTTGTCAGTTTCCAAGGCCTCAGGTATGGACAGCTTGCTGTATTTCTTATGCACCTTCTTTGTCGCACCTTTCTGCAACTCCGTTAGTTGGCTAACCTCCCTCCGTGCTACTTTGATCTTGCCCTCTAGCCTCCTTCTCCATGGAGGGTACTGCCCCTTGTGGCTGTTCAACTTGTAGCCAAGCATCTCACTGATCACTGCTGCCGTATTGTAGATCAGCTTGTTAGTGTCAGTAATCGTGGTTGTAGGTATTGTCCGTAGTGCTGCATTAACATCATCTAGCAGACCTTCTGAGGGTACTTCTTGGTAACCGGCTACGGGGGATCCAGGTTTCAAGCTTGGCCATGATCCTATTTTTCAGGTCAGTTCCTCTCGCACTCAACGATCCTTCTCCTATCGCACTTGGGGCTATGTACCCAATCTCGGGTGGGGGTGATGATACAGTATATGTATATATATATACATACGTATATATATATATATATATACACACAGGCACATGGCTCAATACATGAGCGGGGCACAGAAAGGTACGGGCAAGAATACCAGAGGTGCAAAACACCAGCTCCTGGTAGACCGAGCAGTCAGCCGAGACTGCAAGACCAGACTGACCAACCTGTGCACTGCCTGGATTGATTACAAGATCAACAGGACCCTAAATGCTTTCATCAGGAACTCAATGGGGATGTGGCGTACAACACTAGAGGCCAACTCCAAACCCATAGCACAAGTCACCATCAAGTGCGGGATCTACCAAGGAGATGCCCTGTCCCCACTGCTGTTCTGCATAGGCCTTAACCCCCTCAGTGCGATCATTGACAAGACTGGCTACGGATACCGACTACGGAATGGAGCAGTTGTCAGCCACCTCCTGTACATGGATGACATCAAGCTGTATGCCAAGAGTGAACGAGACATCGATTCACTGATCCACACCACCAGGATATACAGCAATAACATCGGAATTTCGTTCGGACTGGAGAAGTGTAGTCGGATGGTAACAACGAGAGGGAAGGTCGTCAGAACTGAGGGGATCGAACTATCAGAAGGCAACATTGCAGACATAGAGGACAGTTACAAGCACCTGGGGTTCCCGCAGGCAAATGGGAACCACTGAAGAGGCCGCTAGGAAAGCTGCAACCACCAAGTATCTGCAGAGGGTCAAGCAAGTCCTGAGGAGTCAGCTGAATGGTAAGAACAAGATCCGGGCCATCAACACGTACGCCCTGCCCTTGATCAGGTACCCTGCTGGGGTAATAGGCTGGCCAAAGGAGGAGATAAACGCCACTGACATAAAGACAAGAAAACTCCTTACCATGCATGGAGGGTTTCACCCCAAGTCCAGCATCCTGAGGCTGTACGCTAAGTGGAAGGAAGGGGGCCGGGGACTGGTGAGTGTCAGCACCACAGTCCAGGATGAGACAACAAACATCCACGAATACATCACGAAGATGGCCCCAACTGACAGCGTGCTGAGTGAATACCTCAGGCAGCAGAAACCCAAGAAAGAGGAGGGAGACGAGGAACCATCATGGAAGGACAGGCCCCTGCACGGTATGTACCACGGGCAGATAGCGGAGGTGGCTGATACCCAGAAATCCTACCAGTGGCTGGACAAAGCTGGACTGAAAGACAGCACGTAGGCTCTAATCATGGCAGCACAAGAACAAGCTCTGAGTACAAGATCCATAGAGGTTTGGGGTCTATCACACCAGGCAAGATGCCCCTGAGACAATCCAGCACATAACAGCAGGGTGCAAGATGCTAGCAGGCAAGGCATACGTGGAACGCCATAACCAAGTGGCCAGCATAGTGTCGAGTATAACCTGGAAGTCCCGATGTCAAAATGGGAGATGCCCCCAAGGGTGATGGAGAATGACCGAGCTAAGATCCTGTGGGACTTCCAGATACAGACGGACAAAATGGTGGTAGCTAACCAACCGGACATAGTGGTGGTAGACAAACAGAAGAAGACGGCCGTAGTGATCGATGTAGCGGTTCCGAATGACAGCAACATCAGGAAGAAGGAACACGAGAAGCTGGAGAAATACCAAGGGCTCAGAGAAGAGCTCGAGAGGATGTGGAGGGTGAAGGTGACGGTGGTCCCAGTGGTAATCGGAGCACTAGGTGCAGTGACTCCCAAGCTAGGCGAGTGGCTCCAGCAGATCCCGGGAACAACAGCTGAGATCTTTGTCCAGAAGAGCGCAGTCCTAGGAACAGCTAAGATACTGCGCAGGACCCTCAAGCTCCCAGGCCTCTGGTAGAGGACCCGAGCTTGAAGGAGTGGGGAATTTTTTATTTTCTTTATATATATATTTTTTTTTATGTATATAAAAAAAATTCAAGCTCGGGTCCTCTATCAGAGGCCTGGGAGTTTGAGCGTCCTCTTCACCACAACAGACCGGTACAGCGCCTGCATCACTGCGGGCCAGTCCGTCTGTTGACCTCCCACTCCCTTCTCCCTTCACTCATGAACAAGACCCTGAGATACTTAAACTCACCCTTTTCCGGCTGAGGACCATGGCCTCAGATTTGGAGGTGCTGATTCTCTTTCCCACCGCTTCACACTCTGCTGCGAACCGTTCCAGTGAGTGGGAGGCCATCACCCAAAGAAGCCAACAGGACCACATCATCCACGAAAAGCAGAGATTCTGAGACCACCCAAGTGAAAGCTTTTCTCCACTTGGCCATAAAGATTATGAACAGAATCTGTGACAGAGGCAGCCCTGGCGGAGCCCATCACCCACTAGGAACGAGTCCAACTTATTGTCGGCTGTGCGGACCAGGCTCTTGTAACGATTGTATAAGAATCGAATGGCCCGTAGCAATGGGCCAAACACCCCATACTCTCGGAGCACCTCTCACAGGACACTCTGAGGGACACGGTTGAATGCCTTCTCCAAGTCCACAAAACACATGTAGACTGACTTATAATTAAAGGCAACATGGATCAGCCACAACATTACTTTCCTGATAATGTGTAGGTCTTGCTCATGTTGCTCTTGGGGCATAGATACCTTCTGACTCTGCATTGGCACATTAGCTTTAGATCCTGTGGTGGGTTAAAAGGGCGTCCTTTGTGGATCAGGCTTCTCTTGATACATCCCACTATGATTGCGAACCCAAATTTAGAAGCTTGACAATGCCCTGGACTCTTTATCATGTTTCTTCGGCCAGCGGTCCCTAACCCCCGGGCCTCAGACCAGTACCGGTCCGTGAGTCGTTTGGTACCGGGCCGCAATAGTTGAGGCTCAGGTGTGAAATGTATGATTTTCAGGGTTTTTATCGGTTTTCAGCATTATTTTGTTATCGTTTTTATCGTTAACTCTGTTTTCCTGGGTCTTTTCACTTGTGTTATGAATAAATCTTCTTTTTTTCGGTACCGGTACTAGTTTTATTTTGTTGTATTTATCCGCGACACCTTAAAGGCCGGTCCGTGAAAATATTGTCGGGCATAAACCGGTCCATGGCGCAAAAAAGGTTGGGGACTGCTGTCTTAGGCCATTCCTGGGCAGTTTTTAATATGGCAGAGTGCTTGGGGGTGCTGGGGAAGGCCACCATTGTCAGGTGTTGCTGTTATCATGATGATGGTTGGTTAAGCAAAAATATGCATGGATGATTACACTTCTATAAGAGAGCTACCACATAGCCAACTCACAAGTACCTGTTTTACAAACCTGAATTTGACAACTATTGTCTCTATGAGGAATTGAACAAAACCAAAAACATCCTAAGTTACCAGGAAAACAAACTGTAAAATATGTAAAAAAAAATAATGTGATCTACATGAATACCAGCAGAACATCCTAGCAGAACATTGCAATGTTGCATTGTAACAGGATCATCCATGTTATTTTGTTCATCTCAATGATTTTGTTGTTGTGGTTGAATGTTGTATATACAATTGAATCTTGAATTATGTTATGAAAGCTTTCATTTGTTTTATCCTGCAGGATCAGTCCCAGTGAATGGGCTGAGCCAGACACAGAAGAACACAGTTTCACTTTGCTGCACAGCTTCTGGTACATCACAGGAGCTCTCACCCTGCAAGGTATTGCAGCAGTCCACTAAATTAAAGCACAGAAATGCACTCTTCTGCTGCTTGCCACTTTCTACATGCCTTAAGACAAATATGTAGTAACATGTTTTACGGTACACGGATCATTTTGTAATACCTAAAGAAAGAGATCAAATAAGGAAAATGAAAATGACAAGTTCCACATGCATAACAATTCAATGTAGTATATTGAGACTTGTATCAATGTCTGCATATAGTCAACAACTGAATGTCAAGTAAAATAAAGAAGTTACAATTCGCTAGTATTATGTGTAAATGTGTGATGGCTGTAGTGCAGGAGGTAGACCACTTCATCAGCTAATCAGAAGGTTGGTGGTTTAATTCCTGGCTACTCCAGTCAGAATGCCAAAGTGTCCTTGGGCAGGTTGGATAGAAAAATGTGCTTGTATGAATGAGTGAATGAGGCAAGTTGTTTGAAGTGCTTTGGATGCATAAGTTGAGTATAAAAGTGCTCTCTAAAAATCAGTCAATTCAGCATCTACTTTTCATTTTCACAATGAGCTGGGGGTATTTTATTAATAAGAAACTGCAAATAAAGTTTGCATTGAAAAATAAAGCTGTTTTTAAATAAACTGCTTAATAATAACTGACAGGAGTAGTTTGGATTCCCCCTTTTCTTGTTTTTCTCAAGTTTATTTGACATGTAAAAACTTCACAGTAGCTTTAACACTTCTTTTCTCACTCTTCATGTTGCTCTCAGTAATGATTTGATTGGCTATGTAATGAATAGTGAAGAGTGCACATGACTAATCTGTGTATATACACTGACTACTGTAAAGACAAAAGGAAAAATCTATGCTTTTTTAAATAACCCTGCTGTAAATATGAGAGAATTGTGCAGAGTGAAACAGCATAAAAATATCAGTAGAAAATATATATTTCAAGTAGCTGAACATCAAGAGTAGGCTCTGTTTGAATAATATAAATACATTATTTTCCGTTGAAACTGCAACTCTGTTTCTTGGTTGATTGTTTGTCACCTGCTGACTGCTTGACCACTTTCTTTGTCCTCTCAGGAGCCGGTCCTCACCCCAAGGCATTGTCTGGACGTGTAGTCAGTGCCATCTGGTGGCTGTTTTCTGTATTGCTGCTTGCCTGCTACCTCTGCAACTTAAAGTCTGCGTTGAACTCCAACAGCAAACACATCTCCATTAAGAGCTTTGCAGACCTGGCTAACCAGGATGTAATCAATTACGGCACAATTGAATCTGGATCTACTATGCTCTTCTTTAAGGCATGATCAGTTACTCCTAGTTAGCATTCATAGTCATTAGTGCTGCTACATAACATATGGGAAAGGTTCAATAAACATGATAAATATTTTACTTTACTTTCCTAGAATTCCAACAATCCTGTGTACCGGCGTATCTACCAGCACATGGAGCGTAAAAAAAGCTATGTGTCCAACGCAGAAGAGGGTATACGCCGCACACAGGAAGGAAACTTTGCATTTATTGGTGAAGCAGTGTCCTTGGACTTGGCAGTAGCTCGGTACTGTAAACTGACCCGTTCACCAGAGGTCATCTCTATGCGGTCCTACGCCATAGCAGCACCTCTAGGTGAGTTGCTTGGATCTGTCAGGATGCTGCTTTCTTTAATTTTTCAGTTTCTCAGTTTATTCAACCTGTTTTCTTAACTTAAGTTAGCATGTGAACTTCCTTTTTAAAACATTAAAACATACTTAAACCCAGATGGCAAAATTGATATGGTCCGGATCTGGCCCACACAATGTGCTTAAACATGGCCCGCATACCGCAAAGAATGACGGCCCTTTGGTGGTCCAGATCTTTGGTGGCCCACACATGGGCCAGCACAAGGCCAGTTGCAGACACACTGCTGGCTCTGTGCTGGCCCAGAACAGTTTCAGCTCTGGCCCCAGATGTCAGCTTAATGTGTACCTTAATCAAGCCATGTAATAACAACATGTGCCGGAACATAGTAGTGCAAAACTAACATGATGAAACTCTGTTCAGACACTGAATCAACTGATTCTTATATAGCCCTTTTCTAGTCTCCCAGATTACTCAGAGTGCTCTATACAACATGCCACATTGACACACTGGCTGTATCCCAATTCAGGTTCTGCAGCCTTAAAGTACACAGCCTTAACGGTCCACAAGGGCCGCACACTCAAAGACTGCTAAGGCCGGAAGTGTGAGGCTTGTGAAATGGGACGGTCTAGCTCCCGTCGCGCTGCCCAGGTTGCCTAGCAACTATGATACTAACAGCTGGAAACGTTTCATACAGCATCGTTTGACAGAAATGAAGGAGAAAAGTTTTTCTGTTAGTTCATTTTGTTTATCACATCACTTTGATTTGATAAGTATCTGAGGCTGAGACCACAGGACTGTAAAAACATGATTGTTGGGCTTCATTTCTGTACTGAACAGTCATTTTAAGATTAGCTAGTTAATAACAATTAGCTAATGTTGTTCATGAGACTAAAGTCATCTTACTTTGGTAATGTAAATATAATATGGCCAATATCAAAGTTATTATTATATTAACCATTATTAGTTATTACAGCAGTGAACTTGAACTCTGTGTCAAATACTGAGCTTCAGTAAAGATTCAAGTTGCAGTTATTTATATTTCCTATCACCTTAAATCTTCACTCAAAGACAAGCATCTTTGACAGTGTGTATATAGATATATTAAATATAATAGACAAATGCTGTTATTTTATTAAGATGGCATTACTAAATTTGGCTCAATGCTTACATATATGTGTAAAAAGAAAATGTACGAGCAGTGATAACTGTTTCTGATAGAATGAAGAGTAGACTGATATATTGAATATTCCTTTATTGGGTGAGAAAATCATACCATGTCATAGCTTCTGAAATACATTAAAATACTCTGGGAATACTACAAACAAGAGAGTTCATATCACTACTTCCCTCCTTAGACAATCTTAGCAGAGCAGATTCACATTAAATTGACTGAACTGACAAAACATTGGACACACTTAGCGTTACAAAGCTACCTCCTAGTTCAGACGGAGCTACTGGTTCAGTCACACAAGTAAAAATAGGACAGCAACCTACTTGCATCTGTCTTATGGCAACATTTCAAATCAAATCAAATTCAAATTTTATTTGTCACGTACACAGTCATACACAGTACGATATGTAGTGAAATGCTTGGACAACTGCTCGTGACCTAAAGAAAAAAAAAAGTATAAGGCTATGAATAAGATAGGAAATAAATATGAAAAATTAAAAAGGGTAAATTTAACTAGGAAGGAATAAAATATAAATTAAGGTTAAAAATGGCAGGTTTATGGCAGGTTTTATTGTCAGTGTATATGCTTGAAAGTTTCACTTTGTTTTCACTTTGAAACAAAACCCCCAAAAAACAAAGTGAGACAATTTTATTTGATTGAATAAAATCAGTATTGACAAAGAGGTGGCTGAGGTAGATCAGGTCATCTGCTAATCAGAAGGTTGGTGGTTTGATTCCTGGCTGCTCAGGTCTGCAGGCCAAATATCCTCAGGTAAGATCAATGTGAATGTGTGGATTCTTAGAAAGCACTTAAGCATAGAAAAAGTGCTTGTATGAGTCCATTAGCATTTACAGAGTTTAACCCTCTCGGTCATAGATATACCTTTAAAATTAATTCACCTTAAAAAACTGACTGACTTTATAGGTATTTTTTAATTTTGACATAGTGTATTACCCTAAAATCACACAAAAATGAAAGAAAAAGATAGATTTCTTACTATGAAAACCACAAACATGTTTAACAAATCAGGTTTCCCTTCAGCCATTAAATGGACAGGATTTTGTAATTCATACCATAATTGCATTGTTACCTGACACAGTGCTCTGGTAACCCACACATGTGGGTATATATGTATGTAAGTAAACAATGCAGCTTGATTTGGCACCAGTGTTTCTGCCGTGATCAGCTTTCCAGCTGCCTCCACGCTCCTCTCCCGTCCCTGGCGTCACTAAAAAAGGGAAAAAAGTTCATCCACCTGATTACCTCGAGTCTGCTGTACCACCTATCCCCTGCAGCAGAGACAAAGACTGGGCAATGGCATTTTTTAAATAACTATTTACAAAACAATCAGGTGTCACAATAAGATTCCACCCAAATTATTTGTGCCACTCCAAAAAGTAGTTCCTGTCATAAGTAGAAAAACTAAACTGTAAAGGTGGTGAGTTGTGCCACTGTGGAAAATGGTAAACACTTATGGTAATGGGGTGAGACATTCAGAAACCTCTTTCTTCACTCAAATCGCATGTTTATTTCCTGCTAGGATCCCCGCTGGTGAAGAATCTAACTGTTGCCATCCTCCAGCTCAGTGAGTCTGGTGAGCTAACATACCTGCGTGAGAAGTGGTGGGCCAGCAGCTGTGTTGGCACTGGTGGAGCCCACATCTCCGAGGCCCTGCAACCCTATGACTTACGGGGCCTGTTCCTCCTCCTGGGACTGGGTCTGGGCATCGGGCTCCTGCTAGCCCTGCTGGAGCTCTTATCAAGGGCCCACAACCAAGCTAAGGATGGCAAGGTAGGAAAGAATATCACAATGTAATCATGGCATGGAATGTTTTTATCCTGTAACATTTCTTCTGTTCTTTGGCAGAAATCCTGCTGCTTGGTGTTGACATCAGAGCTGAACCGGAGGTTTGGCAGTGGAGGGGAGAGCACAGAGCATGACACCTCAGACAAAAGCAAAGCCTAAAGAAGAAGCACCACGTTGTCATTTGATAAGATAGTGTTAGAGAAGTGAACAAGCTGAGAGCTTTCTGTATTTCCGTAGTATCAGTCGCATATTGTGTTGTATTTCAGTGGGTTTTATACTTTGGTGCCCAGTTTGAACAACTACCAGCAGCAGCAGCATATTAAGCACCAAACCCACAGGTATATTTCAGACTTAATATTGTAATCAGTCTGTCTTGTTAGCTGTTTAGCGTTGTTTTATTATCACATATTTACATCTCACTTCTAACACCTGAAGTTCTTCTGTCACAGTTGTAACCTGGTCTTACTATTTGCTTGTATATTCCAAATAAATACTCCAATATCCTGCCTGCTCTGTTTTTCAGTGTCCATCCATCCATCCATTCGCTTCCGCTTATCCTTTTCAGGGTCGCGGGGGGCGCTGGAGCCTATCCCAGCTGTCATAGGGCGAAAGGCGGGGTACAGGGTGTACTCCGCCTTTCGCCCTATGACAGCTGGACAGCTGTTTTTCAGTGTATACAACTTTATTGTTCATTGTAGAGAGGAGTTTCATTTATTAGAGCAAACATTAACACCACCTAGGGCCTGTACTAACAACCAAGTTCAACATATCCAGGACATCCAGCCTTTCCTCATCTTCATCCAGCACATGAGAGGCAATACTGAAAGAAAATGATACAAACAGATCACCACGATAAGGCTTGGGAAGCTAGAAGGGGAAAAAGTCTGAGCATTTTATTTTTTCTGTTGGCTGGCACCACAAATAAAACCCTGGGACACCATCACACCACTAGTACAAACACAAAAACATCAAGTTGCAAAAACAGAGAGAGAGGAGGAGAGAAATCCCCACAGACCCCGACACCTGACCCAGAGGCAGAAGTCACTGGCAGAGGCCTTAGAGTACAGCAGATGACATCCAAGACGATAAGAGTGGTGAAAGTGATATTTTGTCTTTCACTTTAGTTCATATAAGTACAATGGCTCATTTGTTACTGTAGCTAACTCAAAAAGTAAAATTTTAGACTTCTTTGTAACCTTGACTGCCAGAGGATGATATGTGGTCATAGTTGCTCCAAGACTGTAAGATCAGTAACTACTAAAGTAAATTAAATAATAAAATACTAATAGATTGTAGTGTGAAATAATCATCACCTGAAATGGTTTCCAACAGTCTTGAAGGAGTTCCCAGAGATGATGAGCACTTGTTGGTCCTTTTGCCTTCACTCTGCGCTCCATCTCATCCCAAACCATCTCCACTGGGTTTACGTCAGGTGACTGTGGAGGCCAGGCCATCTGGTGCAGCACTCCATCCCTCTCCTTCTTGGTCAGAAAGCCCTGACACAACCTGGAGGTGTGTTTGGGGTCATTGTTGGAAAATCAATCATGGGATGGCATGTCGCTGAAGGATGCTGCGGTAGCCATGCTGGTTTCATTGTGCCTTCAGTTTGGAATAAATCCCCAACAGTCTCACCAGCAACCCCCACACACACACGCACACACCATCTCCTCCGTGCTTCACAGTGGGAACCATGCATGTAGAGACCATCAGTTCACCTTTGTGGAACCAAACATCTGAGATTTGGACTCATCAGAGCAAAGCACAGATTTCCACTGGTCTAATCTCCATTTCTTGTGTTTCTTGGCCCAAACAAATCTCTTCTGCTTGTTGCTTTTCCTTAGTCGTGGTTTATTAGCAGCTATTTGACCATAAAGGCCTGATTCACACAGTCTTGTCTGAACATGTAGAGATATGTCTGCTACTGGAACTGTGTGGCCAAAGGTTTGCATCGCTGTCAACAAAGCAAAGGGTGGCAGTGTTAGAAATCTAACCCTAATGATGTTGTGATCCCTGGTAAGGTAGTGCTTTATTGCAATGTCCTTAATCGGAGAGAGTGAAGTACCGATAATTTATGCTGTTGTCCTCACCCCTGCCTGCAGTGATTTCCAGTCAGAGGCACTGCGGGCTCCCGACCAGAATGAGAAGTGACACGTCAGAATAAATTCTATTTCCTAACTGAATCGTACAGCTTCTGAGAAGAGAAACGAATTCCTCAGGATCACGATGCACTACTTTGGTGAAAAAACAACGCAGCAACACTTCCCTCTCTGAGCAACACTGACTGACTGACTGAGACATTTTTTTCTCAGAAGCAGGACAGTTACTAAGTCATAGCTGACGTGCAATAAAAAGGAAAAATGTGAACATGATACTGTTCCTGAACAAAATCCTCTAAACAAAACCTCTGTTCTTCACTATTTGGTGTTTTGTTTGAAGTATTTTTTTAAAGCCAAAACAAATAGCTTAGTGAAAGGGAGAACATTTTTTTTTTTATATTTGTATTGTATTACCTGAACAGTTATTCTACCTACTGCTCTGCTTTTGTTGTTATAGTTAAACAAAAAACCCAAAGTAAGATAACAAAGTATTTTCTATTTATTTAAAACTTTGCCCAAATTCTGTCCTGGCTTTTATCTAATTAATAATCCAAGGGGGAAGCTCCCCCTTTAATATATTCCAAATACACTGGATACTACCTGCTCAGTACCAATCATTAGAAAAGTCATAGTGAGCATTAAACGACTACAGAACCTGCTTAAAGTTAAAAAAGAAAAAGAAGTAAATAATAAACTTATTAAACAAAATTAACAAAAATTAACTGACAAAAAAAAAGATTTCTTCAAAAAACATTCTCCCTTAATTAAGAAATGACTATACATTGACTTTAATGTACATTTTTTTAAATCTTTATTTTAATTTTTTTTACTGAGTAGGGAAGTCTGTGAACCCAAATTACACTTTAATTGAACATTTTATGATCCTGTTTGTTTACTGATGGAGCCGGAAAAGCAAAAAAGAAGTAAAATCTATCAACATCACATTAAACATAAATCTGTAAAAGAAAAGTCTGGACTGAGTTTGCCTGACTGTACATACGTGTGTGAAAGACTGCTGTAGAAAAAAGTTACAAAACTAACTTTCAGTAATGAAAGTTAAGTATTAATAGTATAATTAAGTACTTTTTTATTTTTTCAGATTTGCCAGTTATATTAAATGTGAATTATTGAATTTGCAGAAGCAGACAAAAATAAAGGTTTTGTTACTTGGACACTGACAGGTTGAAACTTCGAAATGTTAAACAGAAGTGCTGTAAACATAGAGCAGCCTGTGGATCCCTGACCTTTTATGAAATGTCTGCACATACTGAGCATAGGTAAAACTATTTAAATTGGTTTCCCCACACCTCACTCTTTTGTACACAAACTGATATGGGCTGATATGACCACTTGGAGGTGCTACAAGATTGTTTTTGCTGTGAAGCTCAGCAGGATTCGACTCATGCAATCCAATGCTTTTGTGAAGTGGAGTAAAGAACTGCAACTCAGTATGTAAAGACAGTATCAAAGACAGGGAAATGGATTGGATCTTTTGCTCTAGTTGATCAGATTGAATCCTTGCATGTAACATTTTTTTCCCTTCTTATTATCCTCTTGTTAGATCAGTGGTAAAACAAGTGAACAAACAAGCTCAATGAAAAGACTGCAATGGAGCGAAAATGCCAAATAGTTGTCAGGTATTGTAGACAGGTACAAATGTCTTGAGTGACCCCTAATTTCTTTACATTTTGCAAGGTAAATAAACAAAAAAAGTGTAATATAACTCAAAACATGTTTTATATTTCAGATTCTGCCGAATACCCCTTTCCTTTGATTCCTGCTTTGCACACTCTTGGCATTCTCTCCATGAGCTTCATGAGGTTGTCTCCTGAAGTGGTTTCCAACAGTCTTGAAGGAGTTCCCAGAGATGCTGAGCACTTGTTGGTCCTTTTGCTTTCACTCTGCGCTCCATCTCATCCAAAACCATCTCCATTGAGTTTAGGTCAGGTGACTGTGGAGGCCAGGCTATCTGGTGCAGCGCTCCATCAGTCTCCTTCTTGGTCAGATAGCCCTGACACAACCTGGAGGTGTGTTTGGGGTCATTGTGCTGTTGGAAAATAAGTGATGGTCCAAATAAACACAAACCAGATGAAGAAGAATCAAGCTTTAGTCCTCACATGCACAATCATACAGAGTACAACATGCAGTGAAATGTTTTGTGTCTGAGCTGCAGACAGGATGCAGATCTGGCCACACCATTCTAGGGCTAGGTTTTTTAGCATGGGTGGGTCTAGCCAGGACCCTTACTAGATAGGAATCGAACTTATGATTCCCAATCCAAAGATGTGTAGTTTTACCACTACATTATCCAGCTGCTTCAAAATTAGTGATCGATGGGGTGGCGTGAGCTGCAGGATACTGTGGTAGCCATGCTGGTTTAGTTTGCCTACAATTTTGAATAAATCCCCAACAGTGTCATCAGCAAAGCACCCCCACACCATCACACCTCCTCTCACATTCTTCACTGTGGGAACCATGCATGTAGAGACCATCAGTTCACTTTTTCTGCAACGGACAAATACACGGCGGGTGGAACCAAAGGTCTCAAATTAGGATTCTCAGATTAGACTCATCTAATGCCCATTTTTTGTATTTCTTGGCTCAAACAAATCTATTCTGTGTCTTGCTGTCACTGTACTGGGTCTGCGAGCCAGTATTTGGGTTTCAGATTCTGATTTAATATTCCATGACTACTGTTATTCCTGGTTTTGGTTATCTTTATTTCTTATGTTCTTAGTAATTAGAGTCCTTCGTTCCTTAGTATTTATGTTAGCCTGTGTTTTGTGTCTGTTCCCATGTCTACTCTGTACTTTTCCTGTGTCCCACTTTCCACTTCTAGTCACTCTTGTCTCCATGTTCTCCCTGTCTCCCCAGTCAGTCATGTCTCTATGTCTCAGTGTCTAGTCTGTATCTTTGTGAATGTCTGTTCTACTTTGAAAGTCTTGTGTGCTATGTTAGTGTTTTCAGTTTTGCTTCCTCCCCATTTCATTATGTTTGATTCAATTAAATTCGGTTTTATTTGTACAGCGTCAAATCACAATAACACTCTGTCACTTTGACGACAGTGGGAAGGAAAAACTCCCTTTTAACAGGAAGAAACCTCCGGCAGAACCAGGCTCAGGGAGGGGGCCATCTGCTGTGACCGGTTGGGGTGAGAGAAGGAAGACAGGATAAAGACATGCTGTAAATAAGGGACAATAATCATTTAACTTCACAAACTATTGCTTTCTTTTTCTTTAATAACTCCCAGTTACCCACAGATGCCATAACATTCCAGTTTTTTATTAATACACCATCTGTCTTATCATCTGTGGATGTTATGATTTTTTCTATTAAGTTTAATAATGCAGTGATGCTGGGGTACTTTAACTTGTACTGAATGTTTATAAGTAGTTTTATGTATCTCTGTGAATTTTTACAGTTGGTTATAAAACAGTTTTTAGTACCTTTAGTACCTCATTTTTTAGAATTGAGATACTAAAGAGAGAGGTCTGCATTTTCTAAAGAGTTTTTATTGTTGATTTATGCAGAAGTGCAACAAGGGTTTTAAAATACCCTCAACAATTTTCAACCACTTTCTTATTGATATTACAGTCCAAAGATTTCTTATGACATATCTTAACAATTTGAAAAACATTCTAGTTTTTCGTCTAAAGCTGTGAGGAATATTGGTGAATATTGGTTTCTCTCTATCAAAGTGGATTTTTCCCTGTTGTCCCAGGATCAGTTTTCCATGCTAAATCTGGTTGAACAGTTACAAATAGTTTATTAAATATTATATTCCTCAAGGTCACTCTCAATAAAATACAGCTGTTAAGATGAGATAGGCTCTTTTTCTAGCCCCAGCTCCTCTAACACTGTTTACCAAGCCCACATTCTTTTAATATTATTTCTATTAATGTCTAATATTTTCTTCTTTATCTTCATTTTATATCTGAGTGTTTGACTTTTGACTTTCTACTTTGGTTTATTTGATTATATGAGGGTTGACATGTTTATATTATTTCTTGTATTAATTCTCTTGGTAGACTCGTTCTACATTCCTGCCTTAGTGCTCCCCACTCCTGTGTCAAGTATCCTATAAGTTCATTCCTGCATCTGTGTCTTCTCATTTAGTTACCACTTCCTCTTTTGCTTTGAGAGTTTCTGGTGCTTGGCTTTTAGTTTTACTTCCTTTGTTCTGTCTGCTGTCATCTGCTTCCTGTGTCATGTTCTCCCCAGCTGTCTCCACTCCCCCAATCACCCTCCTGTGTATATATAGTTGCTGTCTTCCCTTTCTTTCATAATCAGAGCATCAGTTGTGTTCCTGTTCTTGGCGTGTCACCATTGCCTTGCATTGTTGAAGTTTGAGGGCTTGTGTTTCCCTGTGTTTTTTTCCCAGTGTAAGTTTCTGTTCAGAATAAGTTTTTCAGTTCAGTTTTGTAGGACTGTAAACCATTTGGGAGTGGCTGTAGCTCAGGTGGGAGAGCAGGTCATCGACTTGGTTGGTGATCCCTGTCTGGTCAAGAGGTTGGAGAGCGAGGTATGTCATCTATGAAATTGTGTGGACTGACAGAGGCAACACAGATTTACCAACCTCAACCTCTGAAAACTGTGGAAGGAGGCAGAGGTTTTCTCTCTGGTGAGCATGGTGAAACAATCATTCAGCCGGTCATTCCCTGTTCTTTTTTGATGTCCATCTCAGGGCAAATATTGCCAAATTGCAGGGTTGCCCATAGGATGTGTTCTCTTGACTGCCAGGCTGCACTAGCCACATACAGCACCACACATCTTGTTTGGTAACTCAACCACCTTTCAGCTCCTCACAAATCAGGTGCTGCATCCCAATGCTGCATATACTGCTACTTGCCTGGATGATGTCATCAAACAAAAACACCTAAGTGGGGTGTAGCAGCAGGTGCTAGAGTCTTAGAGACAGGATGGTATTGCACTACTGGATAATGTTGTACTAAATGACAGAATCACTGTGGTGTGATGTTCACATTTTATTTTTTGACCTTCATACTGTTTCACAAAACAACAAAGTAATGACTGAGAAAAAAAATGTGCATTTTACCTCAGTATACCTGGTACTATAAAAATGTATCCAAATATGTATCCAAGTCTAATTACCTGTTAATGACCCAGTTCTGGTATCATACCATCTCCTGGCACTAGAGACTTATTTTGTATTATCTAGAAATACCAGTAGAAAAGATTTGTTTCGCACCTTGTTGACTTGTGTTGGCGTAAACGTGTTATCATGCACACCCTTCCATTATCAACTTCAGTAAAACTACTGAAGTCTGTATCTTTTGCTGTGTGTGTGTGTGTGTGTGTGTGTGTGTGTGTGTGTGTGTGTGTGTGTGTGTGTGTGTGTGTGTGTGTGTGTGTGTGTTCACATCTTTGACTTCTGCTCATGTTAAACAGGAATAGTCAAGTGTTCTGCAAAAAGAAGAGAAGAAAGAGAATGAGCCAGTCAGTGAGCAAATGAAGGGAGCAAGGAAGAAAGTGAAAAGAACTAGCCTGTCAAAGTCAAACAAATTCAGAGGGATCAATGCACAGACTGTGCCTGCATATCCAAGGGAGTGCCAAACTCAAACTTCTTCAAGCTTGAAGTTCAAAGAGGTGATATGTGCATTAGAATTTCTAATTTAGATTGCATCGACAGGTCTACGGCTGACAGACCAAGTTCAGTGGAATGTTGGCCACAGTAGAGAACAAGAGAGATAGATTTATGTTCTTTTTATTTCTTCAAAAGTCTACATACTATACTGTTTTAAATGAGACCTGAATTCAAGCATACTGTAGACATATTATTTAAAAGGAGTTCATAGCTACATATCCTCTGTTTATTTGTATTAATGAGATAGACTGACAAAATCTAATAAGGTTCAATCCCTGGCTGCTCCAGTCTGCATGCAAATCAATGTCCTTCAGCAAGAGACTAAGCCCACATTGCTCTCCAATAAATCTATTGGATAGAAAAAAAAGTACTTGTGTGAATGAGACGCGTATAAAGCACTCTGAGAGCTCAGGTGGAGTAGAAAAGCACTATATAAGAACATGTTGTTTCATGGCTGGGAGCACCAACAGTACAATGGTTCTATATTGTCTCTGACTGATTCACTATCCTTCAAACTCAATCATTTGTTTACCAAATTATAAACTGTTTTTACCTAATTACAGCTGTCATATCTGATTTAATCTTTTGTAAATCTCAAAAGACCTTTTCATTAAAACATATCTTGCACAGTGATTTAGTTGTGATATATAATGGTAACCACAGGCATAGCAGAATTTAAATATAACTACAACGTTTAGCTTGCAAGATGAGCTGCAATTCAAACTATAAAAAATAGTTTGGGATATTGATGAAACGTATTTGAATTATGTCACTCTTGTGATGTAATTGTTTTCCTGTTTATGCAATGCTTACTCCCTTTTTCATTTCAGATAGATACTGACATGTCTGGAGCGCAGCTTTACTGATATCTGTACCTGAACATGAATGAATAGGAAAAATAAATGTGTGCAGTAGGGACTAAATTGATGTGACTGGGTCAGAACATCTCCAAAACTGCAGCTCTTGTGGGGGGCTTCCGGTCTGCAGTGGTCAGTATCTTTCAAAAGTTTTACAAAGTAGGAACAATGGTGAACCAACTACGGGAAGCCAAGACTCAACATTTTACATGGGGAGGCATGCCATCCATGTGAATGTTACTTTGACATGTATCACATACCTAAGCATTGCTGCAGACCACATACACCCTTTCTTCTAATGGCTATTGCCTTTTTCAGCAGGAATAATGTACCTTGCCACGAAGCCAAAAAGTTTCAGGAATGGTTTGAGTTGTTGACTTGGCCTCCATATTTCAATCTAATCGAGCATTTGTGGGATGTCCAATCCATGAAGGCGCCACCTTGCAACACACAGGATTTGTTGATAACATTTTAGTGCCAGATTGAGGCATAGATGCAGCTGCTCAGCAAAGTAAACCCATGTCATGAAGCTCTCTGTGCACTGTTCTTGAGCTAATCTGAAGGCCACCTGAAGTTTGGAGGTGTGTAGTGACTGTCTCTGCAGAAAGTTGGCAATCTCTGTGTGTTATGCATCTCAGCATCCATTGAGTTAGATAACACACACTAATTAGTTAAACTGCAGGAACGTCTTAAAGCAGGGGTCCCCAATCCCAGTCCACAAAGGCCGGTATCCCTGCAGGTTTTAGATGTGTCCCTGATCCATCACAGCTGATTTAAATGGCTAAATGATCTCCTCAACATGTCTTGAAGTTCTCCAGAGGCCTGGTAATGAACTAATCATGTGATTCAGGTGTGTTGACCCAGGGTGAGATCTAAAACCTGCAGGGACACCGGCCCTCGTGGACTGGGATTGGGGACCCCTGTCTTAAAGACATAAAGACCTGGATGGCCTCTAACTTTCTGCTCCTTAATTCAGATCAAACTGAGGTTATTGTACTCTGTGAAATTTCAGCAGATATGCCTTCTTCTTTTTTTTTTTTTGCTTTTTTCTGCTCATTTTTCTTGTGTTATTTGTTATTTATCTTTAAGAAGATTTTGATTTCAACTGTATTCCTGGGGGACTGAATTTCCAAGGGTTGCTGCTTTCCTGTTAGACTATATCTGCACAGAACAGAGATAAATGTGCCGTGGCCAAGGCATGCCCACTCCCCTCCTTTCCTCTCAAAATCAGCATTAGCATAGAGTAGGTTGATTAGATAAATCTGATTAAAGTGATTACATGGTGTGATTATTTCATTTGTTGTTTTCATTTGTTTTGGTTTTTGAAATGATTTCAGCTGAAACCAGCAATTCATACGTGTGTGTGTGTGTCACTAGTTAGGTCATCATGTTTAGGATTATTCTGTCCAAAAGGCCACATCTTTAAAACACTTTAATTGCATACACATTTTCAATTCATTTCAGTGGCACAAATGCGGCAAATGCTGAAGTAATTATTTGTAGTGTTTTATCTGATTTATTAAAAGAATGTCATGTCTGATCATTTGCCTTTGGTGCTTAACTTAAATATATCACAAGTCATAGTATGTTTTGTCTCTCCACATTCACCCCGACCCTCATACTGAATACATAAAAGTGGTGAGCATACTGCATGCCTCCACTGTACATTTAATTCAGTTAGCTGTGAGGCTCAGATGAGCACAGAGCTTTTAGCGATTACATTCCTGTTGCTTCAGTACTATATTCGGCCACGGCTTCCACCTGGACAGCCTGCGTCTCTATTTTCTATAGTTCTATAGTATGTCAACCTTTTTAGTCGATTTGTTCGCAGCAGTTGTGTTTGAAGCCTTCAAACGCTCATGAGAGAAACATTCTGAAATCTTTTCAGAGTCATCGTGTACAGACTCCAACATGTATCCACGAAAACGCCAACAAAGACAAAAAGATTACGCCACCTCTCCTTCCTGGTGTGGCCGGACAATTTCCCCAGATGGCGTCTTATCTATTCAAGTGTATTACAGGAAAGTAGGAAGGAAAACTACCACCTACAGAACAAAATTATACAAAATAAAGACAAGAAACTAGAGGAGAAGCGCAGACAAATGGAAGCACAAAATAAACACCTGGAAGAAAGACAACAAAGCCAGCCTGGAATTCAAGTTATTAATGAGGGGTGGGATATAATGTTTGGTCAAGCACAAGAACAGATTATGCTCCTGTTTAAAGAGAACAAGGAAAAGAGCGCTGAATTACAAGAAATGTCCAACCAGCTTCAAGACAGGAAAGCTACTGTTGAGAAGACAGATTGCGATCTCCAATACATGGATCAAAGAAATCAGGCGCTCCAAGGAAAAAAATAAAGAAATCCTCCGAGAGGCAGGACAAACTCGATGTCATGGAGGAAAACTACAGAGCACTGAAAGTAAAGCTTAATGAAACACTGCACCAAAATAAAGAGTTTCTTCAAGAAAAAAAAAGAACCGCAAGAAAGACAGAAAGAAGAGAAACTTCTTCTCCAGAACTCTGAGAGGAAAAACGTAAAACTGCAAGAATTTTGTAATGAAATGAAGGACAAAACAACTGAACTGGAAGGAGGGAAGGAAAAACTGGAAAAACGATGCTCAGAGATGCAGCGTAGGATCAATGGAATGGCGAGAAACAACTCAGAGCTCATTAATGGGATGTTGTTGAACTTCAACAACTTGAGGTGTGAACACACTGAAATGCATGTGCAAAAGCAACAACAAGAGAAAATGCATGAAGACCTGCAGCGTACGCTTCAAGAAATCCAGAGAAGAAATGAGCAGTTAGAAGAGATGCACAAGGAGGCAACATCCAAAGAACTGAAAGAAAAGCTTGTAGAAAAACAAGCAACATTAAAAGAAGTGGAGCAAATATGCCAGAAACTCAAGAAGCAAAATGCAGAAACAATCGATGAGTTGAGAACCCTCATCCTGGGGTAAAAAGCACTCATGGAAAAGAGCCTGAAAAAGAAGAAAAATCGTTTCCGTTTGTTCCAGAGGTTCCGTGTCCGGTGTCCCGCCGTTCATCCCTAATGAGCTACTTGAAAAGGAACTGACCTGCTTTGGAAAGTTTGCTAGCGGGTTCAGTGTTGTTCGTCTTGGCTGCAAAGATGCCAGACTGCAGCACGTTCAGTCACTATGAAGGCAGGCCTTCATGTACCTGAACGATCCTTCACACACACTGGAAGTGTCGTTTAAAGTGAGATACGAAAACGGCTTGTATACTGTTTATGCAAGCACAGTTAGCATGAAGTGCTTTGAGTGTGGTGATGTTGGCCATAAACGCTCATCCTGCCCTCATAAAGAGCAGGAGGTGCGCCGTGAACAAGAGGCTCATGCTACTGGGGCAAGTGAGCAGGAGTGCGCTGTAGATGCCGGTACGGGAGAACAGCCAGCTCGTAGCAGTGTGGACGAGCAACCGTCTACGAGCAGCCCTGTCATCGGCGAGCCGCTAGCGGCGCAGGGTGACAGAATGGAAGTCGCAGCCAGTGCTCCACAGGCTGCACTAGAAGAACAGGGGATAGTACAGGGGACTAATGAGGTGGAGGATGGATGTGATGACATACAGGACAGGGAAAGTGTGGAGGAAAATCAGGACAGTGGACAGACCAAAGTAACGGCAAGTGAGGTGGGTATTGCGAATGTAGTTTCAGGTTCTTTGAGCGCGGAAAATGAGGAAGACGACTTGTTGGAAGATGATTCCCTGTCACAATGCTCTGATATTGTTTCACAAAAAGACCATCAGCAGTCATATTCCTTAGAATATATAAACCGCTTTTTGGATGAGACATTTGGTATGCAGTCTGTGGAAGTCACTGAGTTTTTTCCAGATATTGATCTTTTTATAAAATCTTTTCTGAAAATAAGAAGAGTTGTTATGAACAATTGAGCAAACAGAAAAGATTCCGTCTTAAAAAGATCCTGAATAACTTGAGGAGGGAAAAACGAGGAAAAGCTCCTTTAAAAGCATAGTGAAATGTTTGGGGCACTAAGGGTGTCTTTCTGGAAGCGTCTCACTGTCTTTTCTCTTTTTCTCCTCCTCTTTTCTCTGTCTTATATGGTAAATTTGAGAGTAGGTACACTTAACATTAGTGGTAGGGATAGGGAAAGGCATGCAGTCTTAGTGGAGCTTAGCAAGAACAAAAACACTGATGTGTTCCTTTTGCAGGAAACACATAGCACTATAGATAATGAGACAGAATGGGGAATGAGTTGGAGTGGGCAGGTATTTTTAAGTTATGGCACTAACAGGTGTAGCAATTTTATTTTCTAGGCACCTTCAGCTGTCACATGTCTCCGTATGTGAGGTAGAGCAGGGAAGGGCACAGGTAGTACAAGCAACCATCAAGGGAACACCTTTTGCTTTTATGAATGTATGCGCCCACAACTCAGCTGCAGGTCGTGTGAGGTTATTTCGTAAAATTAATGATAAATTATCACAAATACATAGTGGTTCAATAGTGGTGGTGGGAGGGGACTGGAATTGCACAACCCACCCTTCAGTTGACAGAAACACAGGAGAGCCTCACCCACCTTCGGGCTCACTTTTATCCACAATCTTTCTTCAGAATGATCTGACTGATGTGTGGAGAAAGCTCCATCCCACAACTAGAGAATACACATATGTAAAAATTTCTAAGAGCAGTGTGAAGGCAGCTAGGCTTGATAGATTATGTATCAACCAGATGTATAATAATAGACTAGTTTAAGCAGAGATTTCACCTATTGGTTTTTCTGATCATCATTTAGTGACTGCAGATTTTTCTTTATTGATGCATTCTAACGTCTGTTCGCACTGCCACTTTAACGTGCAACTGATTCATGACAAAGAGTTCTGTCGAGCTTTTTCTGACTTTTGGTGCCACTGGAAACAAAGGAAAAATGACTTTTGCAATTTGGCTGAATGGTAGGAGGTGGGGAAAACGCAGATTAAGCTTTTTTGTCAACAATACACATCACATGCAACGGCCACTGTTAAAGACTGCTTTGAGGACTTAGAACGAGAGTTCAAGATGCTAGAGGATAAAATAATAATAAGGGGGACAAATAATACAAATAGTACCTGGGACGATAGGAGGATGGCTTTGGGCAAGTTTCTTCATGAAAGAGCAAAAGGTGCTCTTATAAGGACTCGGATTTCTACTATTAAAGAAATAGATGCCCCAACGAGGTTCTTTTTTAAGCTGGAGAAAAGGGTTCAAGAGTCACACCAAATGATGCACCTAAGGCTTCCAAATGGGAAGGTGACATCTGACCCAGAAGAAATGAGGAAGCTTGCCATTGACTTTTATGCCAGCCTCTTTAGTGCTGACACGTGTGTAACGAAGATGCTGGTGGGGCTGCCATGGCTGGATGAGGCCGAATCGGCTGTGTTGGAGTCTGCTCTCTCTTTTGAGGAGATGTCTTCAGCGGTTCAACAACTCAGCGGTGGTCGGTCATCAGGAGTTGATGGTCTTCCTGCAGAATTTTACCAGGAATTCCGGTCACTGCTAGGAGAGGACATACATGAGGTTTTAACATACTGTATGACCACTGGGATCTTGCCAACAAGTTGCACAAGGGCAGTTTTGACTTTACTGCCAAAGAAAGCGGACCTGGGCCTGCATAAAAATTGGAGACCTGTTTCTTTGCTTTGTACGGACTACAAGATTCTTGCAAAATGTCTTTCTAACAGGTTGAAGACCTATCTCGACATGATTGTTGATGTGGATCAAGCATACTGTGTCCCTGAAAGAACTATTATGGACAACTTGTTTTTAATTCGGAGATGTGGGTTTTTTATCTCTGGATCAAGAAAAAGCTTCTGATAGAGTTGATCACCGCTATTTGTTTAAAACTTTGGAAGCTTTTGGGTTTGGGAACATTTTCATTTCTTGGATCAAATTGTTGTACTCAAACGCTGCTGTCATGTTAAAGGTGGGGGTGGGTTAAGTCGACCTGTTCCAGTTCAGCGAGGCATCAGGCAGGGGTGCCCTCTTTCTGGTATGTTGTATACGCTTGCCATTGAACCCCTTTTACACCATCTTAGACAGGGACTCTCAGGTTTTACCTTTGAAGAAGCAGGACGCACAGTAAAATTGTCAGCTTATGCTGATGATGTTACGGTTTTTATAACCAGTCAAATTAAAACACTCAGACAGACATATGAGCGAGCATCCTCCACGAAGGTTAACTGGTCAAAGTGAAGGTTTTATTTTGGGAGGGTGGGTTGATAAAGAGGAGCCGGTGTTACCGGCAGGAAGACAGTGGAACAGGGAGGGACTTAATTGTTTGGGAGTGTTCTTGGGAACTGATGCTTTTCAGGGGAAGAACTGGGAGGGTGTTGTTGAAAAAATTACTGCCCGGTTGTCTCAATGGACTTGGGTCCAGCCACAGTTGTCCTATAGGGGACGGACTCTGTTTGTTAACAACTTGACCGCTTCTGTACTCTGGCACCGTGCTACTGTTGTTGAACCTCTAGCCTCTCTTCTCAAGGAGATAGAAAAAAGACTGGTCGATTTCTTCTGGGGAGGGTTTCACTGGACCAGGTCTGCTGTGTTGTCTCTACCTGTATCAGAGGGGGGGTCAAGGTTTGATTGACCTTTGTAGTCGCATCACAGCACTCCGTCTTCAGACGGCACAGCGGTATCTTTATCAAAAACAACAATCACCCTGGTTCAAGACTGCATCTATGCTGTTTCACGGAATAAAGGACCTTGCATATGACAAGCACCTGTTTCTCATAAACCTAACTGCCATAGACCTTTTCCAGACCTCCTGTTTTGACCAGTCTGTTTTGAATGCTTGGAAGACTGTTTTCAAAGTACAGAGAGACTGTTCTCAATTGTATGGTAATGTTGGTGAGGAGCCTCTATTTTACAATCTTTTCACACCAAGTAGGATGCTCAGCACTACTAGTGTGCAGAGGTTCCTTCTCTCACCCCAACCGGTTGCAGCAGATGGCCGCCCCTCCCTGAGCCTGGTTCTGCAGGAGGTTTCTTCCTGTTAAAAGGGAGTTTTTCCTTCCCACTGTCGCCAAAGTGCTTGCTCATAGGGGGTCATATGATTGTTGGGTTTTTCTCTGTATCTATGAAGCTCCTTAAGGCGACTTTTGTTGTGATTTGGCGCTATATAAATAAAATTGAATTGAATTGAATTGAATTAAATGCTGGTCTAACCAAGCTGGCGGGCCTGAGGATGGCAGGGCAGTGGAAGACAGCTGCCAAGCTGGCTCAGGAGACTGGGATCTGATCTCTGCGCTTTCTGGAGAAGCTGGTGGAAGAAGTCATGGGTGGTCTTCCTGGAGTTGTAAGGGATGTGCTGGGGACTCGCTTGGCAGGTGATCAACCAAGTTCAGCTGACTTTCCTTCATTGTCTGTTTGTGCCGCAGTTGGGGAGCAGGATGAGGAGGGAGGCTCTCCTCTGTCCTTTCGAACACCTGTTCTGGGTGACCTGTCAAAGATTTCAAAGAAGGCTATATATGAGGTGGCTGTAAAGGTGCTGAACAGGGTATTGTTGGCTGATGTTCTGGAGTCGAGGTGGTCAGGTGTGTTGGCTCCGGGGTCATCTCCAAGGGGCAGCTGGAGGTCCCTGTACAAACCTCCCATAGAGAAACGCAGTACAGATCTCTATTGAAGAATAGTGCATCTGTCCGTGGCTACGAACAGTTACGTGGCACATATAGATCCAAGAACAGGGAGCCACTGTTCTTTCTGTTGGACCGAGGGAAGACACAATGCAGGAACTCCAGCAACACTTAAGGGAAGATGAACAACTTTAATAATTGACCAACGCGTTTCGGCTTGTGGCCTTCATCAGGGTCCGAGGGAACACTGCAGCAACTGTGGCTTGGCTGTCCCAGGCTAGATGGCCTTTTTTCATTGCTGCGGCAGTGGCTTGCTGGTCTTGGGATTGTTTCAGAAGAGGGTCTCTTTATCCTGGGTCCGAGGTACTCTGCAGTACACGTAGGAAAGTTTGCTTAATTAATTTTTTAACAGGTCAGGCTACGATGAGTATATGGCTCACAAGGAGGAAGAAAATGAAGGGGGCAGGATCTGTTAATTCTGAAATTATGTTTAAAGGGCTAGTAGCTGCACGTTTAAAAGTAGAGTTTGTTTATTACAAAATGGTGTCTAACATTGAATAGTTTCTATTTGGGGAATCAGTGGAGTTTTCTGTGAAGTAACTGAAGATAATTTAGTTTTGAATTTGTCTTTTATTTTCTTGTTGAAACCTCATAAATTGTGAACTAAAAACCCTGGAATATGGTTTGAAACACTGAAGTTATTTCAGCTGAAACTGGAAAAGTCGTGTGTGTGTGTTTTTACAAAGGGCATTTCACCTTGGTATTCACATTCTGTGTCAAGGCTGTGTGCTGGCAAGCAGGGAAAAGGACGCAAGATGCAGACTTGTGGAGGCGGAATTTAAACTCAAAGTTCACTGCTTTATTGCAGGCATAAATCAGGAAACAGAACAGAACGGGGAGGGCATGAAACTGAACTAAAAACTGAAACACACATGCCAGAATGAGGGTACAACGCAACACCAAACAGAGAAAAAACTCAGACAATAAATACCAGAGGAAAAAAGGGTAATGATGATTAGGTGAGGAACACAGCTGATACAATTAACAGGGAGACACAAAACTAGAAACACTGACATAAGACACAGGCTTTCAAAATAACACAGGAAATCCATAAACCAAAACTCAAAGGCACTGAACTAAACTTATATGAAACAATAGAAATAACAAATTACAAAAACAATACACAAAACACTCGGTCACTGACCCAGGACCGTGACATTCTGTCCAATATGGATATATGAAGACTACAAAGGGAAATGGAGAGCTAAACCACCTGTTGAACGTAACATGCTAACATGGCTAACACTAGAATCAAATGGGAAAAGATTCTAACCCCCAAAGCATGCAATTACTTTTATCAACAAGCAAAATTTGCGACATTTTATATTATATAATATATTTATCACACACATTTAGACTATAGACATAAGTCAAAGATGAGATTTCAGTATAATGACTTGTATTTGAGTTTGAACTTGAACTCTATTTTTTTTCACATAACAGTTTTCTTGACCTCTGTTTGGGTGTCAGTCAGCATTTGTAAATATACAAAGCCACTCCATTGGGTAGCATAGTGGTGGAGTGGTTAACACTGTCACCATATAGCATGTAGCTGGTTTTAACCCGAGCTTGTGCAGTTCTATGTAGAGTTTGCATGTTCTCCCTGTGCCTGTGTTTCCTTCTAAGATGCTCTGACTTCCTAGCTCACTCAAACGTATTAAAGGCATACATGTTAAGTTAGTTGGTTCTGAATTGAGCATTGATGCGAAGTAGGGTGTTTAAGTGGTCAGTAAAACTAGGAAAGTGGTCTATAAATGTGAATACATTACAGTCATGTATTCTTTTAAACTCCATTCTAAGATGTAGTCCTGATGAGAATGTTCTGAAGCTGCTACTGGCCCTCTCTCCTGCTAATATACATGTCCTAGAGAGGCCCCTTGCTCTTGTCGTGCACTACCAACAGACTGACTGACAGCTACGGTTAAACAAAGAAGAAGAGGGTCTATTTGTTATCTGATACCCTTGTGAAAGGCTATGACAGTGTTAGAGGGACCCTGCTGACACTGGGGGCACCCCACAGAGCTGACCCTAAGACATTTTTGACACCCTGCCTTACTTATTGATGTGTATAGATGTGTTTGCGCACATGATAAAAGCCTCCACTGGAGAAGCTTCTAACACTGTTAGTCTATAAATAAAAGTGGGGGCACAGAACAAACTCAACCTTTTGTTTGTTTGTGTGTGTGTGTGTGTGTGTGTGTGTGTGTGTGTGTGTGTGTGTGTGTGTGTGTGTGTAGTTTTAAGTCTTTGAATTTGGCTTTACTTGTGTGTCTTGATGTGTCTTGTATATTCAAGGAGTTCCACATTGCAATGATGGCCCTAAGGGAGGGATGTAAGAGGGAATAGTGACAGCAGAGTGAGGGGAAGGACCTAGAGACGGTTATTAGTGCTTTGACACGTTTGGCATCCCCTACATCCAAGAATACATATATATGTCTGGTGAATTTAATTCTGACAGGTGAGGTCTCTGGAGGATTGAGACTAAAGTGGGGCTCCAGGATGTACACTAATATGATATCTGCTGGAAGGTTTAGGAAGGACTGATGGAGTAGACGACGACTCCATATGATCTGATTCAACTTTTTACAGAAGTAGAGTAACTATAATAAGAATGTAAATCACAACAAAGAAGGGGACGCAGATTCTACTGTAATATCGCTGTACATAGCTCTCTGATCTACTTGAGGTTCGAGCCTCTTATTCGAATGCTACCAAATACCAAAGCAAAAATGCAAAAAAAAAAAAATAGTCAAACACAAGGCTGCAAAATTATAGTCAACAAATCAAGTGGGTAATGTCACAGTGGCTATACCTAGTTCTTTGTTACAATACATCAGTGCATTAATTTAGTGTTTACATGTTTGTGTTTACATGTTTATGTTGAACTGCCTTGGCTACATGTGCCCAGAGAAGGTCTCCAGTGGGCAGAGCTTCATCTGTAGAGACCTGACAGGAGTGTAAATTGCCAGATTGGGCTTCTGGTAGCTACAGTGTCGTTTGGTGTTTCATGTTGAAGATTGTTTTATTTTTTTTCCGTTTTCCTCTCGGCCACAGAAACTCATTACAATAAACTCTCCATGCACTGTTTTTAAGCTAATCTGAAGGTCTGTATTGACTGACTCTGCAGAAAATTGACGAATTGCACATCTCAGCATGTGAACAGAAGTGGGGAATATTCCACCAGTTAAATTCATGGTCATGTCACTTTGCTAACTTTTTATTAAATCTCAAACTTCTTTTTATTTGTTACAAATTTTTTCAAAGAGTTTAGTGGCTTCCAGGCAGTGATTTTCAACTTTCAGCACAATAAACTATAGCAGCCTTGATCCAACCATCTACAGTGCCCTTCAAGGAATACCTTAATGCAACTGTGGCAGAAAAGGAAAGCTGACTGAACAAACCTTTTTCATGTTTGGAAGAAGTCTATCATGTTCTTTTTCTTCATAACACAATAAGACCGTTGGTTCTCAGTGACATCTGCACAGTCTATTATAGTTCGATAACCACCCACAGCATGAATTGACATATTTTGTTAAGTAACTGCTGTGCGTTTCTGAATACCCACATCTGATCTTGCATGTTAATTTGCTAACCTTTGGGGCGCCCTGAGTGAACACCGGCGCAAGAGCAACAAAGAAGACTTCTCTGATTGAAGTGGTTTGACCCGAACCACTGAGTTTCCAGCTTGCTCTCAAGTGGTTTTAATGAGTGTTGAATTCTATGAAAATTGATGGTCGGTACAGAGAAGGGGTTTTCAGGATGATTTTTCACCACGAGGCATGGGGGATACAGTGAATGGTGTTGATTAGATATTGAAATCTGCTGTGTATATGACAGGTGGCACATCAAAAATGATAGGAGGTAACATCTTGGAGTCCGTCCAGGACTCCTCATGTGTACACAACGAAAGAAAAGAGGACAGCAGGTGAAAGACAAGAAAAGAAGCCCTTTCATTTCAACTAGAAGCAGATAAAAAAAAACATGTAATAACTCTGTAAACTCGGCACATGATAAGCAATGATTAGTTTACAGTTCAATTCAATTCAATTCAATTTTATTTATATAGCGCCAAATCACAACAAAAGTCGCCTCAAGGCGCTTCATAGATACAGAGAAAAACCCAACAATCATATGACCCCCTATGAGCAAGCACTTTGGCGACAGTGGGAAGGAAAAACTCCCTTTTAACAGGAAGAAACCTCCGGCAGAACCAGGCTCAGGGAGGGGCGGCCATCTGCTGCGACCGGTTGGGGTGAGAGAAGGAAGACAGGATAAAGACATGCTGTGGAAAAGAGACTGAGGTTAATAACAGATATGATTCAATGCAGAGAGGTCTATTAATACATAGTGAGTGAGAAAGGTGACTGGAAAGGAAAAACTCAATGCATCATGGGAATCCCCCGGCAGCCTACATCTATTGCAGCATAACTAAGGGAGGATTCAGGGTCACCTGGTCCAGCCCTAACTATATGCTTTAGCAAAAAGGAAAGTTTTAAGCCTAATCTTAAAAGTAGAGATAGTGTCTGTCTCCCGAATCCAAACTGGAAGCTGGTTCCACAGAAGAGGGGCCTGAAAACTGAAGGCTCTCCCTCCCATTCTACTTTTAAATACTCTAGGAACAACAAGTAGGCCTGCAGAGCGAGAGCGAAGCACTCTAATAGGGTGATATGGTACTACAAGGTCATTAAGATAAGATGGGGCCTGATTATTTAAGACCTTGTATGTGAGGAGCAGGATTTTGAATTCAATTCTGGATTTAACAGGAAGCCAATGAAGGGAAGCCAAAACAGGAGAAATATGCTCTCTCTTTCTAGTCCCTGTCAGGACTCTTGCTGCAGCATTTTGGATTAGTTGAAGGCTTTTCAGCGAGTTTTTTGGACATCCTGATAATAATGAATTACAGTAGTCCAGCCTTGAAGTAATAAATGCATGAACTAGTTTTTCAGCGTCACTCTGAGACAGATGTTGCGCAAATGGAAGAAAGCAGTCTTACATATTTGTTTAATATGTGCGTTGAAGGACATGTCCTGGTCAAAAATGAGTCCAAGGTTCCTCACCGCGTTACTGGAGGCCAAGGTAATGCCATCCAGAGTAAGAATCTGGTTAGATACCATATTTCTAAGATTTTCAGGGCCGAGTACAATAACCTCAGTTTTATCTGAATTAAGAAGCAGAAAGTTAGCGGCCATCCAGGTCTTTATGTCTTTAAGACATTCCTGCAGTTTAACTAATTGGTGTGTGTCATCTGGCTTCATGGACAGATAGAGCTGGGTGTCATCAGCATAGCAGTGAAAATGTATGCTATGTCTTCTAATGATACTGCCTAAGGGAAGCATGTATAATGTAAACAGAATTGGTCCTAGCACTGAACCCTGTGGAACTCCATAATTAACCTCAGTGTGTGAAGAGGACTCTCCATTTACATGCACAAACTGGAGTCTATTAGATTGATATGATACAAACCACTGCAGCGCAGTACCTGTAATACCTACAGCATGTTCTAATCGCTCTAATAAGATATTATGGTCGACAGTATCGAATGCTGCACTAAGGTCTAGCAGGACAAGCACAGAGATGAGTCCACTGTCAGAGGCCATAAGAAGATCATTTGTAACCTTCACTAAAGCTGTTTCTGTGCTGTGCTGAGCTCTGAAACCTGACTGAAACTCTTCAAATAAACCATTGCTCTGCAGATGATCTGTTAGCTGTTTGACAACTACTCTTTCAAGGATTTTTGATATGAAAGGAAGGTTGGAGATTGGCCTATAATTAGCTAAGACTGCTGGGTCTAGAGATGGCTTTTTGAGTAAAGGTTTAACTACAGCCAGCTTGAAGGCCTGTGGTACATAGCCGATCATTAGAGATAGGTTGATCATATTTAAGATCGAAGAATTAATTAATGGCAGGACTTCTTTGAGCAGTTTTGTAGGAATGGGGTCTAAAAGACAGGTTGATGGTTTGGAGGAAGTAATTATTGAAGTTAACTCAGAAAGATCAATTGGAGAAAAAGAGTCTAACTTAACATCAATGGTACTAAAAGTAGCTGTAGATAATATTACATCTGTGGGATGATTATTGGTAATTTTTTCTCTAATGATAAAAATTTTATTTGTGAAGAAGTTCATGAAGTCATTACTAGTTAACGTTAAAGGGATTGTTGGCTCAAAAGAGCTCTGACTTTTTGTCAGCCTGGCTACAGTGCTGAAGAGAAACCTGGGGTTGTTCTTATTTACTTCAATCAGTGACGAATAGTAAGATGTTCTGGCTTTGCGGAGGGCTTTCTTATAAAGCAGCAAACTATTTCTCCAGGCTAAATGATGATCCTCTAGATTTGTGACACGCCATTTCCTCTCCAGATTACGAGTCATCTGCTTTAGGGTACGTGTTTGAGAATTATACCACGGAGTCAGGTACTTCTGATTTGAGGCCTTAGTTTTCACAGGAGCTACAGTATCCAGAGTCGTACGTAGTGAGGAGGTGAAATTATTAACAAGATAATCGACCTCTGTTGGGGTAGCGTTCAGATAGCTGCTCTGCTCTGTGTTGGTACAGGGCATTGGAGATGATAACAGTGGGTGGATTATATTCTTAAACTTAGTTACAGCACTTTCAGAAAGACATCTACTTTGATAAAGTCTACTCTTCACCGCTGTGTAATCAATTATTGTAAAAGTAAATGTTATCAGGAAATGATCAGACAGGAGAGGGTTTTCAGGAAACACTGTTAAATGTTCAGTTTCTATGCCATATGTTAAAACAAGATCTAGAGTTAATGACAATAAGACTAAACCAAGGTTTTGTTTTTTCTAGTTTTGTATTTTACATCATTTTGTAGCTCCTAGCAAGTCAGTCTCAACAAAACTGACTGAAAGGGCTAAAAGGCTAGATGAGAAGTGTTAATATCATGTTGCAGCCATAGACTGTATATAAAATAAGGGCACAATAACCATGAGGTCACTCACTGGTTTGTGAGCGCCACACTTGGAAGCCTCAATGTTTCACCATTGTCCCCCAAAACTGACCATATTTGGATGACAGCATATTGTAAAAAACGTATATTTCCACATGTGCTGTAAACTCACTTAGTCCTGCATTTGAGTCCGGCCTGCTGTTAGTTATGACAAGTACAAAAAGGGGACAAGTGTTGGACTTTAGCTTGTTCACCTGCACTAAATCAAAACAACCTCAAGGCCCTTCTTATTATAAGGTAGGGCTCTACAATGATATAGATCAAATGACTCCCTAGCAAGGGCCTAACACTTGATGACGGTGCTTGCGCCTGTTAAAATTCCCTTTTAACCACAAGAAACTTCTATCAGAACCAGGCAGAACAAGGTTCAGGGAGGGGGAGTCACCTGAGGTAGACAGGGCAAAAGACACTATAGAAGAGAGCGAGCGAAACTCTGGATCAGATCTCCCAGTCCCCTGACAGAAGAACCAAGTTAGTCGCCTAGTCGCTAGGCCCCCCTTTGTTTTATAAGAAAAATATAGACACACACACCACACCACCATGTCCCTCCATTTAGAAAGGCAGAGGCGTCACAGCGTGATTATTTTACATGTAGTTGTTTTTTTCCTGTGTAATAATATTCAACATTGCTATCAATATATTTTTCAAAAAAATGCCTCTCTGTGTAAAATGGGTTCAAAAACATAAAAAAAAACTGTGGGATACTGTTTGTCCATGATTTTGACAGGGGGAATAAATCGTGGCAGGATCAGCCTGATATTATTTGTATCCCACTGTAACTTTACTGTATAAAGAGCAAAATGTCAGGAGTAGTTAGTCATTACAAGAAGTGTTTGTGAACTAAAAATCAAGAATGTGGGATACTGTTTGTCCGTGATTTGGAGAGCCCAGTGCGTGCTTCCGATGCAGGGAAAATCAATTCTGCAGGGGAGACCTACCTTGGCACTTGCGCAGGTGAAGCCAAAGGGAAGATATGCTTCACCATATTTTCTAGTCTTTGGCTTAGAAGGAAGATGGTTTGGAAACATATTTGGCGATGCTTCATCTCCTGCTTTGCGTTTGTGTGGAAGCCTCGTCAAAAACCTGTCAATCATGCTAGCAGTGTCCAAGCGTTCTTTTTTTATTTTTTTATTTCTCTTTTCATACCCCCCCCCCCCCCCCCCCCCACACACACACACACAATGGCTCTGCATCCCCCCCTAGGGGATAGGCCCCACACTTTGGGTACCTCTGCCTCAAAAGGTTGATTCCGTTCATCTGGACGTTTTCAGTGGGAGAAACATTTGATCACTTATCCAAGTGACTTCTTCAGTCTCAGCTGATTTCAGGTTTCCCCAATCTTATAAACAGTACATTTCCACAATGACTGAAACTTAGCAGCGCTGAATGAACAATGGGATGTGAGCTCAGTTACTTGATCAAATTACTTGCAAATTTTCATGACCATTGATCAAAGAGCATCGATCAATGGTCATGAGTACCAATGACAGAGAGTTGGGGAATGGCTGCAATGCCAAATAGGCCATGATCAACCAGAACTCTCAACTCTTCCAGGTTCTTTGCACTGGTAAGCAGCGGATGACTTCCTCCACAGCAGCTCTGCTCCTCCAGTCCACACCTCACCTGCATCTTTTTTAGCAGCATTGTGGGCTAAAGCAGAGGAACCTGTACCCTCAGTTTCCTTTGCTTCTGTTGCATCCTCTGGTTTTTCTGCTCCCGCTCCTCTTGGCTTCCTCTGCACTGGTTTCTTCGGCACCTTCTGCATTCTCTGCTCCCTCATCAAGGAGGAAATGGCATCCTCATCATCAACAGTTCTCTCAACCATTGGCATCAGCTGCCTTCGTCTGTCTGCTGGCACAGGGCTGACAGATTACACTGTTTTGGTAAGTGGCCCTGACTTTTCTTTTTATGCTCTTCTCTCCTCTTGTTCCAGCCTTGGTTTTGTGAGGAAACTAATTCAAAGATTGAAGTGCATTTTTCAGAGCAGAATAATAGCCTTTTTGCTTCCGAGCCAGGCTGGGAAAGCCTTCAAAAAACATGATTTTGTTGTTTTGTTGCATTTGCCATTGAACAGCATGCAGATGTTAGACGGCCAAATCCTAGGAAAGTAACAGTGGACAGTGACTCAAGCAATATCCCTGTCATTGAACATTGATTATGCATAAAAGTGTGCTGTATTAGGGCAGGAAATGCAGAAATCCTATTTTCCTATTTTGTTATTTTATTTTAAAAAGGCGAGAATTTCAATTCTTGGATAATAAATGATTTTGTGTATTTTCTTACAGATGCACAAGGGATCTCTCGAGTGGAATGTCCAAATCAGATGGTAAGTTGCTTGGAGTAGCTTTTGTTTATTTTTATATAATGATATTTTGTTTATTCTTAATTGACAGGAGGGTGGGGAGAAAATCTGCAGTCCAGATCAGGACGGACAGGCATCAAATTGGTGATCAATATACTGAGAACTGCCAAAATAGGATGTACTCTGAAAGGGACTTTTACCTTTCTGGCATTTCACAACGCACATGGAAAAATTTGACCATCCACATCTCAACTTTTGTTCTCGCCTTTTCTCAACCTTGCATTGCTCCAGAGCAGCAAATTCAGCCACCGAGTTGGAGTAGGTCCCCACCTCTAGCACCAAATGAGAAAAGGCCACCTGCTTTGAGCTTTACTGATGTCAATCCACCTGAACCACAGAAAATGATAGTTCAGCACACAGTGTGGCCTGATGATGCAACAACGCAGTTGTACACTTCCCCAAGGCTCAGGCCCTTTTCTTGGCGTTGCCCTCATTCCTTGAAGGATATCAAACAGCCAGACCTCCAGAAGTCATGGAGGCTTCTAGAAAGCCTCCATGACTTATCATGTCCTGCTATTGACATGATAAGATACAAGTGTGTACTTGATTGCCAAGTTTGAAGTTGAAGATGGGGGATGACCTCTTTGCAAAGTATCTCAACACCATGCAAAACCAAAACCATAGCGAGGAGTCCTTAGCCTACCTACCATAACAAGAGAATCAACCTCTGTGGTAGAAGAGTTCAGGTAGCTGCTCTGCTCTGTGCCATGGTATTGAAGAAGATAACAGTGGATGATATATATCCTTAAATTTAGTTACAGCACTTTCAGAAAGACATCTACTGTGATAAAGTCTACTCTCCACTGCTGTGTAATCAATTATTGTAAATGTAAATGTTATCAGGAAATGATCAGACAGGAGAGGGTTTTCAGGAAACACTGTTAAATGTTCAGTTTCTATGCCATATGTTAAAACAAGATCTAGAGTGTGATTAAAGTGGTGGGTGGGTTCTTCTACATTTTGACAGAAGCCAATTGAGTCTAATAACAGATTGAATGCTGTGTTGAGGCTGTCACTTTTAGCATCTACGTGAATGTTAAACTCACCCACAGTAATTATTTTATCTGAGCTGAGCACTAAATCAGAGAAAAATTAAGGCCTGATTAAGGCCCAGGTAGATGATAGATAACAACAAAGAATTCTGTTTTTTTTTTTTTATTGGGGTAGGGTTCAGGCTTAATGGGTCTTTGGTTGATTATTATCCAGAGTGGAAGACTGCTGTCAGACCACCTCCCCAGCTTTTGCTTTAAAGATACTAACAGTTAGTTTAACTTGAGGGTGTTGATTCATTTAAACTAACATAGTTATCGTGCTGTAACAGGTTTCTGTAAGGCAGAGAAAATTAATTTGTAGATCACTTATGAACTAACAATGATTTAGAGGAGAGAGACCTAATGTTTAATATTCCAAGTTTTACTCTTGGTGCACTGTGGAGACTATTGTTCTTTCTTTATGAATTTTTAAAAAATGTATTTAAATCGTTTTTTGCTGATTTTTTGTTTGTTTTATTTTTTATTTTTTGTTCATTTGAGAGCAGACAGTCTGTAAGGGGACGTAAGTGTTTTGGGAGATAATAGGAGGAGAGAAGCTGCTTCCGTGTGAGACTGCAACTCTCTAAATGTTAAGGGTGTCATGGAAATTTCCCAACAGCTTGATGGTAAAGCAGCAGAGCTAAATTGTGGTTAATTTTGACCCCGTCCAGCCCTAAATATAGGTCTGAAAGAACACTGAACAGTGAAGCAACAAAAAAGAGGACTAGTTGCATAGCTGGTGACTGCAATGTGATTTTAGACAGCAAATTGAACAAATTAAACAGTGATGAGAAACAGAAGTAAGTGTTCTTTGAAAATATCCAACTGCATTCATGTAGTGTAATGAGACTGCTAACCAAAATAAAATCTGTCTTTATTATGCTTCAGTCATTGTTTTACCCTGACTACATTCTTGTCTTATCATCCTTTAAAAACACAGATTGAATATTTTCTCTCATATTGTCAGAGGCATTATCTCTAACTCTGTCTCCCACCCACTCTTCTCCACAGACTGTTCATATTCTTCTTCACATTTCCATCTCCCTCTCTTCCACCCATACAATCACTCAACTCCCACTATCTGAACGTACATGCATGGTGTGTCTGCCTTCATTCAGTGGCTTTCAGGCTGTCATCCAGCTTTTAAAGAAAGAGCCTTTGAAGCTTCAGAGCAGCTCTTCCCTTCCACGTTAGCATTAGCACTGGCTAAATTGGGATAGTGGTGGAGGTTGACTTCTTGCTTCTGGAGGGAGAGTGGGAGTCTGGAAGCTGATCAGACAGCCTGACACTTGGGGGCGGAGGAGATGCCACCTCCAGCTACCAGGACACTGAGTGGAGATAGTGGTGCATATGGCAGCAAGCTCTTTAGTCACAATCACAGTGACTCATTCACACGCGGCGGGGTGCAGTCGCCTTCTGTTCTTTACATTCATTTAATTTATTCTGTAGTCTTCCATTTGTTTTCATTTCCTATGAACTATTTTAAGCCTTAATTTTTTAAAATATATTTATATATTTTTTTTATACATTTCACATTCTGCATAATTTCGGGGGGAGAATTTATGCACAAAAAAAGACTAATCACGATTTTTCCCCTTTTCGTAAAACAATAAAATATCCAATGAATACAGTCAAATGCAGTTTATGTTTTATGATGTCAAATCCGTTGTACTTTTCTCAAGTCGTTTGGGCGAGGACGACGGGCGTTGCCTCTGGGGGACGCCCTAGTATTTGTTTCCATATTTTGGGTTGGCATTTCTTTCTGCGCGACCTGCCACCTGCCAGCAGACGGGGCAAGCCAAAGAAGATAGTCCAATTACTACGCCTCAATACCCTGAACACTGGTACATTAATCGGACGAAGCCGCAAACTATTCGACACTCTCAAGAACCACCGCATCGACATCGATGGCAAAGGGCCTTGAAGAAAGAAAAGAGCTCTTCTACAATGGCAATCGGGCTCAGAACGGAGTGCTCATAGCGGGACAGTGTGGTTGAGGTGACCTGCATGTCAATCGTCTTATGTCACTCAAGACTGACACTTAGTCCACCATCCTACGGATTGTCTCCTGCTATGCACCACAGACCAACTGCCCCGACGGTGAGAAGGAAGCATTCTGGCTCAACCTTGATGACCACCTACAGTCAATTGGCCCTGAAGAACATCTGGCAATAGGCGGTGGCCTAAATGGACACGTCAGCCAGGAGAGAGACAGATATGTGCGATTCCATGGCGGCCAAGGATTTGGAACCCGAAACGATGTTCTGAACTGCACAGAGGCACACGATCTCGCCGTGGCCAACACTTTCTTCAGAAAAAGGCTAGCGCATCTCATTACATATTCTACACCCAAATCAACTACTGGCTAATCTGAAGAGCCCACCTGAACCTGGTCACCAACATGAAGGTCATCCCGTCAACCTCAGCCCTTCGCATTGGCTACTCATTATGGACCTACGACTCAACCTTGGCCAGCAACGACGACCACCAATCACTTCAGTAGAGAAGATTAAATGGTGGCGCCTTCACGAGTGCAAAAGCCAGCTAGAGGACGCACTTGGGCACTTCGGCGTAGATCCCAATGGACCAGTAGACACCATCTGTGATAACATCGCTAGTCAGATACACGGCGCGGCAGGGAAATGCGGATGCTGCGATGGTGTCTGGACCTGACACAATGGGACCATGTCATTAACATCAACATCCGAAAGCGGCTGGGCATTGCGCCAATCATGGAGAAGATGCAAGGAGTGCGACTGCGATGGTATGGGCACGTGGTCAGAAGTGACAAAAACACGGTGGCAAGAACAGCACTGCGACTCAGCCCCCAAGGCTGGCGGCCAAGGGGCAGACCAAAAAGGCAATGGATGGACCGAATTAAAGACGACGTGACAAAGATCAGCGCCAACATGAACGAAACCTTGATCTTGCTGAATGGAGGCGCCTCTGCAGAGCGGGATTAACGCTAGGAAGAAGAAGTTTTCTTAAATCAGTGATGAATAGTAAGATGTTTTAGCTTTACAGAGGGCTTTCTTAAAAAGCAGCAAACTATTTCTCCAGGCTAAATGATGATCTTCTAAATTTGTGACACGCCATTTCCTCTCCAGCTTACGAGTTATCTGCTTTAGGCTAAGTGTTTGAAAATTATACGAGGGAGTCAAGTACTTCTGATTTGCTCTTTTTCACCGGAGCTACAGTATCCAGAGTCGTACGGAGTGAGGAGGTAAAATTATTAACAAGATGAACGACCTCTGTTGGAGTAGCGTTCAGGTAGCTGCTCTGCTCTGTGTTGGTACAAGATGATGATGAAGATGATAGCAGTGGGTGAATTATTCTTAGAGCAGCAGTAATGTCACTTTTAAAAACACAAGCAGTCCTCTAAATATGTGTATGTGTTTCTTCACTTTAACAGCTTGACCCAGTCCAGAAGGAGCGCTGCTTCATCAGGTTTAGTAGTGGGTACAAAGGGCATCATCATTAGATTAGTCTGTGATCACTCTCCCCAAATAATTATCCTGCTGTCCAGGCTCCTGCAGCATCCAGACTTAATTGATTTAATGGAGTGTGCTTTCTCTCGCTCTCTCTCCCTGTCTGTCTCACTTCTCTTTTTTCTGCTTCAAGAGTTCATTTCCTCCCATCAGAGTTTAAGATTTAATTACAGAGTCATTGAGCTTATAAAGCCCTGCTTTCCAAAACGAAAGCTTTAGACTTAGTTTTCCTTGTACTATCACAGTCTCATCCATTGGGTTTTTTATTCTCGGCTGCATAAAAGTACACGTGAACGTGTCAAGGACACATGTTACTCCTGTCCTTTGCTCTCTCGCTCTCTGTTCCCTGGGTTTTGTCAGTCTCCCAGTGTGTGTTTGTGTGTGTTCACCGCACTTCCTGTTTTACTTTGATAGTCTCCTGTTGGTGTGCATCTTGTTCTGTTTGATTATTTGCCAGCCTTGTTTCCAAGGTGTATCCTCTTTGCCCTGTTTCCCTTTCGTATTTAGTGTCTGCGTCTTCCTCTGTTCGGCGTCGTGTTCTCCCTCGTTCCTCACTGTGTATTCTGCCTGTACCCTAGTTTCTAGTTTCCCCCAATATGCATTCATCCGACAATAAAGCTGTATAATCTGCCTTCTGATGTTCCCTAAAGAACACCATCTGTTCTTTAATCACTTTTTCACACAGGGCCATGTAGGTTTGGATTTCCCGCCATAATAATAAACATGTTTGTTAAGAAACTGCATTTTGTGTTGACTTGTGTTGTCTAATATTTTAATTTGTTTGATGATGAAAATAGAAAATTGATACTCATCAGTACTCTTGCTGCAGCAAGATCAACTGAAGGCTTTTCAAGGAGTTCCAGACATGCAGAATGCATCTGTCTGCACAAGTGCACCTCCTTCTTGTCAATGAACAATGTGTAGTAATAGCATATTTAAAAAAAGTGGTTTATAAAAGCACTTGTACTGATAAAGACAGGGAATCATCAAATTTGTGGTTTAAGGACTGAATATGTGCAAGGTGAAGAAAATTATTTAAATCTTTTTTTTCTCACTTGTGCTATTCTTTCACTTATTTAATGATGACTTGTACATCCCCTTGACATTTCCAAGTTTTATTTGAATAAGTACACATTCAGTAACCTTTGGATTGGCCTGTTTGTGTGCAAGGCCCTCACAAAAGCCTGCAGTCTTTCAGCCTGCTGTCAGATGCGACTGTCTTTCTCATATTGATTTGGCTTTTTTAAAGACATGATTTGGACACGACCAGCAGAAACAGACAATGTGCTGTAGTATCACCATCCATGAATATCATATAGCTGTAAACTAATGTTCAGCCTTACTGCTGGTTAATGAGCCATTAAGAGACAATCAGCGCCATTTGCCCACCTCTCGGCATCAAAGGTGAATCATAAGCACACTGCTGCTAGGCAGTTTGCACTCAGTGCTATGACTAACTCAGCTTTTAATGGACATGATGTCAGTGGTTCCCTCGAAACTATACTCCACACAGACTATCATTTCATCAGCTGGTGTAATTAAATGTACTGCATAAGCAAAAACAAGCCTACACATACTGAACAGGCACTCGATTAGCTTGATGAGATAATGAGGCCACAGTGCGAATGTGGAAATCGTAGAGACAGGTTTGGGCATATTCAGCCCTGCAGGGCGCATGCTTGGTAACATAGCATGCTAATTGGCTGGAGCAACAGAATACACAGAGCTAAATGCAGCCCAAGGGAATAAACTGAGACAAGCTCGGCAGAGTTGGACATAAAAAGAGGGAGCAGTAACCTCTGTGCCAATCCCTTTATCACTAAGGACAAAATGGCTGCTAGTAGGCACTGCTTAATTTGAAAATTAATGGGCCACTACTTTTTCAACTACTTGAAACACTTTGCAGCCCCATTGTGGTTACTTGCCTTCTCCCCTAACCAGATTTTACAGTGAGACCTTTGCATACATTCCAGTAAATGCATGTGTAATTGGATTAAATACTCCAGCGTCCTTGCTGCTGGTCAGACAAGAAGGTGCCCGAGGAAATCAGGTTGAACACCTCATCATATCACCATATCCCTGACATGCGAGACAAATTTGAGATTAAAATATAGATTGTAAGGTCTTTGTAAAAGTCGTGTCTAGTGAATTGTGTTTTCTTCTGACTGTGATGACTTCCTCGCTTTGTTTTAACAATATGGTTAATCAGCCTCACTGCAGCTGTGGAAATGAAAAAGCTAATAAAATAGCTTCAAACTAACTTTATCTCTAGATAAGATTGCTAACCAATCTTAGTCAGCTACTGCTGCTAATTACTTTAACATTAGCCCCTGTTTGATGTTGTGTCTAATTTGTTAATAGTGAGCTAAAGTGATTACTAAAGTATAAAACCACAACAAGGAGTAGTTAAATTTCAGTTCCACTCTTATTCCAAATATGACACTTTTCTGAATGTTGACATGAGTCATATAAAGGCTGGTATATGGGACCTCTGGAGAAAGCAAAAACAAACCAGTCAACCAACCATGTCCCCCTGCCTGCCAGTGCTTATCTTTCGGTTTCAGTTCCTTTAGTTGTTTTTATAAAGCATCATTTCACACCAACAATTATCTCAAGGTGGTTTATACTAAAAGGTACAGGCCCTGCGTTAGAAGGACAACAGTGATCAGAAAAGGCCTTGTGAGCAAGGTGTTGGTGACAGTGGGGAGGAAGAACTACCTTTTTGAAACAGGAGAAACATAAGAAGGAAAGGAAGTTTCACAGCATGCATAATTAAGGTATGATTTAGGTTCACAGTTATTTCAATTTTCAGTTTCAAATTTTCACTTTGTGTCAGCTCAGAGACAAATTAAATTTTACTTAGAAATCCTAAACAAGAAGGACAAAAGGACTTGAATTACTCTCGAGCAGAGAAAAAGAAGTAAAAATAGTATAAGTGCTTGTAGATTGTCTGAGCACTGCTTTTCTCTCTTACTAAATCATAAATTTTTTTCAGACCTTTTATTAACCTCATGACATTTCCACTGAGGCCAAGGAAAAGAGACTGGGAATAGAAAAAGGGAAGTATTTTTTTTTATTATCATTTGACCTTACCCTGGTATGCTAGTGAATGAGTCAACAGACAATGGCTAAAGCAAATGGAAAGTGGTCCTTATCATCAGCATCGACTCTCAAAAAGAAACAATTCTCAATTACAAAGAAAACAAATACAAAACAAAAATCATCACTGAAGTAAACAAAACATCAGCGTTATCAAACTAGCTGTCATGGTCTGTGTGAGTCATGGTAACTTTCCACTGCATCGGCTCTCTTCCTCTGGGTGGAGCCCTCTTTGCTCCTCCTTGGGTTTCCACCTGATGGCAATTACACCGGCAGTATTTATGACCAACGCTCACAACTAGTCTTTGCCAGATTATCTGCTAACCTATGTTAGTTCACGGCCTCACGTTGTGCTTGTTGATCATAATGTATATGCTTAACCTTGTTCTCCTGTCTCGTAGTCAGTACCTGGAACTCACCACTCAAGCTTCGCTGTACTTGCACTTCTGTATTCTTCTTGCTGCGGTTTCTGAGCCCCAGCAGATGCCAGTGTTCCGCAGTGTTCCAACCTTTCTGGAACTGCAGTCTTTTTCCGGCGACCCAGGGGGCTGCAGCCACCTGTTCACTCATAAAAAGGTATTTCTGCTGGGAGACCATAGACAAAGATGTCAAAGAGTATGTGGCTGCTTGTCCTGTCTGTGCCCACAATAAGTCAAACACACAACGCCCTGCCGGTGTATTACAGCCTCTCACCATACCCCATTGCCCGTCGTCACACATCTCTTTGGCTTTTGTCACTGGCTTGCCCGTTCCCTCTGATAAGACCACCATATTCACCGTAATTGATAGGGTTCTCCAAAGCAGCACATTTTATCGCTATGGACAAACACCCCACAGCCACTGAGACAGCCACCTGGATGAACCTGGATGAGACAGTTACCTGCCAGCTTCTTCTGCAGCACTTCCTAACCAAACCATCACTGCCTGCTCAGCCTCTGAGGGCTCCTTGTCTCTTGTGAGCACAGACCAGTGGCAAACATAGCCAGCCTGTGACTGGATAAATCTGGAATGTCAAGTAAGTATCCTGGCTCTGTTCACTCCTCTCACTTATGGAAAGAGTCTTCCAAAAACTTCTGGAAAAATTTCTGCAGACTAACCCTTCTCTCTCGTTCTCCAGAACATGCCTTCCTGTGCTCCCTCATATCCACTTTCTGTCTTACTGACTGTGTAAATAAAGACCAGTTAACATTATTCTACTCTCCCTGCTGTTCTTGTTTTATTCTAGCACTTGAGTCCACTTGCCTCCTGTTTAGCAGGATAAAAATATACATTTATTATCATCAGGTTGTTCTTCTGTTGATCCAAATCCCTGCAGTGAGTACTAACAGGACTAGAACAAGCACATATATCCTTTCCAACTATTTTCATGTGCTCCCTTTAAATTAAATTCTTTTAAAACTAGAATTGAATTGAAAATCATTTTCTTCACATACAAGGTCGTGACCACATCCGTGCATCCATCAATCGAAAGTTTGGTACACAACAGCCAGGAAGATCTCAGTATTCAGACGTCATCATTAATTCGTTATGTATGCCGTTAGAGTGCCTGGGTTGTCGACCCAGTGTTTTGTGTTTTTTGGTTCTTTGATTTTGTTATTTCATTATATTCTAGCTTTGCTTTATGGGTTATAGGATTATTCTTAGTTTAGGTTCTCTGGGTGGGTTTTGTTAGAGTTTTAGTGTTCTGGTTTTCTGTCTGTGATCCATAGTTGCTGTCTCCCCTGTCTGCTGTATCCCCATGTCCAGTCAGTGTCTGTCTGCCCTGGTCCCACGTCTCTGTTCCTTTTGTTGTAGTGCCTGCCTGTGAGTCTGTGTCCGGTCCGTAAGTTCAGTCTGTGTTATGTTTCCTGTTTTACTTTGAAAGTCCGTGTCTCATGTAAATGCGTCTGGTTTTGTTTCCTTTGTCTCGTTAGGCCTGATTTGCCCCAGCTGTGTTTCCCTCCTGTTGCCCATTCCCTGATTGCTCCCTCTGTGTATTTAAGTCCTGCGTTTCCCTGTGTCCGTGTCGTGATCTACTGTCTACTATGCTGTGTGTTCTGCCTGTCAGCCTGTTTAGCGTTGTAGTTTTCAGTTTAGTTTTTGGTTTACAATAAATCTACGTTTGAGTTTACCTTCCATCTCTGTGAGTCTGCACTTTGGGTCCTCCTTATCACCACTCCTGCCTGTACACAGCCCTCACATGACATATGCTATTTCACCGTTTAACAAATGAGTCTATGTAGCTAGCATACAACTTCTATGAGGTGAGCAGGATATATTAAAATAATCCAGCAACTTCTCCCACCCTCTTTGAAGTGATTCACACTAGAAACTGAATACTATTGCTTTATTAGACCCACAAAGGAGGTGGGTGAACTTGAACCTGAACTTGAGACTACAATTTAAATATTTCTATTTTGGTTACATTTGCTTAGCTAACATACCCATATCCTTTCAAGTTCAAGTTGTATTATTGTAATATGCAGGTAACAATGGATCTTCATTAATAGCAATTAAATGATTCGACTCAGAGCATGCAGAGACGCAAATATAATGAGGGTCCATACTAGCTGATTATATTTGCACCTAGATCTAAATCTAACACTACTTATGGCTATACGGGTAACAATTAACCAATCCTTCTAACTCATCTCTGTCTGAATTACTGTTTGATGTTGTGTTATGTCTATAGTACTCTTACTAATTACTAAATAATTTAATAGGATGAGTTCTTTCATTTTTATTGGATGAAGGTATCCTCAGTTATGCACATACTGTATATGCAAGACATTAGGATATTTCTGACTTGCCATGATGTGAAACTGTTTGAACAGGGTTTTTAGATGGCAGACCTTAAGAACAACTGTAACAATAACAGAATGGTCATGCCTACATTTTATTATTTAAAAAAGTTCCCATTTTTTGTGGTTCTGAATATCCTGCTGTGGTAAAAGCTGGGAAATTGGGTGCCTGCAGGTGTAATTACATGCTCTGGCAAGCAGATACAGGAAATGGGAAATTACCTAGCATTTGCCTCTTTCAGAGAATTTGTCATTTTTCTCAGAACATTCAGCGGGGATCTGAAGTTGGAGTCCACTGAAAAACTACATTTTAAAAAATGAAAAAAAAGGTGTTCAAGGCTCTATTCATACCAGGTCAAATGTATTTCTGAATAAATCTCAACTCAAGACCTGACCATGGAGCTTTAACAGATTATTCAGCAGCAGAGATTGGCAGCAGTACACACATTTTGATAGGTTCCTCAAACACTTTTCTTTATGCCTCATAAAGAAATAAGAGTAAGAGGAAAAACTTAAGAATATTTATATGGCAAACTTGAGACAATCAAGGAACTACAACTGTGTCATCCAAAAATTATGAGTGGGTGAGTCATGCTTTGTGATCTTTGGCTGTTGTCTTATTTAATAGCAAAATCTGCATCAATAAAGCCAATCAGTTTGTGGCATAATCCTACCTCCTCATAAATTGAAGAATCAATTAAAAACAGCTCATAATCAAAGCTAATATTCTGCAATTTTAACTCAGGATGGGGTGCCTGCTTGTTTACACTCTGGTTTGATTTGAACTCTACTCCTTCATCTTTTCTGTGCCTTGATGCCATTATTGTGTTCCTGTGTTATTCTTTCTATTCCTTTCATTTTCAAAAAAACCCTCCCAAATAACTCTGGTGGGTAACTGGTGTGAGTCCCTTAAGTTCTTTTAAAAAAAAACAAAAAAAAAAAAACTTAGTTGGTTGTGTGTGATTTCCACAAAATTCAGTTTGCACTGTATTGTTTTTTGAGAAAGGTGTGGTTTATTTTTGGGTGGAGCAAAATCTCAGTGTGCAAAAAAAAAAAAAAAATCCAATCAACTCAAATGAAATGAAATAATACAGTAACCACCCAAGTACGAGTACAAGTACAATAACCTCAGTTTGATCTGAATTAAGAAGCAGAAAGTTAGCGGCCATCCAGGTCTTTATGTCTTTAAGACATTCCTGCAGTTTAACTAATTGGTGTGTGTTATCTGGCTTCATGGACAGATAGAGCTGGGTGTCATCACCATAGCAGTGAAAATGTATGCTTTGTCTTCTGATAGTACTGCCTAAGGGAAGCATGTATAATGTAAACAGAATTGGTCCTAGCACCGAACCCCGTGGAACTCCATAATTAACTTCAGCGTGTGAAGAAGACTCTCCATTTACATGAACAAATTGGAGTCTATTAAATTTGCACTGCAGCGCAGTACCTGTAATACCTACTGCGTGCTCTAATCACTCTAATAGGATATTATGGTCGACAGTATCGAACGCTGCACTGAGGTCTAGCAGGACAAGCACAGAGATGAGTCCACTGTCAAAGGCCATAAGAAGATCATTTGTAACCTTCACTAAAGCTGTTTCTGCGCTGTGATGAGCTCTGAAACCTGACTGAAACTCTTCAAATAAACCATTCCTCTGCAGATGATCTGTTAGCTGTTTGACAACTACTCTTTCAAGGATTTTTGATATGAAAGGAAGGTTGGAGATTGGCCTATAATTAGCTATGACTGCTGGGTCTAGAGATGGCTTTTTAAGTAAAGGTTTAACTACAGCCAGCTTGAAGACCTGTGGTACATAGCTGATTATTAGAGATAGGTTGATCATATTTATGACTGAACCATTAATTAATGGCAGGACTTCTTTGAGCAGTCTTGTAGGAATGGGGTCTAAAAGACACGTTGATGGTTTGGAGGAAGTAATTAAGAGTTATCTGCTTTAGGCTACGTGTTTGAGAAGGGATTCAAGTACTTCCTAATTTGAGGCTTTAATTTTCACAGAAGGTACAGTAGCCAGAGTCAAGAGAGTAAAGAGGTAAAATTATTACTGCAACAGGTGTAGGCTGGGAGGACTCCCATGATGCATTGGGTGTTTCTTCTTCACTCACTATGTGTTAACAGACCTCTCTGCACTGAATCATACCTGTTATTAATCTCAGTCTCTCTTCCACAGCATGTCTTTATCCTGTCTTCCTTCTCTCACCCCAACCGGTCGCAGCAGATGGCCCCGCCCCTCCCTGAGCCTGGTTCTACCGGAGGTTTCTTCCTGTTAAAAGGGAGTTTTTCCTTCCCACTGTCACCAAAGTGCTTGCTCATAGGGGGGTCACATGATTGTTGGGTTTTTCTCTGTATGTATTATTGTAGGGTCTATCTTACAATATAAAGCACCTTGAGGTGACTGTTGTTGTGATTTGGCGCTGTATAACTAAAGTTGAATTGAATTGAATTAAACATCCATTACTAATGCTACCTTTTTGACAGAAGGCCAGCGTTCTCTCGCAAAAGTAAGAAATAACATACTGCCTTACTAATAATTCGTTTTTGAGTAATGACCCCAAAATTGATCACAGCAGAGGGGAAATACCTCCAACATGCAGAAACATTTGACCACAGCATGTAATTAATTTGCACAAATGTAATGTCTTTGATAGGCTGCTTAGTGATAGTGATGGCTTTCGAAGCAGAACCAGTGAGAACCCAATGAGAATCGAGAAGGAATCGAATCAAAAAGTGATATCAATAATGGAATTGGAAATGCTAAATTGTTGCCAGTTCCCATCCCTAGTAATGAAATAATCAGCTTCTGTGGTAGCAGAGTTTAGGTAGCTGCTCTGTACTGTTTTAGCACATGGCAGTGAAGAGAGTGAAAGTAAAGGAATTATATCTTTAAATTTAGTCACAGCATTTTCAGAAAGACATTTACTGTAATGATATTGTATTCCCACTGCTGTGTAATACATGCTCGTAAATTTAAAAATAGGGTTTTCGGGGAGTACTGTTACATGTACAGTTTCTCTGGATCAGAATAAGATCCTGTGTGATTAAAGTGGTGGGTGGGCTCATTTACAGTTTGAGTAAAGCCCGTTGCATTCACTCTCTAATAATAGAGTGAATGCAATGTTGAGGCTGTCAGTTTTAGCATTTTCATTAATGCCAAAATCACTGGCAATAATTACTTTAACTGAACTGATTATGAAAACCGTAAGATATCAGATAGAAAGTCTGAGTAAATCCACATCCCTCCTTGGTCTGTGCTTCGATTGATCAGAGCTATCTTAGACAGTAAACTGGCTGCTTTGAACACAAGTCAGTGTCTTTTGGAGTTTGCTGGTGCATTTTTTTTTTAAAAAGAATATTCTAAGAATGTGTGTGTAAAAGTGTTGTTTTTGCCACTCTGATCTATTTATTTGTCTATATTTATGTACATTTATCTAATAGTTTTTTTTAGTCTAAACATGTCCTCCATCAATTGCATTCAAACCTCTTGGAGTACATATTGAAAATATTCCTTAATAGACACCAAGTGCAAACATACAAACAATATTTGGAATTAGCTCCAGATAATTTTCTGGATACAATAAATAGTAAACAGCCCATAATGCCATGAAACTCTCACCTAAACATTTGAAAATAAAGGCACATATAAAAATATCTTTATCTTGCAATGGTTTTTTTTGTAAACAGTTGATACAACAACATTAAGATGTACATTAAATGAGCAAAGAAAAAAATGTCACAAACAGAGTCACTCTCTTGACCTAACTGTATTTGTCTGATCAGGAGACAAAGTGAAATAAAAAGCAGCATTTACGTACGTTTGCACCACCACAAACGATCATCTATGATTTTCTTTTCCTCGTAAAGAGTGCAGGTAGACTGCTGACGTGGCAGCAGGCTTTCAACCATCAAAACTCAAAACACCATTAGGCAGAACAGAGACATGTTTTTGCAACAAAGCTGCTTGATTACGCCTCTTGCACTTTCCATTTCCTGTAATGGAACGATTACTTTCACCATGCCCTGCTTGTTTATCTGCCCACAAACCCGAAAATAACAATAATGGGAGTAATTGTGCACACTCACCTATTACTGCCTAAAGGCGAACCGATGGAACACACAGCTTCGAGAGAGTCAAAGAGGTATGACTGATGACTGGGTAAATTTTGTTTTTCAATTTTGGAGGGCTAACACTTAAATAATTATTTGTTTGAAGCTGCCGTGTAAGATATCCAAATAAGCCTTACAGATGCGTGGTATATATTATAGTTTTTCCTAAAATGTAAAACAATCCAGTCTTCACAGTCATCTCACAACAGTTGATGTCCACTACAAACTGATGTTTGCTGTAATCTGAGGAGTTCCTGTCATGTTTGTGGGCCAACTGGGGTTTGTTTTCCTTTTACTTTCAACTGTGAAGAGAAGACTTCTCCCCCACCTGGGACAATCTGACCAGCTCTCTCTACTCCTCATCCCTGCAGACACACCCCTCAGGAAACAAACCCCTCCAAGCACCATTAAAACATTCCCAGATGATGCTTTCCCCAGGCTACAGGACTATTTTCATTTTACTGACTGGTCTTTGGACCTTCATTCAGTCTGTCCTTTTCTACAATAAGTTCTGCATAGAGAATGTGATAGTGACCAAAACAGTAACTGAAAACCTTGGATGAAATACAGGCTCTGATCAGAACTCGTAACTCAGCCTTGAGTGCTCTACAGAGAACTTAGATTTCCCAGAAGAAGATAGTCATAATAATACCTGTTTTTGTTGTGGTATAAAACCGTATTGCCCCTTTAAAGGGGCATCCTTCTTGTGAAGCAGACTGGTTCATATCGAGGTCCAGCGCTGTAACCTGTAATTTCAACTGCTGAAACAGATTAAATCTTTTAAAAAGGTAGTCACTCTCCTGTATTTCCTTAAAGAAAGAAGATGAACACTAACAGAGTAGTGAACCCTGATGTGATGGTTCTCTTTTTTTAGAAGAGAGGAGCCATTTGGGGGACACTGGCAAATTTGCCATCAAGTGTCAGACTGGAGACAGCTGGTTTTGGTTCCCACTCACAGAAGGCCTTCAAAATAAAGGTAAGCAGATCCTGTTTTTTATACTGAAATCTGCATAATTGGACATAAACTAGATTTGAGGCCCACATCCTCATTTTATGTTTGACAGTGTTTTAGTCTATAAAGCTGAACGTCTTGGACATGAATTGTGCTGCGGTTTGGGGAAGGCCTCGAAGGGGACTGGCAGCGGCTCCTGGGCCTGGCAGTCCCACCTCACATAGGCCTACCATTCCCCTGCCTACTGGCAAGAGAGCAGTGCCCACTGCTGCTGTGGGTCCACTTACAGCAAGAGCACAGCCTCCAGGTAAAGTTCCATGCCAGTCGGCTTGGAGCAAACTATCACCTTCCACCTCCCAGAAGTATCCGACGCCCAGGAGGAAGAAGCCTGCGTCCTCCTTGCTGTGGTATTGAGGGTAGAGAGCCTCTACCGTCAAAGCACTGCTTCCCCGCTTCTATTGCCCCTCAAGCGGTGCTGCTTAAGTTCTGTTAAGATTGCGAATCCGAGAAGGCAGGGCACTTTCCTAACACCGTGTACCAAGCACAAACCTCCTGCACAACAAAAACACATTTGTTCTGTCTCAGGTTTGCTCATGTTGGATGTTCAAGTGACCATATCAAGTGTTCCCAGCGTATTTCATTGTTGTGCCCCAATAAAGGTGCCTCCAACAAACTGTGTGAATGTACATGTTCCCATCTTACAATAAGGATTAAGGAATAATGATATTCTCATATTCTCAAATAATTGAAAATCCTTGGTCTACAGGAAGGGATCTCAAAACTGGATTATAGATGAGAGACAGTTGGTGTTGTATGCCCCGCCCTCTGTTCAAAGTTGGCCGATCACAGTGGACATAGATGCTTCTTTCACTCCTCTTTCAAACCATCTGTCTTCTCTGTCCAAAATGTGTACATTGACATCCTTGAAAGAGTGACCTTTGTCCTTCAGATGTAAATGGACCGCCGAGTCTTGTCCTATGTTGTGCCATGCGTTTATGAAGTGGTTGTTTAGTCTCTCCAATGTAGAGGTCTGAGCATTCCTCGCTGCACTGTACAGCATACACTACATTGTTAAGTTTGTGTTTAGGACTTTTGTCTTTGGGATGAACCAGTTTTTGTCTGAGTGTGTTGCTGGGTCTGGAGTAAACTGGGATGTCGTGCTTGGAGAAAACTCTCCTGAGTTTTTCCGATACACCGGCTACATAGGGGATGACAATTTTGTTGCGTTTTTCATCCTCCCTAGCTGGTGTCTAGGGGTGCAACGATATTCGTATCGACATTGAACCGTTCGATACAGTGCTTTCGGTTAGGTATGCATATGTATCGAAAAATACAAAATTTTTAATTTATTTGATCAACTTTCCTTCTGACGATGTTGTCTGTGTTGAGCGCTCAGTGGATCTGCGCTCGACAGTGCAGCCTAGGCGGAGTAGTCGAACGCAGATTCACTGAGCGCAGCGCAAGCTAGCGAGACAGAAGTTAAGCTCTCCTTGCAACATGGCAAATTGAACCTCCCCCACTCTAATTCAGATCTGGCGTTTGGAACTATTTTGGTTTTCATGTGATGTATGACCCTGAAGGTAAGCGCGTCATGGACAAAAGTAAAACAGTATGTTGGATGTGCCACGCAATGCTCAATTACATGGGTGGGAACTAGTGCGTTAGCGCAGTTAGCTCGTTAACGTGTTGGCCGTCCAGCCCCACACACGGGGCGATCCGCGGTAGCTCGTTAACGGAGATTTGCACATTTACGCCAACATCATCCTAGTGCAAAGACAAGTGGAAGCAGACAAGAACAACAAGCAGGCATGCTACAAACTTTACCCGAGTCATTTAGACAGCCGTTAGCACGTGATTCTCCTTATGGGGACCTGATACGTTTAATATGCTGCTGAGAATATACCCCAGAAGAAGCGGATAGTATAGCTTTTATTTTGGAAAGAGCCATTTCTCTGTAATAAACTCTCTTTTCCAAAGATGAGTGATTCCTCGATCAGATACATTTTTTTTTTATTACTTTGTTGTTTCAGCAACATTAAATTTAAAAACTGTACTTTTGAGTTAAAATATATATTTATAATTTTAATAAATGAGAAATTAAAAAGGCATGAACATTTTTTTTTGTATTGAAAAAATATCGAACCGTGACACCAAAGTATCGAACCGAACGTGAATTTTGTGTATCGTTGCACCCCTACTGGTGTCTGGTCTTCTTTTCTGTGCCTCTTTGCTGACTTGATGAAAGCCCAATTAGGATAACCACATGTTCTTTGTGTCCGGGGGTGGGCGTCCAGGTACACACCGGCTCACTCCTTGGCGGCCGCTTATCGGGGCCTGGAGCCTGGGGCTCGCTCGGGCCACTTCGGAGGCGGGGTGCCCCCGGCCTCTCGGCCTGGGGCTCGGTCACTCAGGCACGGCTGGCTGCCGGCGGAGCTCACGGGCGCGTCACTGCAACTCCCCCTGGCTTCTGCTCCGCGGCTGCTGAGTGAGCCCTCATCTGGGACTCTCCTCAGCTCTTTCTGGGACAGTGGCGCGGCTGCCCCTCTGTTGGTCTTCCTTGGTCTCTTGTGTTCTGGGGGCCTCTGGATGTCTGGAGTTTTGATCTCCTCCATACCTGCTTCATGCCCTGGAGGACGGGGCTGTGGCCCCCCCACACCCTCTAGCAGATCATTACATGAAGGAACCTTTTTTAAAAAAAAACAAGCGCGTCCATGCTCACAGGTGTACACACGGGTGATCACACCCACAAACTACACCCTTTTTGGCTCCTACCTCAAAGCACACTGTTCTGTTGATCTTATGTGCTGCACAATAATGTTTAATATTTAGTATTTACTGTCATATTCCCATATATCATTGTGATGCTGTTTATTCTATTACTTTTGTTCTCTTCTGCTTGTTTTCTTTTTTCTTTCTCAGCAGGTGATCCAGGTGATTGATATATGCATTTTTTATTTCTTTTTTTTTTCTGCTCATTCTGTTGGTTTTTGTTTTTTGCCCTTCTCCCCCGTCCCTCTTCTCAGCTGTTTCTCTTTCCCTCTTTCTTTCTCCCCTTCTTTCCCCCAGTCAAGTCTGTCCCGTATTCAGTAAGTGAAAATAAAATAAACAATAAAAGGTGAATCAAATGGACCATTATGGCAAGGCTGGGATGGTCAATTTGGTAAAGTAAATCCGTTGGGCATCTTTCTTTGCCTTTAGACAACAATTCTGATGGCAAAAGAGCCAAACGGGACAGGCAAAAAAAAAAAAAAAAGGATAACCACATGTTTTAAGAGCTTCCTTTACATGTGTGTGTTCCATCTTTTTTCCTTCAGGCTTAGAGGGAACAGCTTCTGCCTGGTGTTGTAGGGTCCTGATTACTCCAAGTTTGTGTGGGTGGTGGGAATCAAAGAGGAGGTACTGGTCCGTGTGTTTGGGTTTCAGGTAAACTTCAATGTTGAGGTTTCCATTCTCTTCAATGCGCACAGCACAGTCCAGAATTGGTAAACTGTTATCCTTTGAATCTCTCTCACTGCTTGTGTCCATGGTGTCACCTCCAGAGGAGGCTGATGATAACTATCTATCAATCAATCAATCAATCTTTATTTATAAAGCACTTTTCATACAAAGATGCAGCACAAAGTGCTTTACATGGTTAAAAGCAGCCCACCCCACCCCGCCCTCCAACTCACTCCCCACACTCTCATTAACATAAACGATCATGGATACATACCCCCCCATGTACACACACACACTTAAAGAGTAAAATTGGGCTGGGCACACATGAGCCAGGTGAGGAAACACTATCACAGGGAGCCGTCTGCACCGGGAGCACAGTCAAGTTTATTATCTAAAATTAAATCATTAATAATAAAAGACTTGTTCAACAGAGAGCAGACATTTAAAAGTGCCATACTAATCAAGACTGGTGGATTTTTGACAGTAGAGTTCAATGGATGTTGACATCTTTGAAGGGGCCGGAGGTTATTAATGATTTTGGAGTTACTGGATTTATGATAATTCTGTTGCTCTCTGTTTGTGATTATGACGGGTATTGTGTTGACTGTGGGAGAGAGAGGTCAGAGTCCAGAGTTTTGTGTATTACTGTTAAAAGTGGAACAAATATAGGAGCTGGGATCAGGGGGACATCAGTCAGTGGCGGACAGATCAGCAGGTAATGTCGGTTTGGGGTAATGACAGGGCCATGTGCGGGAGTGCTGTACGCCAAATGCCAAATTGGCGTCCTCAGGCGTTGAGGTGGAGCCCGTCTGCCCCAAAAAGATGCCTCCTCTCCCAGAAGGCTTCAAAATTGTTAATAAAACCCACACCGTGGGAGACACTGGCGGAGGAAAGCCAGCCACTGTCATGTGTTAAAAAAAACATAAATTACTGAACTTCAATAACTTAGTGAAACTTAAAAGAGTGTGTTTAATATATAAAGTCTTACACTCCCTTGCTCCACCACCACTAAAGCAGTTCATTAGGCATAAAGAAAGCTCAGACAGGACCACTCGAGCTTCAATCCGAGGAGACTTGTTTATACCCCACAGATGGACAGCATTTGGGCAGAACGTCCTCTCTGTCAAGGGAGGCCATCTGTGGAACAGTCTTCCTCAACCCATTAGAGAATGCTCTACACTCAATTTGTTTAAGGCAAAGGTTAAAAACTGGTTATGGACAAATCAAGTGTGTGATCATGTATGAGTTGTATAGTTTTAATGTTTTATTTGGGAACAGAATGGTGTGTATGTGTAAGTTTGGTGATGGAGTTTTTATTATGAATGAATGATGAATTTTTATGAATTATGATGTCTATTTTTATGCTTAAGGACAACAGACGGAAATTAGCCCTTGGCTATACAGGGAGTGCAGAATTATTAGGCAAGTTGTATTTTTGAGGAATAATTTTATTATTGAACAACAACCATGTTCTCAATGAACCCAAAAAACTCATTAATATCAAAGCTGAATGTTTTTGGAAGTAGTTTTTAGTTTGTTTTTAGTTTTAGTTATTTTAGGGGGATATCTGTGTGTGCAGGTGACTATTACTGTGCATAATTATTAGGCAACTTAACAAAAAACAAATATATACCCATTTCAATCATTTATTTTTACCAGTGAAACCAATATAACATCTCCACATTCACAAATATACATTTCTGACATTCAAAAACAAAACAAAAACAAATCAGCGACCAATATAGCCACCTTTCTTTGCAAGGACACTCAAAAGCCTGCCACATCCATGGATTCTGTCAGTGTTTTGATCTGTTCACCATCAACATTGCGTGCAGCAGCAACCACAGCCTCCCAGACACTGTTCAGAGAGGTGTACTGTTTTCCCCCCTTGTAAATCTCACATTTGATGATGGACCACAGGTTCTCAATGGGGTTCAGATCAGGTGAACAAGGTGGCCATGTCATTAGTTTTTCTTCTTTTATACCCTTTCTTGCCAGCCACGCTGTGGAGTACTTGGACGTGTGTGATGGAGCATTGTCCTGCATGAAAATCATGTTTTTCTTGAAGGATGCAGACTTCTTCCTGTACCACTGCTTGAAGAAGGTGTCTTCCAGAAACTGGCAGTAGGACTGGGAGTTGAGCTTGACTCCATCCTCAACCCGAAAAGGCCCCACAAGCTCATCTTTGATGATACCAGCCCAAACCAGTACTCCACCTCCACCTTGCTGGCGTCTGAGTCGGACTGGAGCTCTCTGCCCTTTACCAATCCAGCCACGGGCCCATCCATCTGGCCCATCAAGACTCACTCTCATTTCATCAGTCCATAAAACCTTAGAAAAATCAGTCTTGAGATATTTCTTGGCCCAGTCTTGACGTTTCAGCTTGTGTGTCTTGTTCAGTGGTGGTCGTCTTTCAGCCTTTCTTACCTTGGCCATGTCTCTGAGTATTGCACACCTTGTGCTTTTGGGCACTCCAGTGATGTTGCAGCTCTGAAATATGGCCAAACTGGTGGCAAGTGGCATCTTGGCAGCTGCACGCTTGACTTTTCTCAGTTCATGGGCAGTTATTTTGCGCCTTGGTTTTTCCACACGCTTCTTGCGACCCTGTTGACTATTTTGAATGAAACGCTTGATTGTTTGATGATCACGCTTCAGAAGCTTTGCAATTTTGAGACTGCTGCATCCCTCTGCAAGATATCTCACTATTTTTGACTTTTCTGAGCCTGTCAAGTCCTTCTTTTGACCCATTTTGCCAAAGGAAAGGCCTAATAATTATGCACACCTGATATAGGGTGTTGATGTCATTAGACCACACCCCTTCTCATTACAGAGATGCACATCACCTAATATGCTTAATTGGTAGTAGGCTTTCGAGCCTATACAGCTTGCAGTAAGACAACATGCATGAAGAGGATGATGTGGACAAAATACTCATTTGCCTAATAATTCTGCACTCCCTGTAATCTTGTATGTTTACATTCATGTAATTTTTTTTTTTTTTACATTTATGTTCATTAACATCCACTGTCCTAAATAAAATAAAATAGGTGTTAAGGCTGAGCAGCCGGCTGAAACGGCCTATCCCTCTGCCGCAGGTGGGGGTGGGCCCGGAGATAAAAGCACTCACCTGCAACTGACCAAGGAGGCTGAAGAGTTGGAGGAAGGCTTCAGCAGCTCAGTTTGCTGTTTAGGGATGTCATTGGTGCCGATGTGGATGATGAGCCGGTTGGCCTGTGGGTGGGACGCCAGGATGTTGGGAATTCTGTCCACTATGTCGACAACGGTGGCTCCCGGGAACGACAGCATGAGCGCCCCCCTCATCTGCACGTTCCTGACGATGGAATCCCCGAGGACCAGCGTGGAGAGAGGAGGTGCCACCGGGGGCTGCTGGCCATCTGAGATGCCCGTGCTGCGGCACCGGGGGTATTCAAATGGAGATGCACCAGCCGGACCACGTGAGTGACTCCCAGGTAGCCGTGCCGTGGGTCCTCTTCTCCGAGGAGCCGGGTAAAGCACAGCTCTCCGCGGTCAGTTTGCACCACAGCGTCGGGCTGCCCGCCGCGGCTCCGGGGGCGTAATGGTGGAGATGGCGCAGACCTCAGCGACACAGCGGGATGGCGAAGGCTAGCGGTCAGAGGAGGAAAGTCCACAGGATCCAGGACATTGAATTTATTCTCCAGCACTACCGCACCGGAGGGGTGAGGGTGCGAGAGACGGAACCTCCTGGCCCCTCTGTAGCCACCGCGCGTCTCAACCACGGTCCATGGCGCTGGTTGGAGTGGAGTGGAGCTGACCAGAGCCTTGGGTCTGGCCCCTAGTTGAAACCAGCAGTTCTCGTCCGTGGCAGAAACACCAGCGACGCAAGTTGAGAGCCTGGGTTGACTGTTGGCGGGATCTTGGGACACAACAGCTGGGTGGTGCACTGTGTCGGCTAGCTCAGCGCTAGTAGCGGTGGTTTGAACTTTGCCAAGGAGGATCGTGTCAAGGCGCGTTCAGCCCCCTGGATTTGTATAGCGTGGATATCCTTTGTTCCAGCTCAATCACTTTTTGGCTCAGGTTGATGCATCTTTCACAACTGGATGTTGAGGTAAGTGGTGCCATTCCGAAAAATGTAACTACATATTACATGTTATTTATCCGTGGATGGAGCCCAGGCTGCATTACCAGGCTGCTAGATTGAGTGCTGTTTTGGAATGTGGCATCCACAGATGCCTAAGGTGATTGGGATCTATAAGATGTGGCTGCCCCCCTATTATTTTCCATAATCAACCATGATACACCTCGGGGGATTCATGTGCTAGCACTACAATAGCTTACTGTGTTCCTGTATGCATTTCCTCATGTGGAAGTTATACCTTCTGAGAGTGCTCCAATTGCACCTCTCCTTCTCTGCCAGCTAAAGTGGTGCTATGAAGGGATAATAAGTCTGTTGGCAGTGAGGCTTTGGCAGCTTCCTCTCTCCAGGGACCTCCTCTCCCAGGTGGGAGGAGATATGATTAATCTGTGCCCAGAACTGTCGCTACTGCATGCTTACCTGCTGAGAAGTGAAATTTGATAGCCAACGATCCAGAGTCCTAGGGCCTCATTCAAGCCTTTAAGTAGTGACAGCACATTCTCCCATTCCAATGCTGTTCTGGATGTGAGTTGACTTTGGTGCTAGAAGCCTTTGGTATCCTCCTCTTGATCCTATTGAGTCTGTGAATATGAAGTATTCACACATTGCTTCGGGTTTTTGCTTTTGCAGAGCAAGTGGCTGACGTTCATGCTTTGCCTGTGCATTGCTCTTTCACACAGTTCTCCTCTGATGGCCTCAGAGATGTATTATGTCCAAATGCTGCAGATTTATCTAAGGTTATTCCTGCAGCCTATGTCTCTATGGAATGTACATTTCAGATTTTTAATTTAAAATGTTCAGATTATCTATTTTATTTAATTAATTTAATGTACAAACCTCACCTACTTGGTGCATACAATGCTACTAATGCACATAATACTTACTGCATAAAATGCTACTTACTTACTGTACATAATGTCCCCCATGTATATATTCACTTAATGTACAGTATGTAATGTTCTTCTCTCCCCTTTTGCACAGTCGAGGAGTGTTTCAGGATACATTTCACTGCGTGTTGTACTTGCATTACTATGCATGTGACAAATAAAGAATCTTGAATCTGAGCTTGTGAGATTTTTTTTATTTGAAATATGTGTATTGAGTAATTGTGGATACAATTTACAAAGAAAGAAAAGAAAAGGGAAAACACAAAAACTGTTTACATTGCATACAAAACAGAACTTTTCATGTTAGAACATTGTTTTCTTCTCTTTTTATTTACCAAACAAGCAACGAAAAAAAGAACCCCAGAAAAAAACCAAAAACAAAAAAAAACCCCAACAAAAGCCACAGAAGTTAGCTGCAACATCACTGAGCTTCACGTTCCCATTAACACAGACAGACATCAGACCTCTATGGAAAAGCAAATCCGTTAGTCAGCTGGAACATTCTTAAGTTAAGTTTAGAGAAGTATTTGCTCGTATAAGTATAAGTTGGGCATAGACAGAGTCAAAATTAAAGAGGCATGGTCTGATATAACTATGGTACAGTATTCACAGGCACATGCAATACTAGTCAAGTAATTATCTAAGAAAAAGTAGTCTATGCTAGAAAAAGTGTGATGGACATTAGAGAAAAAAAGAATACTCCCTGTTGGTCGGATGCAGATGTTGCCAAATATCCCTAACCCCATATGTAGAAAAAAAAAGGAATGAATATGCGAGGCTGACTTACTCAGACAGGCCGGTTTTAATGAGGATCGACCCAAAACAGGGTCCAACCAGCAGTTTAAGTCTCCGCCAAGTATCAAAGAGTACAAGCCTAGGTCTGGTAAATTAGAAAAAGATGTTCGAAAAACTTGGGATCATCTGTGTTAGGAGCATAAACATTGACCAAAACTACCTGTGTGTTATACAACCTCCTTGAAAACAATGACAAAATGAACACGTCGATCTGAAATCACATTATGGTGTTTGAATTGAACCTTAGGGCTGATGAGAATGGATACTCCTCTGGCCTTGGCCTCAAAACAGGAATGGAACTACTGCCCACGGAGACATAAGCCGTGAGTTATCAGAGCCTCTGACATGGGTTTCTTGTAAAAAGACAATGGAGGCATTTTCTTGCTTAATTTGTGCAAAAACCTTTCTTCCCTTAATGGGATGGTTTAAACCTTTAACGTTCCAACTGAGCAGATTTAAGGGACCAATCATGTAATATTATAGGAAGATAATGAAGGGATGTATAAACAGTCTGTCATACCTGGATGAGAGAAAAGTATGGGTGAAGCCCAGAATAGAACATGGAATAACACCCCGTACGAGTTCTGTGGGTTAAAAAAAGAGACCCTCCAACAACACACAAAGAAAACCGCCTGAACCCCCCCTCCCTCACCCTGACCAAAGGACAGCTACTGGAGAACACAGCAGCAAGCTCCCCCATACAACATGCATTCCTGCAAAAGGAAACAGCTTCCAGATCGGAACTACTACTAACTCGGCTCTTACTCAAGGCTAGAAAATGTACTTGAAACCTTAATCAAGAATGAAGAGTGACTACCCCATAGACAAAAAGAGAAGAAGAAAAACAAAACATAACAAAGAAACAAAAACAAAAGGGAAGACTGACAGCGCACTCTGTTAGTGTAAACTGCACAGTAGAAAGGCATGGAAAATGTATGGAAAAGAAACCCAAAAACAAAAATACTAGCAAACACACACCCAGAAAAAATAACAGAAAAAAAAGGGGGGGATATAGGTACATAGACAGTGGTAATGAAGGCAACGCAAGTGAATAAATTAAATAAAAATAAATATAAATGTATAAACGCTTCTACATCTGAGTTAAGATGGAACAGGAGGGTATGGAATTAAAACGTTACATCACCAGACCATAACTCAGGTGCCGGCAGTGAGTCCAGGCCCTTTGAAAAGGTTGTAGGGTGCTTAAAAAAAAGAGGAAGAAAAAAAGGGGGTTATCGTCCGAGTAAAGGTGCTGTGTTGATCAGAAAGGCAGTCTGTTTCAGTTACTGTGCGGACGGCACAGTAGGGTGGTTGTCAATGTATCGCCAGGCCTCTTCAACGGAACGTAGTTTAGAACACCCCTCCGACGTGTCTCCCTGAGGATGAGCTCTTTGGTCTGAAACCTGTGGAAGCGTAGAATCACTGGTCGTGGTCGGTTGCCCGGTTTCAACTTCGGGGCTAAGGTACGATGAGCTCTGTCAATTTCTGGAGGAGATGGCAGTATGTTACCACCAAAGATTTCACAGAGGGCAGCGACGAAAAAGTCAGTAGGGCGGCCACTTTCCATGGATTCTGCTAAGCCAAGTTTTTTCGACGACTGCGGCCTTCTAGGTCAGTGACTTTGGCGGCCAGTTTGGAGTTAGCCTCTCGAAGGTTACCATATGCTTCTTCGAGCTCTTTAATCCGCTGACCCGCATCTTCCACCGCCAGCTCGAGGGAAGACAAACGCTGGTTAGGCAAACTTGGTCGAACTTTGCCTCCAGCTGAGTGAAGGAAGACTTAAACTCAGCCTTGAGTTCTGCTGCTAGCTCCTCTTTATGTTGGGTTAACAGCCCAGCAATGGCGACCACCGTTAGGTCAGGAGATGAGTTGTCTTTTTTACCTGCCTTATTCTTTGAAGTCGATTTTGAAGCCATAAGACTGCGCCGTAGGGGGATACAGGTATGTGCCTAGCTGGTGGTTTAAGAAAGGTTAGGAAAGTAAAATTTGAAAAAGGAATTGAGTGGAGCCGAGCGACAATGTGAAACCTCCATGTGGCGGGTTACCAGAAGTCCTGAGCTTGTGATCTTTTACCCCCCTCCTTTTGGATCCAGTGCATGTGCTATCTACTTGCACTGGCCACACTGAGAATGACTAAGAATGTGTGTTTAGGTAACCAGCTGTTTGTCTGCCTTGCTAATCTATAATAGATATATAGATATTGTCACGGCGGTGGAACGGACTCAGGCGCGGTTTAAACAGTTCCTTTATTACACACTGGTGTGCTATATACACATCAAGGGGGAGAAACAGCAGGGTCCCGGGGATCAACAGGTTGGGGAAACACATGCCTTCGTACTCGCTCCGCTCCTCGTCCACACAATCTCCACACAAGCAGCTCCACTCTCACGCATGGGGTCCAGGGGTCACAAATGAGGGCAGATCCAGATAAACGTATTTACAGAGACGAGGATTAATCCAAGGCAAGCACGGGAACAACAGAATCGCTATAGAGCCGGGCAATACTAACGAGAGTTACTCAATATTCCAGCGACAAGTAGCTCAGAGCTCCTGCCTTAAGAAGAGCCAGAGATCAACTGCAAATCACCGGTGATCAGCTGCAGGTGCGTAGGCCAAGGGCGGGAGCCCAATCTGCGCTCCGCCCAGGCAAACAGGCAAGAGAGAGAGAGAGCAAAACAACAAACACTTGAGGCCAAACTGGGCTGTCCGGGGAGGCACAGGGACCATGACAGATATATAGAATTTCTAAACTATCTGAAACCCATTTCAGTTGTGAAACTAAATGGTCAAATTTGGTATCATCACAGCTTGATAATGCTGTTCTGTGACGCAATGATGCAGACATGCCTTGCACAGTTTTAATAAAAGCATTTTAGCACAGAGATTAATCCATTGTCAGTGGCCGGTAGGGCAGGTCATCTACTGATTGGAAGGTTGGTGGTTCGATCCCTGCCTCCTCCAGTCTGCATGCCAAATATCCTTGGGCAAGATATTAACCTCAATTTGCTCTCCGATGAGTGTGAATTTGAGCCAGTAAGCACTTGAAGCATAGAAGAAAGTGTTTGTGTGAATGTATGAATGTGTCATGTTGTATAGAGTGCTTTGAGTGCTCCGGGGAGTAAAAAAAGCACCATATAAGAATCAAACCCTGATTGAAACTCTCCAAACAAACTATTTCTCTGCTGATGATCGGTTTTACAACTACGCTTTCAGGATTTTTTGTGATAAACGGAGTTTGTTGGAGATTGGCTGATAATTGTCCAAGAGAGCCTAACTTTAAGTAATGGTTTAATTACTGTCAGCTTGAAGGTCTGTGGTACGCAGCATAGTAATAGACATCAGCATTTTCTGAGACAACAACCTGTCACTGTTAGAACGGTGTCTCAGAAAATGCTGTTTTCTCCCTCTGTTAACATGTGTCAGCCTGCTGCAATGCACCACAAACCAATTCATAAAAATAAACTGAGCAAACACACAAACACTAAATGTATTATCCTCCTACAAATCTAAAAGCTAACATTTATTAAGGTAACACATCCTAATTCTTACCAATTACACAGCCCATTTGCCACTGATACAATACTATACACAATACTTTTTAAATCTGGAAAAACACGTCGTGCTTCAGAAGTTCCTCAGCAGAGAATGAAGAAACTTTTCTTTATCTGCAACGTATGCTTCTGTGGATGGCATGTGTTGAGTCATGGGCATGCTATTCTATTGTAGGGTCCATAAATATGGCGTTATTTTTGTGCCACTATTCTGAGCTCACATAAAAAAAATTGAGCGCACGTAAAAAAAAATTTGCAGGTGCAAGTGTTGCATTTTGAGGAGAAATTTATTTTGAGCGAAGAAAAGCTAAATGTGAGTGAACAAAATTCATTGCTGCGTGCAAAAAATGTATTTCAGTGTTTGCTATTATCCACACACACACAGTAGCAGCCCCTCTCGCTCAGGTTTTGCATTTGCAAGCGCAAATGCAAAACCTGAGCATGTTGCTTGAATCTTTTGCTTGCGCTCTCAACATTTCTGCCCATGCGCGCTCAACTCTTTCTGTACACCGTTATATTTGTGCCACAAAACTAGCCAATCCCAGACATCTGATTGACTGTTTTCGTCTCCAATCAGCTCGAAATGACGAAATGTAATATCCCAGAATCCATTTCGTCCAAAACTCAAACGAGGCAGTGGCAGAGGAGCACAGAGTGGCAGAGTTTGAAATATTACTCTTTCTGGGTCACAAAATAAACTTTTAAGATATTTTCATGCGAGAATGGTGCTGTGTAAACTTCAAATATCTGCTCGATTTATCAAGATATCACATATTTGCATAAGTGCTCTAACATTTTCGGAGACTGATCGACTGAGATTTTCCCCACACAACCATCTCTTTACTCTTTACCATCATTTTCTGGTCATCTGAAGTCAGGTTGCAGGGTCAGCAGCGGGAAAGCCCAGACCTCCCTCCCACCAGCCAGCTCCTCCAACTTGCTAGAGAGAATATAACTATTCACAGCCTAGATATATATTCTCTTCATCAAGTCATTGGTCTACCCTGGGGCCTCATCCCTGTAGGACATCTCGAGTAGGACATCTCCCCCTTACCCACACAGGAAAATGGAGAGAGTAATTTTTCCAGAGTTAAGATTATTTTCATCTGAAAGAGTCATTTTTACTCATTTTGGATAAGAATTATTTTGATTGGTAAGTAGAGTTGGACCAAAAAAAACCAGAGGAAATTCTATTGGAGTAATATGGCAAGATCACGCCCACTAACAGTTCCTAAGTTTCGTTTCTGCTGCTATCCCGCAGTGCAACAGGGACAACTCTCAGTGGTGAGCCAGGTAAGTGATTAATAATGATTTAATTTAGGATAAAATGGGGAATTTCTGTTTATTTAAAGGTAAGGGCTGTAAGTAACATTACAGCTTGTGAGTTTGTGGGTCTTATGTGCTGCATAATTGCCAAGGTTAATGCTTATGTTAGCTTTTGCCAAATTAATGTCGTTAGACTGCTCACAGACAGCATTAAGGTATATATCACTAAACTAAATTTAGTATTGCTCAATAGCTGCTTTTAGGTAGTATAATTGACCAGGGTAGTGTGTTTTTCACAAATCCGGTGCAGCAACTTTTCTGCTCTTGCTCTTGACGAAGGCGGTCGGACTTGTCTCCTCTCCTCCCTTATCTTCCCTGTTTAGCCTCTTGTGTCCTTGTCTAGTCTCGTGTTTTTTCTGTCTGTTTTCTAAAACCTAAAAGAGGAATTATGGATTTGAACAATTCAATTCAATTCAATTTTATTTATATAGCGCCAAATAACAACAAAAGTCGCCTTAAGGCGCTTCATAGATACACAGAAAAACCCAACAATCATATGACCCCCCTATGAGCAAGCACTTTGGCAACAGTGGGAAGGAAAAACTACCTTTTAACAGGAAGAAACCTCCATCAGAACCAGGCTCAGGGAGGGGCGGCCATCTGCTGCGACCGGTTGGGGTGAGAGAAGGAAGACAGGATAAAGACATGCTGTGGAAGAGAGACTGAGGTTAATAACAGATATGATTCAATGCAGAGAGGTCTATTAACACATAGTGAGTGAGAAAGGTGACTGGAAAGGAAAAACTCAATGCATCATGGGAATCCCCCGGCAGCCTACGTCTATTGCAGCATAACTAAGGGAGGATCCAGGGTCACCTGGTCCAGCCCTAACTATATGCTTTAGCAAAAAGGAAAGTTTGAAGCCTAATCTTAGAAGTAGAGATAGTGTCTGTCTCCCGAATCCAAACTGGAAGCTGGTTCCACAGAAGAGGGGCCTGAAAACTGAAGGCTCTGCCTCCCATTCTACTTTTAAATACTCTAGGAACAACAAGTAGGCCTGCAGAGCGAGAGCGAAGTGCTCTAATAGGGTGATATGGTACTACAAGGTCATTAAGATAAGATGGGGCCTGATTATTTAAGACCTTGTAGGTGAGGAGCAGGATTTTGAATTCAATTCTGGATTTAACAGGAAGCCAATGAAGGGAAGCCAAAACAGGAGAAATATGCTCTCTCTTTCTAGTCCCTGTCAGGACTTTTGCTGCAGCATTTTGGATTAGCTGAAGGCTTTTCAGCGAGTTTTTTGGACATCCTGATAATAATGAATTACAGTAGTCCAGCCTGGAGGTAATAAATGCATGAACTACTTTTTCAGCGTCACTCTGAGACAGGATATTTCTAATTTTAGAGATGTTGCGCAAATGGAAGAACGCAGTCTTACATATTTGTTTAATATGTGCATTGAAGGACGTATCCTGGTCAAAAATGACTCCATCAACTGGTCCCTGAATGCAATTGACACCCTTTTCTCAACGTGAAGTCTGGGCTCGGGTGAGCCTGAGTGCTGAAGATATCTACCTATTCGGAACCACGATAACAGGGTTCTTGCTGATCGGAGCTGGCTTGGCCCTGACTTATCGAAGAATTAAGAAAGCGGAACCGGCTGTTCAAAACCCCACAAGGCTGCCCGCTGGGATTGAAACGATGGGACGAGGCGTGAGTTTCTCAAAATGGGCTCATTGAGTGCAGCACGGATAAGATCTTGGAGAAACTTACGGCTGCCGTGAATACTCAGAATAACACCTCTGGGCGCAAACTGGATTACATCTTGGAGGGGCTCACTGCGGTCGTGAGTTCTCAGAATCAGCTCTTTGAGCACAAGAATGACAACATCACGGAGCATAAGTTTGATAACATCATGGAGAAGCTCACGGCTCTCCAACGGGAGATTGAGAGACCAGTGTCGGACGTTAGAACAGCTTTGAAATTCATATGAGTTGTTCGCACTAAAGTAAAAACCACCATCACTTCATGCGGATACCCCTTTGGCGCCAGCTGCGGTCTCAAGGCTGGAACTGAACAACAACACCCTGACAATGACTGAGTTTAAACTGTTCTTCCCATTCTATGCAAGGCCACCTGGGTTGGCTGGAAGACTGTTTACTTAGCCTGGCAGGGTGAAGGACACTGTCTCAGCTGAACTCTGGACACATGCACACACACGCACACAGACATATATACACATGCAGATGTACACTTATCCCCCCTCCCCCTCCAAACGCCTTCGACGCTTATTCCCCTCCGATGCTGACAGTGGATCAAGGACCAGCCCATATGCTGCAGGCTCAGATGTACTGTCTACACTGGCTGTCTCTCACCCTTTACCCACCCCCGTTGCTTGTCATGTGTTATTTTTGTGCCACTTTGTTTTTCATGTGCTATGTGCAGAGATGGGTTTTTTTTTCTGCTCTCAAACTGATCTCCCTATTGGAGCTCAGTCTGGGTTGAGTTATTTTTTTCTCCTTATCTTTCCTCATGTTGTGCTTTTTCCATGTTAAACCTCTCTGACCTGTCTTCCCCATGTGATGTTTGTGTAATGTATGTATGGTCGGAAGGGTAAGATGGCGCTGGCACAGCTAGCAGCCTTAACCCAATTTCCCTTGGGATGAAGAAAGTATGATCGATCAATCAATCAATCAATGTTTTATCCAACAAAGGTCGGTAAGCACATGTGTTTTACTCCAAACTGGTTAGCAATTTGTGTATTTTATTGTGGATTGACGTTTGTGGATAATAACCTTTATCAGATTTAATGGTTTTGTTACAGACTTTTCAAAAAAGTGTTTTGCTTTTCGTTCACAAATGTGGGGATTAAATTGTGTTAAAATGCACAAAACAGTGATGTCATGTTTTGTGACGAGGACCCAGGCACAGAGATACTTGATGAATTTAAGAATCTTATGATTTAATAAAGAAATGTGCAGACTTGCACAGAGAGGGTAAAATTATGATGACTGATAATGGAGATGAAGACAACAGACAATGAGGACAGGGAGGAACAGGGGTTTAAATGCACCAAAGAGACAGTCAGAGGGAACACGGGACAACGGGAGACATTTAAGGATGCAGGGACTGACAGAGACGGGGGAGAAGTCTCATCGCGACGAGTAAAGTTTACCTTGCCTGGATGGGCAGCTCTCTGGGTGCTCAGCACCCCCAAAGCTCTGATCCTAGAATCGCCCCTGCCAACTGTTTAGCTTTATTTTTGTTTGTTTTTTTGTTTTTTTTTTGTCTTGCTGAGAAAGAGGACTTTCAGACAGAGTTTACAGAGGATTCACCCAAGATAATCATGTGAACATTGCCAAAATTATGTAATGGGTGTTAAACAGTCTTGCATTCTAAACTAATTTAAATGCCATCCAGTCCTAGTGTTTACTTCAGAATCTACCACTCATCTTTGGAGATTAGTTTGTCCAAATGATTACCACTGCTATTTGCTACTGCTGTTGCTTCAAATAGTGAATATTGTATTTTCACCAGTGTTATCAAAAGGTAACACTATTTTCTTGAAACACCTAAGCCCGAGTCTGTAGAGGGTTCCTGAACTGTGGAAGACTTCCTGTGTGGTTACGGTGCCAGATATCACACACTCCAGGGAGCCCAACCACTTCAGGCCTGTGGCCTGATGAAGACCATGGAAAGGCTCATCCTGCACCACATTGGTGAGTTCAGCGATGGACCCCCTGCAGTTCGCCTACCGGTCTGGAATCGGTGTGGATGAAACTGTCACCTACCTGTTACACCGATCCCCCTCTCACCTAGAGCAGGCAGGGAGCACTGTAAAGATCATGTTTTTTGACTTCTCCAGTGCTTTCTACACCATCCAGCCTGCACTACTGAGAATCCCCCGGCAGCCTACACCTATTGCAGCATAACTAAGGGAGGATCCAGGATCACCTGGTCCAGCCCTAACTATATGCTTTAGCAAAAAGGAAAGTTTGAAGCCTAATCTTAAAAGTAGAGATAGTGTCTGTCTCCTGAATCCAAACTGGAAGCTGGTTCCACAGAAGAGGGGCCTGAAAACTGAAGGCTCTCCCTCCCATTCTACTTTTAAATACTTGTCAATGGAAAATTGTATTTAGTAGTCAGTATAATCTTTTAGTGATATAAGTTTGCATATGGTAGAATACTGCATGTAGTTATTTGTATTAGGAAATATTCAACCATGTATACTTAGAGGCATATAATTAATTGTGTGTGATCTTTAACAGGCTGCAAAGGCTTGGTGTGTATTCCACACTAGAATGCACACCCACATCCTGGGAGCATGAGAGAGGTCATACCTTCTCTTATTGTTTTATGGTAGGATTAACGTAGTTACGTCTGTTTTAGTCTAAGTGCTTTAACTGCTTGACTTCCTCACCAATGTTATCTAGGGTGAGGGAGGTCTACCCTCTTCCTGACCAAGGATGTGCCTTTTATGACCCTTTGACCAGCAGGACACACACACACACACACACACACACACACACACACACACACACACACACACACACACACACACCTACTGAAGTATAAATAAAGATTGGGGCAGTTTCTTAGTGCGAGTCTCAGTCTGGAGGCTGCCCTTGCTAGCAAGAAGTTCTGTGTGTTTCTCTTCTCTGAGTCTTTACTGAAGAAGTGTTTTAGAATATTTTCCCTAACAATACTCTAGGAACAACAAGTAGGCCTGCAGAGCGAGAGTGAAGTGCTCTAATAGGGTGATATGGTACTACAAGGTCATTAAGATAAGATGGGACCTGATTATTTAAGACCTTGTATGTGAAGAACAGGAAGGTCCGACCAAAATTAACAGATTTTATGGTGTTTCTCATCAACAGCGCTCCATCTGGTGGCAGAAGCTGCATAACATCTAGGACACAACTACTTATAGGCATGGGTATGAATTAAAATAATTAGAATAAACTACTAGTGTCTCTGGTACCGACTAGTGACAATGGCAATAATTTGTTGACTTGTTGCCAAATTCTCAAAAAAATAATTGTTTAATGAACTGAAATATTAATGTGTGACAAATATGCAAAAAAGAAATTAGAAAGGGGGCATATACTTAATGGCACGGTAAATATTTCTTGCATTTAAAACCCAGTGTCAGATGATTTGTGTGGTTATAATAGTAAGGTTAGCTGTCATAAGCCGTCTTATGCCATGAAATAGCTTCTCCCACAATGTTCTCTGCGGCTGCTGCCTATACGCCGAATGCTGAGCTTTTCAGTGCTGCCATCTCTTTCAGAATCACCATATTTTAAAAGAGCTGTGGCACTGCTGGAAAGTCTTTTAAGATACCAGAGCAATGTGGGTGGTAGACAGTGGGTTTAAACCTACATGATCTTTACAAACATACAAGAAAGACAGGGGGCCTGAGCAGGAATAAATTTAACAGTCCCCTCCTTTCTGAAGAAATCGAGCTCTTAGGATAAAAGGCATAGTGAAGGAAGATAGAGAAAGGAAGTATTACGAGCGCCTCCCATCAGCCATCTGGTGTTCCTACAGTCTACCAGTGCATTCCAAGGAGTACTAAAATGGGAAACACCGGGTAGAAGAATGAATGATTTCTATGAAGGAGGCCCAGAGATACTGTCAAACCTCTCCATGCTGACCCTGTGCTTTTCACTGGATATACAAATGACAGGGATGTCCTCTCCATCTGAACAGTCCCCTGGAGGGGCCCTCCTCTCTTCTTCCTAAGTGTTATTGAACATGCAGACAGAGTTGAGGGAAGGCAGCTCCACAGATGGAGAGAGACACAGCAGAGCTCCGGAATAAGATATGGAGAAAGAAAAGCTATTATGGTGCACACAAAAAAGATACAGGAGGAAGGAGCTTTTTAGACTGAAAATACAAGAGTGGGCAGCGGGCACACGCCATTCACCATACTGACCTGACTTTCTTCCCCACTGCCATGACATGTACACAACAGGTGGAGTATATGCAGGTCAGGCAAGCAGCTTTACCACCATATTGTGGAGTGTTTACTGCTCAAAACACTCTGAAGAACTAGCACACTTAACTTCAACCCCCCTTGAGAACCTAGTATAATATAAGTAGTGAATGTTGGGTTTCAGGATTATATTATACAACTAATTTTGTTTGTGAGAAAATGTAAAGTCTGAAACAACATCGATCTGCTGTAGAACATGACTGATGGGGATTCATGAATCAAAAAGGGTCAGTAAGTATGAAAAAATACAGCCTTCATAAATATTATTTTGGACCATCAGCCAAACAAATAATTCTGCAGGGTTGAAGCACTGAATGAAACATGTGCAAACATCCACTATTAAAGCTGACCTATTCTGTTTGTTATTGTCTTCACAGTTCACTTCAAAACAATCGTCATTTTTCTTGTTTTCCAGCCAGTGCCTGAAACAAGCCCTTTTTATCTCCCTTCCCTCTTTATATAGGTTTTTTGCTGATTTGTTGCCCCAAAGAAGTAGTGTTAAATTGGTGATGATGTTTTTTCAGCTTTTACAATCAGAGTTATATGTGATGTTGTACCAAACACATTTTGCTTTTCCAAAATAAGCTGTATAAAGTGTCTGTAGGCTCCTCTTGTTCATGTCTTTCTTTTGTCTGTTTATTTATTCAAACACACACACACACAGCCCTTTCACTCACGCACTCACACATGCCCACCCACTAATAACGCACAAAGACACAGAAAAGACACCCCCCATTAAGGCGAGCAGACACCCCCGAAACCATTAGCTAACCAGGGTGCAGCCAGACCAGCCCCCGAACCACCAGTGGATCACTGCCCTAAAAAGAGTGTGTGAAACAGTAGTTCACCATAAGAGATGAGGTTCCTCTTGCTAAGCACCTTAGCTAACATGTGTGATGTAGAGAAGATGAAGTGTGAAAAACCTGTACGTTAGCAAAGACAGCCCTGACAGTGATGGAGCGAGGAGGGCAGCTCCTACCATCTTGGGCTAAAGTTGACCTCGTGCGGGCTGATCCATCACTCTCAGAAAAGCATGTGTAAGAAATTATTTGGCTCAATGAATTCACTAAGTTTAATCAGCTGTTTTACAAAGACTACACCTTCATTTCTCATTGATATGTTTAATCCTCCAGTAGATATTGAAAGTTACACACTGTTCAACCATGACCAACTGTTTTTGTTTTTAGAGATATGTGATCATCATAGGACAGCGACTACAAACATACTTATAGAATATGATTCTGGACATTAAACAGATAACGAAATAAGCTCAACCTTAAACTTTTGCATCAGTAATAATAATCAATTTAACACTAATTGTAATCATTTTGTGCAGACTACATATTTTGCTTTTGATACTTTTCCACAGTTTTCCAATAACACAGTTTAATGTGTAGCGATGTGTTTTCATAGTGTTTTGGAAAAGACGCAGAGAAACTTAATGGCTCCACTTCCCACTGTAGAAAAGTGAAGTCAGAATTTCCTGCCTGTGCTGCCTGCCATCTTGCATTTTTGAAGCCAGAGTCTGCGCAGTAGTGATTGGGGTTGAGTCGTTGTGTTAACCTGTGTTGATGATTTTACTGCCAGTGATGGCTCACTAAATAAAGTTAAATACAATCATGTTGCTATATTTTGAAGGGCACACATCTTAACTGTTCATCATCACATCTAACATCATAACATTCATGCCTTGGCTAGATTAACAGTGACCACACACAAGGTTGAAGTTAGCTAGTAGGCATTTCTACCCAGCTTTGTTGCACTCAATGAGTTTCAATATTTAGTCAAGTAAGGGACGCCATCAGGGCCAAGCTGTGTCAGGATTCCTGGGTCAAGTGGTTTTTAGAAACTTCCTCCTTATCACAGACGTCCTGTGCCAGATATTCAGCTGATCCAATGAGGGAGACGACATAGTAGAAACATTCGAAGTTCATTGCAAGGCTCAACAAAGACTCACAATTTTTACCAATATCTCCATCAGACTTCCCCTGTCAGCCCACGGCAGAACAAACCCAGCACTTTATGAAGAGTGTAATCAGTTAAAGTACAAACGCTCTGGACTTTTACGAAATTATGTCATATTCAGTCCCATAGAAAACAATTTGTTTAAAATGTATACTATTCTCTCCGGTTACTCTGAATGCCACTTAATAACATTTTAGTAAATAACACACAATCTTAGCAAAGCACTGTATAAACAAAACCCAGATGAAAGTTTTTAGCTTGACATGTAAGTGAAAGTGACACGCCAGTATTACAGGTTTTTCTGAATGCTTAAACCCAAACTGTGATTCTTATAGCACAATTTCTAAAACTATTAATACTTATGGCAAAACCACTCACTGGGTTTGCAAAACTAAAAGCACAAACACTGCTTTGCACTCAGTTTGCCATTTTGTAACACACACTTTGCAAAACTCTAATAATAATAAGAAGAAGAAACTTTATTTATAAAGCACACTTAAAAAACCAAGGGTATGCCAAGGTGCTTAACAAGTAACATAGAGAATAAAAGGAAGATAACAGAAATAGGACCAAAGCAAGTACTAGGTATGCAAGCAGATCGTCTGGACGTCTTTAAAGAAGTCCAGACGCTTTTCTTTGCAAGCTCCTTTGACTACGATGACCTGGATGACTGAGAACCTTCACAGACATATGCAAGCAGATAACTGTCACTGATAAATAGGAAAGCAACAGATACAGAACAAACAAGGAATTTAATGAGCATAAAAGTGCATAATATAAAATCATAAAAGAAGTGTTAACTAGAGGGAAAGGCAAGATTGAATAAGTGGGTTTTTAGTCGTGATTTAAACAGTGCAGCAGAATCAGATGCTCGGATATCAAGAGGAAGGGTATTCCACAGTACCAGGGCAGCCAGAGCAAACGCATGGTCACCCCGAGACTTCAGATCTAAGTGTTCTAGCAGGAGTATGTGGCTTGAGAAGTTTACTAAGATAACTCGGCGCTAATTTATTAATAGTTTTGAATGTAAGGAGTAATATTTTAAATTGAATATGGCACTTTATGGGCAGCCAGTACAAGCCAGCTAGAACAAGAGTAATAGGGCAAAATTTCCTGGTACCAGTCAAGAGGCGGGCCGCAGCATTTTGGACTGTTTGCAGTCTAAGAAGAAGAGAAGAGGGAAGACCGTAGTACAAGGAATTACAATAATCCAACCTGGAGGTCTCAAAAGCGTGAATAAGCTTCTCCAGGTCCTCATGTGGAACATAATGCCTAGGCTTAGAGATAAGGCGCAGTTGGTGGAAGCTAGATCTCACTACAGCAGACACTTGCTTATCAAGTTTGAACGAGCTATCCAGCAGTACACCCAAGTTACTGACATAGTCACAGGAAGAGCTAGCAAAGGGACCCAGGGCAGCACAAAGTTGGGCACGAGGGATTTTACTGTTGAACACCACAATCGCAGTCTTCTTATCGTTTAAAATGAGAGAATTACTCAGGAACCATTCTTTGACCTCCCGCATGCATTCTTGAAAGTAGTGCAGGGACACAGCAAGGTCGTCAGCAAGTTCAAAATAGATCTGTATGTCATCGGCGTAACAGTGGAAGGTGATATTGTATTTTTCAAAGATTGCGCCTGTCAGAGGTTGTGTGTGGAGGCGTGGAAGAGATGACCCAAACGCAGGACTCACGGTGCAGAAATGATGAGGATTTATTGGAGTGAGTGAATGAACAACGCAGGAACGGCAGAACTGACTAGCTGACTGAAAGACTGAGTGGCTGGCTAAATAACTGAGCACTAACGGGAACGACGACATAACATCAATGACACGACAAAGAACTGGTGAAACCGAGGAACTTAAATACACAGGTTGAATGATGACAATGATTGGAAACAGGTGAGTACAGGGCTGAACATAATCTGACTAATGACACGGGAGACAAGCTGACACGGGGAAAAAACAGGAAGTGAGAACATTAATGTGGCGAACTAAACTGAACATGAACAAACTGAAATCACTGGGTCAACGACCCAGGAACCCTGACAGCGCCTAGAAGGAGCAAATACAATGAGAAAAGAATAGGGCCTAAAACTGATCCTTGAGGCAGGGGAAGAGGAGAAGGCACCTAAGTTAACCGAAAAGGACCTGTCAGCGAGGTATGATTTAAACCAGTCGAGGCCAGTGCCTCTAATACCCGCAGTGTGCTCAAGTCTTAATAATAAGATGTTATGGTCCACCATATCAAAAGCCAAAGAGAGGTCCAATAAAACTAGGACCATAGAGCGTCCAGTATTAGTAATTACAAGAGAACTCTAACATTAAGAACTCTAACCAACACCGTTTCAGTACTAAGCAGATTGAAATTTCTCAGCAATATTGTTCGTGTCCAAGTACACCTGGAGCTGGGAGAGAACTAGTCTCTCCAGGATCTTGGACAAGAACGAAAGCTTAGAGATCGGTCTGTAGTTTGAAAGGTCATAACAGTCAGAGTTTCTTTTTTTAAGAATCGGGTGGACTACAGCATGTTTAAAAGCCAAAGGAACACAGCCTGAGAGCAAGGAAAAGTTCATAAGAAATAGGATACTAGGTTCAATTACATCAAAACAGTCCTTAGCTATGCGAGATGGAAGAATGTCAAGCACAGTATTGGTGTTATTCATTTGATCAACTAGCCACTTAAGAGACAAAAGTGACACAGGCTCAAACTGGTGGAAAGTTGAAATGCACTCAGGAATGGGAAGAGGACATAAAACAGGGGGAAGGGAGGACTTAAGAGATGTGATCTTATGTAAAAAGTGAATTTGAAATCGCTCACAAAGAGCCTGAGAATAAATTAAAGGCATCTCTGGGGAAGCGTTAACCACTGAGTTAAAAATTTTAAATAAGGTGCGGGGGTTATGGCCATTGGCCAGGATGATTTTGGATAAGAAAGACGCTTTGGCCATTTTAGCAGCACTTTGGAATTTTAAGTGGCTAGTCCGTAGCATGTCGAGAGAAACCTGAAGTTTATCTTTTTTCCAACTTCTCTCAGCGCGCCAACACACACGACGTAGAGCGCTCGTAGTGTCATTAAGCCAACACCGAGAGTAGGTTCTGGGGCGCTTCATTTTAATAGGGGCAACAGTATCAAGGATAGAAGAAAATAACGATAACAAGGTGGCGACCGTGGGTCAGGGGGTTGGGAAGCACATCTGTAACCGGAAGGTCACCGGTTCGATCCCCGTACTCTCTGTCCTGGTCGTTGTGTCCTTGGGCAAGACACTTCACCTACTGCCTACTGGTGTTGGCCAGAGGGGCCGATGGCGCGATATGGCAGCCTCGCTTCTGTCAGTCTGCCCCAGGGCAGCTGTGGCTACAACTGTAGCTTGCCTCCACCAGTGTGTGAATGTGAGAGTGAATGAATAGTGGCATTGTAAAGCGCTTTGGGTGCCTTGAAAAGTGCTATATAAATCCAATCCATTATTATTATTATTAGCACAGTCATCAACCGAGCGGAAAGAACAACAGTCGGGAGTGACAGATGCAGAATCGAAGGAAGACATAGAGAAGTTTGACACCGCTTCAGCATTAAATACAAGTAGTGGGCAAAGGGGAGCCGCAGGATATAGTTCATTAGTGCATAAGCCAGTATCAAATATAACTGGGAAATTATCCAAGATCCCAGCGTCACTTATAACCTTGATACAAATGTCCAGACCATGTGAAAAAACCAAGTCCAAAGTATGTTCGTTAACATGCATTGGGTCATTAACCCACTGAGCCAGGTTAAAAGAGTCAGTTAAAGCAAGGAAGTCTTTAGCAAATGGGTCATTCTTACAGCAAGTGTGTATGTTAAAATCACCAACAATGAGAATACAACCATACTTAAAAACAACGGAGCCTAGGAGATCATCTGTGATAAAATATTTGCTATATTTAGACGGTCGGTAAATCACCACGCAGAGTGTGGTCATGGATGCAGTCATCTCCAATAACTGGACTTCAAAACTAGAGTAGGTAGGTGAGGGTAGCTGCCGAACTGCATATGAATTTTTAAAAACCGAGGCTACGCCGCCACCCCTACCAGTAAGCCTTGGTGAGCTAAAAGCGACACAGTCCAATGGAAGAAGTTCGGTAAAAGGGATAAACTGCCCAGGACAAATCCAGGTTTCAGTCAGGAATAAAGCATCAAGCCCATTATTGGAGAGGAAGTCATTTAAGAGAAAAGTCTTATTGACCAGCGACCTGACCGTATCCTAGGGGCTAAATCGCCACGTGTGGTGCGAGCAGATCCAACGGTGGGTGAGCAACTTAGCATCAGAGCACTCCTGGGAAGGAGGGAAAAAAGATAAAATATCCAGCCTGGCATGTGGGTAGCCTGTGGCTCTGGCTTTAAAGTAGACCCTGGGGCGAATGCAACGGCCACTCCTTCTACCGCGTTTCCTGTAGCGTTTCTTGTGTAGATTAGGAATAGGGTAGGTGGAAGAAGCCGGTCGGAGGGTCCAGTTGTGGCGGGGTGGCGTTGCCCAGATTCCAGCAAGGATCAGCCTGAGAGGAATGGGAGATTTAAAAGTGTTTGCCTATCGTATGTAATCAGTGCACAGCCATTAGATGAGCATACAACTAAAAGGATAAAAAGATATGATGCCAAGGTCCATAAAAGAGCGTAGAGGGGGTAAAAAGCAGCGAAACAGATCCAACCGAGGACGGCAAGCCACGTACACCGGCGCTATCTTTCCCTCACTGTACCAAACTGTAGGTACAATCCACTGCACAGCACTCTTTTTGCGGAGCTGTAAACACAACTCACTGCTTTACACTCAATTTCCAAATGATCAACACACTCCTAGCAAGACTATACACATTTATGGCTATTATTTACACTATTTTGCCAACTGTCTGGCACACTGTCACATGTGAAAACTGTTTGAGATAATTAGTTCAATTTGCAATCAACCTAAGCACTATAAATAAGCTACAGGTAAGCTGTCCGTGTGGAGTACAATGGAGGGAGCAGGAAGAGTGAGAATTAGAGGAGGCCGAGGAAGAGGACGTGGAGGTGAAGAAGTAGGACGAAGAGGACAACACGGACAAGGAGGTGAAGTTAGAGGAAGAGGACAAGGAGGAGCAAGAGGAGGATGAGGAGGGGGAGGAGGAAGGGTAAGAAGAGTAAGAAATAGAATTAGTGATGACAGCGTATGAGAGCTACAATAGTGGATCATGTAATCAACCATGGAATGACCCTGAGGGAAGCTGGCCAACGGGTTCAGCCTAACTTGAGCCGCTACACTGTAGCAAGCATCATAAGGACATTTCGAAATCAGACTCGGTTAGTACAGTCACTTTGCACTAAGATTTGTAGCACTGCCATATGCTACTGAAAAACACAACAATACCATAGATGTAAAAATACTGAAATTGTTACCAGATGCTGGGGGCAGAGGAAGAATGCTCACTGCAGACCAAGGAACCCATATAGTCAATATAGTGATTGCAAATAATTCCATAAGGCTACGCGAAATTCAGCAGCGCATAATTGTGGATGACACCACCTTACAAAACCAAAATGTGAGCATTTCTGTATTAGGTCGTGTACTTGCCCGCAACAGAATCCGAATGAAACAAATCTACAGAGTACCTTTGGAAAGAAACAGTGAACGTGTACAACAGCTGCGATATGACTATGTGCAGGTAAGCTATAGTAGCATTGGTACTGAATCTGGAAGTGCATACTGTGGTGCTGTGCATGTGCCTGCTGTGATGAATTTGTTTTGTCTTGTCTAGAGAGTGATGGAGCTAGAGGCAGATGCCATGGGTCATGAGCAGTTTGTTGTGGATGAGGCTGGTTTTCACCTCACTAAGAAAAGGAGACGTGGCAGGAACATCATTGGACACCATGCCATAATCAATGTTCCAGGACAACGTGGTGGTAACATAACTATGTGTGCAGCTATAAGTCAAAATGGTGTTGTTCGCCATCATGCAACCCTGGGCCCATATAACACTGCACACATTATTACATTCCTGGACTCCTTACATGACATGCTCACTAATGTTCAGAGACCAGAGCAGACCAGATACGTCATCATATGGGACAATGTTAGTTTCCATAGGGCTGCTTTGGTCCGCAACTGGTTTACAGATCACCCACTCTTCACTGTACTCAACCTCCCCCCATACTCTCCATTCTTGAATCCAATTGAAGAGTTCTTCTCTGCCTGGCGCTGGAAGGTCTATGACCGTCATCCCCATCAACGCATAGCCCTTTTACAGGCAATGGAGGAGGCATATGGGGATATTGACCAGCCATCATGTCAGGCCTGGATGCGCCATTCCAGAAGATATTTTCCCCGGTGCCTTGGACTAGAGGACTTTGCATGTGATCTAGATGAAATTTTGTGGCCGGAGAGATGACGCGATGTAGACTGATTGCTCTTTTTTCCTCAGTGAAAATACTATTTTGTTTTGACTTGGAAATAAGCACTTGTGTTTGTTTTGGTGTGTGTGAATAAACACCAGTACTTGAAGTTTGGATCCCTCTATGTTTACGGACCTATGACAAAAGTATGACCTCAAACTGACATAGCCTACCTTGTGCACAGAGAAAGCAAAAGCCAGATGTGTTTTTTTATTCATACTATCAGTGTGTAGTTGGTGCATTGTGTGCTTATTAATGTGATGGCTTGTGTTAACTGTTTGATATGAAAATACCATTTTTACAAAGGTTTGGAGAGTTAAGCAAGAGTTATTAGCTTTTGCAAGAAAACTACAATGTTTTGCTGATTTGGTGAAGGGTTTTATTATTTGTGTGTAGAGTTTTGCAAAAATAGGCAATAGTTACAAAAAAATTGCTTAAGCCATCAGAAACAACTGTAACACACTACCACTCAAAATTGAAAACGCATGTTGCAACCTCTTCTTCTGCGTTTTGCTAGATTGAATCCAGCTTCATCCACAAATATGTATTCATGAGGCCTAACCATTGAGTCAAGCTCAAAGATTCTAATTTTAGTTCTGTAAATGAAATAGTATAATGTATACATGTGCTGTGTATACAAGTATACTTATAACTAAATGGTATTTTGTTTAGAATTGAAAGACGGCCACATGAGGGTGGAAGAACACACATGTGCTCACATCCCCAGGAGACACTTATTGTGGATATGGTCCATCAGAATAATGCAATTTGACTGCATGAACTGCAGCAAGGGAATATAGAAGACAAAATTTATTTTGAATCTCGCAAAAAGGAGAAGGAAAGGTTACAATGTCATAGGTCAACATGCCATTATTGAACTGCCTGGCCAGCGTGGTGGAAATGTAACTGTGCTGCCATCAGCAGCTATGGGGTTCTCCACTGTCATATTACTGTTGGGCCATACAACACCGAACTTCTAGCAACATTCCTGGATGGTCTACAGGATGCTTTGCTTGAGCAGAGACATCGCGAGCAGGCAGAGCATCCCATATCATTTGGGACAATGTGACCTTATTTTATGCAGTTAAGTGTTATATGTGCCTTGACTGCATAAAATAAGGTCCTGGATAAATTATGGTGCTTTAAGTGGATTCCATACCTATGGCCAATTTAGAATTAAGTTAACCTAATAAACATGACCTTGGACTGTAGAAGGAAACTGGAGCCAAGCAAAATCAAGCAGGTGTGGTCAACCATGCAGGGTTACGGCTTGTAAGCAGGGGTGGGGGATTCTGTATATTTATGAGCTGGGACTAGGATTTTGGCTGTGAATCCTTTAGAGCGTGTGGATTGCAGGTAAATTGAGATAACTCAAATGGAGATCTGTAGAGTTTGAACACTATGATGAAATTACAGACAGACGAGGGATTACACTGCAATGGTAATCTCTCATTTTAATATGTTTTGCTGAATCTATCCAATGTAAGTTCTGTTGATTCAAGGTCATAATGCTGTGTGTCCAGGAAAAAAAACTGTCTAAATTATTTATTATAAATTATTTATTATTTATATATATATATATATATATATATATATATATAAAAACATACCAGACAAGTTAAAGTCTGCACCTCCTTGAAGACCTCACACCGATGGGCCTCTTTTCTTTTCTTCTACCCTCTATTCTTCATTATCTAATTCAAGTGTCAATTTTCAGCTGGCGCCTGCATTTACCCTTTCTTCTGCTATTGTCTCTGCTCAGCGGGGTGGGATGCCTCCCACTTAATCGTTGATCCAATTAATCTGAAAAACCTTTCTCTGCTTCTTTACAAGAATGATGGCCGATGAATAAAAATGTGCAACAAAAGAAGCAAGTTAAAACAGAGCAGTGTCAGTGATTGACACCGGAGCCAAAATGCCTGTTCATTGCCATTATGCCAGATCGAGTTATGGAACCTTAGTAGAGAAAGGTGGCCTTGATGAAAGAGATGAACATATCTAATTAACTTGGGTTAAATAAAAGTTTCCAGCTCCACACAAGTGAGTCAACCACCCCACAGCTTTTCATCATTTTGCCTCCTGGTAGGGCTTTGGAAATTGTGGGAGCTTATTAAACTGATGTCATTTTATCTTCGTTCTGCAAAACACACCTGGCATTTCTATTCGCCATTTTCTCTTGGGTACACAAAGGGAACACTGGCTGCACTGCAGTACATTTCAGCAATCCAAGCAGGCCAGATGGGTTTGGGGTGCAGAAGTCTGCAGTTACATACTTGTCTACATGTACAAGCCCAGTCCCCAAAACACTGGGAGTTTGTGTAATGTGTTTTTAAAAAAAACAAACCCAAATGCAGTGCAGTGATTTCCAACTCGTATTTTATTAACAGCAGAAGAACACAGAAAATGAAAAAAACAAAAAACAAAAAATCTAATTTTTAAACTAACAATATGTACCGTTTAAAGTGGGACTTTTGGTCATTTTGAATTTGATGGCACCAACTTGTCTCAAACATATCTGGGTACGTGAATGAATACCACTGTGTATCATCCCCTCTTCTTTGCAATATGTAAACATCTGGGAATTGAACAAGTGCTGCTGGGCTTTTGAGAGCTGAATGTTGTCCAAATGTCCAATATTTGAACCAGCCTGAATCCACCATAGCACAATGTGTACCCCTTTGGCACTTTACCGACACGCTGTACATCCCTCTCCGACCAGAGGAAGGTGCTGCAAGGCAAGCCACATGGATCACTTGTCCCAGTTCCAATTCAATTCAGTTTATTCCATTTTATTTAAACATGGACATATATAATAACATGGACTGAACCACCACTCACAACCACTAGCACTTTATATAGCCTCTGTAGAAATTATCCACATATCTCACTTATCTTAACTGCACTACTGTATAGTTCTGTGTAAATAATCATTGTGTACATACGATAATTTTTAATCCTACAACTGTTTATAACTTGAATAGTTCACATTTCTGTATAACTGTATATCTCAGATTTCTGTATAGTTTTTTATTTCATATTTATATCCTGTTCATAGCCTGTACATAGCTTGTACTCACTACAGCCTGTACATACTTATTAGGGGTGCAACGATATTCGTATCGATATTGAACCGTTCGATACAGTGCTTTCGGTTCGGTACGCATATGTATCGAACAATACAAAATTTGTAATTTATTTTATCAACTTTCCTTCTGACGATGCTGTCTGTGTTGAGCGCTCAGTGAATCTGCGTTCGACTACTCCGCCTAGGCTCGACAGTGCAGCCTAGGCGGAGTAGTCGAATGCAGATTCACTGAGCGCTCAACACAGACAGCATCGTCAGAAGGAAGAGCGCAGGGCAAGCTAGCGAGACAGAAGTTAAGCTCTCCTTGTAACATGGACCTCCCCCACCCTCATTCAGATCTGGCGTTTGGAATTATTTTGGTTTTCATGTGACGTATGACCCTGAAGGTAAGCGAGTCATGGACTAAAGTAAAACAGTATGTTGGATGTGCCACGCAATGCTCAATTACATGGGTGGGAACTAGTGTGTTAGCGCAGTTAGCTCGTTAACGTGTTGGCCGTCTAGCCCCATGCACGGGGCGATCGGCGGTAGCTCGTTAATGGAGATTTGCCGTGTTGTGGCGTTAAGGTCATTTCAACGAGATTAACCTGAAAGCACTAGTGGGAACACAACGAATATGACTGCACATTTACGCCGACATCATCCTAGTGCAAAGACAAGTGGAAGCAGAAAAAAAACAAGCAAGCATGCTACTAACTTTAGCCGAGTCATTTAGACAGCTGTTAGCACATGATTCTCCTTATATGTTTAATATGCTGCTGAGAATATAGCCCAGAAGAAGCGGATAGTATAGCTTTTATTTTGGAAAGAGACATTTCTCTGTAATAAACTCTCTTTTACAAAGATGAGTGATTCCTCAATCAGATACAGGGCTCGCAATATCGCTAGCCCAACGTCCCGGGGCTAGCGGTTTTTTTCAGTCGGGCTACCAAAATCTATCTCTGCCCTGCCCGTCGGGCTATTGTAGGAAGGAAAAATATATGTCAGTGCTTTTGCATTCTTTCAGAAATGTAGCTGGGTAATTATGTCATTGGCATCGGTGAGCCACTGTCAATATGTGACATATTGCAATCGCGTTTGAATTTGCGCTTGTTTTTTTGCTTTCACTTTGCAATCGCGCGAACTGTGTATAGAGAGCAACAGCACTGATCTGTGAGTGATGATAATTTGTGCACCAATTCCTCTGACATCGTCTTATTAATTGTTAGCTTACTATGCAAACATGACAAGTGAAATCTCACGCAGCAAGCTTAAACATGTGAGAGGTTGATCGTGCAGAGAATCGCTGAGCTTATGTGAGTGCGTGTGTAAAAGCAGCAGGATATATATTTGACTACGATGACCTGGATGACTGAGAACCTTCACAGACAGATATATATTTTAGTTCTGCTGAGCCAAATAAGACAGGTCAGGGTGAAGAAGTGACAGCCAAAGAAAAGCTTACCACAAAACGGAGAAGTTATGACAAATCAGACTATAAGGCAAAAAGAAAGTGCAGCTTTATGGTTTCATGGACAAAATAATTTCTGTGGCTGCAATATGACGAGCTAAATAACCAGGGCTGCACATAAGTGGTCCGCAGGTGCGCATTCGCTGTCAAAATAAAAAGCACGCACAAGGGTTAGGGTTAAATTTAAAAACTGTACTTTTGAGTTAAAATATATATTTATAATTTTAATAAATGACAAATTAAAAAGGCATGAACATTTTTTTTGTATTGAAAAAATATCGAACCGTGACACCAAAGTATCGAACCGAACCGTGAATTTTGTGTATCGTTGCACCCCTAATACTTATAGTTATAGAATATTCATAACATACTTCATACCGTGTACATTATAACATACCATAATAGACCCATTTCTGTAATATACTTACATATCTATATTATTGCTAATATATATTGTAATATATCTATATCATGGCTAAAGCACTTCTGGATGGATGCAAACTGCATTTTGTTGCCCTGTACCTGTGCATGTGCAATGACAAAGTTGAATTCTATTCTATTCTATTTATTTATATACAGCCAATTCACAACAGTTGCTGTAAGCCACTTTATATTGTAAGATACAACAGAAAACAAAAACTAAAAGAGAAAACCTCAACAATTATGCGATTCCATTTGAACAAGCACTTTGGTGACAGTAGGAAGGAAAAACTCCCTTTTAACAGGAAGAAACTGCCTGTAAAACCAGGTTCAGGGAGGGGCGGCCATTTGACTCAAAAGGGTGGGGGGGTGAGGGGAGGAAGACAGGATAAAAGACATGCTGTGGAAGAGAGCCAGAGATTAATAATAACTAATGATTAAATGCAGAAAGGTCTATTAACACATAGTGAGCGAGAAAGGTGGCTGGAGAAGAAATAATACGTACAGCTAGGTCCATACAGGGAGTGCAGAATTATTAGGCAAATGAGTATTTTGTCCGCATCAACCTCTTCATGCATGTTGTCTTACTCCAAGCTGTATAGGCTCGAAAGCCTACTACCAATTAAGCATATTAGGTGATGTGCATCTCTGTAATGAGAAGGGGTGTGGTCTAATGACATCAACACCCTATATCAGGTGTGCATAATTATTAGGCAACGTCCTTTCCTTTGGCAAAATGGGTCAAAAGAAGGACTTAACAGGCTCAGAAAAGTCAAAAATAGTGAGATATCTTGCAGAGGGATGCAGCAGTCTCAAAATTGCAAAGCTTCTGAAGCGTGATCATCAAACAATCAAGCGTTTCATTCAAAATAGTCAACAGGGTCACAAGAAGCGTGTGGAAAAACCAAGGCGCAAAATAACTGCCCATGAACTGAGAAAAGTCAAGCGTGCAGCTGCCAAGATGCCACTTGCCACCAGTTTGGCCATATTTCAGAGCTGCAACATCACTGGAGTGCCCAAAAGCACAAGGTGTGCAATACTCAGAGACATGGCCAAGGTAAGAAAGGCTGAAAGACAACCACCACTGAACAAGACACACAAGCTGAAACGTCAAGACTGGGCCAGGAAATATCTCAAGACTGGTTTTTCTAAGGTTTTATGGACTGATGAAATGAGAGTGGGTCTTGATGGGCCAGATGGATGGGCCCGTGGCTGGATTGGTAAAGGGCAGAGAGCTCCAGTCCGACTCAGACGCCAGCAAGGTGGAGGTGGAGTACTGGTTTGGGCTGGTATCATCAAAGATGAGCTTGTGGGGCCTTTTCGGGTTGAGGATGGAGTCAAGCTCAACTCCCAGTCCTACTGCCAGTTTCTGGAAGACACCTTCTTCAAGCAGTGGTACAGGAAGAAGTCTGCATCCTTCAAGAAAAACATGATTTTCATGCAGGACAATGCTCCATCACACGCGTCCAAGTACTCCACAGCGTGGCTGGCAAGAAAGGGTATAAAAGAAGAAAAACTAATGACATGGCCACCTTGTTCATCTGATCTGAACCCCATTGAGAACCTGTGGTCCATCATCAAATGTGAGATTTACAAGGAGGGAAAACAGTACACCTCTCTGAACAGTGTCTGGGAGGCTGTGGTTGCTGCTGCACGCAATGTTGATGGTGAACAGATCAAAACACTGACAGAATCCATGGATGTGGCAGGCTTTTGAGTGTCCTTGCAAAGAAAGGTGGCTATATTGGTCGCTGATTTGTTTTTGTTTTGTTTTTGAATGTCAGAAATGTATATTTGTGAATGTGGAGATGTTATATTGGTTTCACTGGTAAAAAATAAATAATTGAAATGGGTATATATTTGTTTTTTGTTAAGTTGCCTAATAATTATGCACAGTAATAGTCACCTGCACACACAGATATCCCCCTAAAATAGCTAAAACTAAAAACAAACTAAAAACTACTTCCAAAAACATTCAGCTTTGATATTAATGAGATTTTGGGTTCATTGAGAACATGGTTGTTGTTCAATAATAAAATTATTCCTCAAAAATACAACTTGCCTAATAATTCTGCACTCCCAGTATATATATTTAGACGCTGACACAAGTTTTGTTTTTTACATGTTTACTGAAACATATTCCAATTATAGTTATATTATGAACATAATAGTTTGTGGACTCTCAGCTTTCAAATGACGGAACCCACATTTAAATTGAACAAAGAGTTTAGGAGCTTCAACTCCTTAACATGTGCCACGCCCTTTTCGAAGGGACTAAGAGTAATTGGACAATTGGAAATCAAAGGCTCTTCATGGACCTGTGTGCAGGGGCAGATCTAGAAGGGTGGCATGGGGTGGCAAGTGCAACCCTAAAATGATCCCTTGCCACCCCAAGTGCCACCCCAGTTTTCATATGACAGTATTGTTTATTAAAATAAGATAGCATGAACAGTTTGAGTGTAGTTACAGTCAACAGTGAATATAAATGCTAAAACTGAATTGCATAGTGTCCCCCCCACCATTTACAAATGGTTCAGCCCATAGCAGGACCAGCTTTCTTCTTGTTTTCAGTAGCAAGCATGCTTATGATTGTGCCAGAGCACATTTTGAACAACACCATGGGAATTTCGCTTTTACACAGGTGGTTGGATGTTACACTCTGGAAATGGAAGAAGGTGAGTGTTATTAACCCTCCATGGTCCACAGACACGCTGCACCTCCAAATCACATGACTGATCTAAGCTGACATAGCAACAAGCTGCAGCCACGCTGAGTCTCTATTTCAGCCCACATTGAAAGTTCAGACTTCAAAGTTTTTAAATTTTAATTACAGGCCAGTAAATCCAGAGTTATGATAATATATATAAGCCACACTTTTTTCTAAATACTGTCATCACGTTTTTGTGTGTTTTAAGCATTTTGTAAGGGCAGCGCAAAAACAGTAAAAAAAAAAAAAAAAAGGAAAAAAAAACCACCTCTTTCCTATCAGTGGAAAAATGTACCATGTCGACCAATTTAAAAAAAAAAGTCAACACGTAGGATTTGGTTGTTTAGGAAGAGGAAGAGTTTTGGGAGTGACGGTAACGGCAGCGAGAGAGAGAGAGAGAGTTAGTTTTTAGATGTGGGAGATTTGTGACGTTTAGTGTGGAGTGTATACTTAGTGTGTTGTGCTGTCTTGTATAGTTATTCTGTTGTGTAGTCGTTTTGTTTTGTGTGTCAGTGAGGGCACTAATGAATGTCACAAAGGCACATTTGAATAGAATAGAATAGAATTCAACTTTATTGTCATTGCACATGCACAGGTACAGGGCAACGAAATGCAGTTTGCATCCATCCAGAAGTGCTTTAGTGATATAGATATATTACAATATATATTAGCAATAATATAGATATGTGAGTATATTACAGAAATGGGTCTATTATGGTATGTTATAATGTACACGGTATGAAGTATGTTGTGAATATTCTATAACTATAAGTATGTACAGGCTGTAGTGAGTACAAGCTATGTACAGGCTATGAACAGGATATAAATATGAAAAACTATACAGAATATGAAATAAATAACTTTACAGAATCTGAGATATACAGCTATACAGAAATGGGAACTATGCAAGTTGTAAACAGTTGTAGGATTAAAGATTATCGAATGTACAGAATGATTATTTACACAGAGCTATACAGTAGTGCAGTTAAGATAAGTGAGGGTGTAGATAGTTTCTACAGAGGCTATATAAAGTGCTAGTGGTTGTGAGTGGTGGTTCAGTCCATGTTATTATTGTGTGTTTGAGGGTACAGTTGTCCATTGTGGGTGTGTGTATGTTCAGTCCATGAGTTTAACGTGGGTCAGATGTCAGGAGGCAGAGTTCAGGAGTCTGACAGCTGTGGGGAAGAAGCTGTTCCGGTACCTGGTGGTCTTAGTCCGGAGGCTCCTGTAGCGCCTCCCAGAGGGCAGGAGGGTGAAGAGTCCATGCGATGGGTGACTGGGGTCTTTGATGATTTTCCCAGCCCTTTTCAGACACCGCTTCCTGTAGATGTCTTTTATGGCAGGAAGTGGTGCTCCGGCGATGCGCTGGGCAGTTTTCACGACCCTCTGCAACGCCTTCCGGTCCGAGGCAGAGCAGTTCCCGTACCAGACTGTTATACAGTTGGTCAGGATGCTCTCGATGGTGCAGCGATAGAAGTTCACCAGGATGTCTGAGGACAGGTGGTTCTTCCTCAGAGTCCTCAGGAAGAAGAGGCGCTGGTGAGCCTTCTTGACCAGCTTGGAGCAGTTGGTCATCCAGGTGAGATCCTCGGAGATGTGGACTCCCAGGAACTTGAAGCTGCTCACACGCTCCACAGCCGTCCCCTTAATGTGGATGGGTGGATGTGGGTCAGCATTCCTCCTGTAGTCCACGATGAGCTCCTTGGTCTTCTCGGTGTTAAGCAGCAGGTTGTTTCTGTCGCACCACTCAGCCAGACGATCCACCTCCTCCCTGTAGGCGGCCTCATCATTGTCACTGATGAGGCCAATCACCGTGGTGTCATCTGCAAACTTAATGATGGTGTTGGAACCATCAGCAGGTCTGCAGTCGTGGGTGAAGAGGGAGTAGAGGAAAGGGCTCATCACACAGCCTTGTGGTACACCGGTGTTCATTGTGATGGTAGATGAGCAGTGGTTATCCAGCCGGACATGTTGGGGGCGGTTGGTCAGGAAGTCCAGTAACCATTTGCAGATGAGGGAACTGATGCCCAGGTCTGTCAGTTTCCTGATGAGTTGTGAGGGGTGGATTGTATTGAATGCTGAACTGAAGTCTATAAACAGCATTCTGGCGTAGGTGTTGTTGTTGTCCAGGTGTGAGAGGACAGAGTGCATTGCGATGGAGACTGCATCCTCTGTGCTCCTGTTCTGGCGGTATGCGAATTGGTGGGGGTCCAGGGTGGGGGGGAGACAGGATTTGAAGTGTGCTAGGACCAGTCGCTCTAAGCACTTAGTGATGATGGGGGTGAGTGCTACTGGGCGGTAATCATTGAGGCAAGATGGGTTGGAGTTTTTGGGTATCGGGACGATGGAGGTGGGTTTGAAGCAGGCCGGTACCACAGCGTGGGCCAAGGACAGATTGAATATGTCTGTGAGCACTCCTGCAAGCTCCCCAGAACACGCTCTGAGAACACGCCCGGGGATGCCATCAGGGCCTGCAGCCTTGTGGACATTGATCCTGCTCAGCACCGCTCCTACATCGGTGGGGGAGAGAGTCAGAGGTTGGTGGTCTGGCGTCATGTCTGCTTTGGTTGTGGTTGTGGGGTTCCCTCGCTCAAAACGAGCATAAAAGTTGTTGAGCTCGTTGAGGAAGGAGACATCAGAGGATGCGGGGGAGGGTTTGGTGGTCCTGTAGTCTGTAATGGTCTGGAGTCCTTGCCACATGCGTCGGGGGTTGGAGTTGGAGAAGTGTTCTTCTACCTTCTTTTTGTAATGGTGTTTGGCTTTTTTGATGCCCTTCTTTAGATTAGCCCTGGCTGTACTGTAGGCGTGTGCATCTCCTGACCTAAAGGCAGTGTTGCGGGCCTTCAGGAGGAGACGAACATCCCGGTTCATCCAAGGCTTCTGGTTGGGGTACATGGTGATCCATTTCTGGGTGGTGACACTGTCTGTGGTTTTGGAGATGTAATCCAGTACAGATGAGGCGTACTGGTCCAGGTCTGTGTGGGTGAACATATTCCAGTCTGTGTTTTTAAATCTGTCCTGGAGCACTGCGTCTGTCCCCTCTGGCCACACTTTAATTGTCCTCACAGCAGGTTTCACACGTTGGATGAGTGGTGAATACCGAGGTGTGAGGAACAGGGAGAGATGGTCCGATTGTCCAATGTGGGGGAGGGGTGTGGCTTTGTAGGCTCCAGCCAGGTTGGAATACACATGGTCTAAAGTCTTGTCTCCTCTGGTGTGGCAGGAGACATGTTGGTGGAATCTGGGGAGGACTGTCTTTAAGTTGGTGTGGTTGAAGTCGCCAGCAACAATAAAAGCAGCCTCGGGGTGTTTATTCTGGTGTTTGTTAATGGCTGCAGAAAGTTCTTTCATGGCCAACCTAGCATTAGCGTCGGGGGGGATATACACGGCAGTGAGTATGATAGAGGTGAGTTCTCTGGGGAGATAATAAGGTCTGCATTTGACCATTAAAAACTCCGCATTAGGTGAGCAGTGACTCTCAGTAGTAGTGGAGTTCATGCACCAAGCATTGTTAATATAAATGCACAAACCTCCACCTCTGGTCTTGCCGGAGTCATCTGCTAGCCTGTCGGCTCGGTGTGTGTGGCGTCCTGCTAACTCGATAGCATTGTCCGGGCAGCTGTTGTTCAGCCATGTTTCGGTGAAAAACATGACATTTGAGTCCATAATCCGTCTGTTGTTAGTGATGGAGAGCCGTATCTCATCCATTTTGTTTGCCAGAGAACGGACATTGGCGAGAAAAATACTGGGTAAAGGCAGCCGGTGTGGTGTTAGCTTTAGCTTAGCCCGTAGCCCTCCGCGCCTACCTCGCCTTTGTTTACGATCTCGGCGCCGTCTGCGTGCACTTCCGCCCGGCCGGGGAGAGTGGGCAGCCTCCGGTGTTCTGGAGATCTCTGGGATGAGTCGGAGATCGGCGATAAAACTGTTGGAGTTGTGAGTCCAGATGTCCAGAAGCTCTTGTCTGCTGTAGGTCAGCAACGCACAGCAATTCTGGACGAATAATCCGGTTAAAAGTAGATAAAAAACCGCTAAATAGCAGATTCTGGAGAGACACTGAGCCTCGCGTTGTTCACGCGCCGCCATCTTGGAACGCGCCGCTAGCTTGCAATGTAAACACTGAGTAGAACCCCAGCGGAGTGATACACCTCCTGTTGTCAGGCCTGCAGGTTTATCCCTGTGCTGTTCGCCTCTGTCTTTTGGTGGACAAACTTTTTTTTTTTTTTTTTACTGACACACATAATTTGTAGTGCATCTTATTGCGACACCTGATTGTTCTCTCATTTTAGTTTTAGTAATATTTTTAAATGGTTGTACAAAAAGAAAAAAAAATGGCAGGTGTATTGGCTGCATTTTTAGATAAATAGTTGTATATGTTTACAAAATGTACATTTTATATTTTCATTTCAAGTTATAAAAATTGACTCAACATGTCTGTGGTTTTTTTTGTGTGTTTTTTTTGTTTTTTTACAGGCAAAAAAATACTACTAGGATTTTAAGTTCTTTGTGTGATTCAGATCAGTAATACTAATGCAGTATGTCAGTGAAAAAAAACAACTAAATTCAGTTGAGCTGAAAAGAATGATACCAAACAAGGCAAGGGGGAAAAAAATAAAATGAAACAATTTGAGGGGGAAAAACAAACGTAAACTCAAAAGGAGTCAAAAATGGCCGGTTGTATTTCAGACCTCAGAGGGTTAATCCAACAAATCATGAAAAATTAGGTTTAAATTTTTGTTCATGACAGTGCAGATTTCTGACATTTTGTGTAATTTAAGCTGTAACAATGTGATTATTTTCTAACAAAAAACAGTGTGAAACTTAAGTTAGACTTGTGTTTGTAAATGAACCACCCCATGTTGTGTAGCTTTCTGGATTTTATACTTATTGGGCTACATATTTATTTATTATACAGGCTATACAGGACATAAAATCAAAACTCACATGTTTTATGTATATAAAGTGTTTAATTATGTGGGCTACAGACAATTATTAAGTTATAGACTGTATTTATATGAAAAACGTGTATACTTACTGCATTTGAATTATTTTAACCATATATAACCACCTGCATATGTGTTTGAAAAAAAAAGGCTTCGATTTTGCCACCCCATTTGATTTCTTTGCCACCCTCATGCCACCCTAAGAAAATTTCTCTAGATCCGCCCCTGCCTGTGTGGGCAATTCCTTTGTTATGCCATTATCAATTAACCAGATAAAAGGTGTGGTGTGCTTGCATTTGAGAGATTTTGCTATGAACACACAACATATGGTCTATGCAGGTGAAACAAGCCATCCTTAGGCTACGAAAACAGAAAAAAAACATCCAAGACATTGCTACAATATTAGGAGTGGCAAAATCTACAGTTTGGTACATCCTGAGAAAAAGACAAAACACTGGTGAACAGGTCCAAAAACACCTGGATGTCCATGGAAGAGAACAGTGGTGGATGATTGCAGAATCATTTCCATGCAGATTAAAAACCCCTTCACAACAATCAGCTAAGTGAATGAAACTCCAGGAGGTAGGCATATCGATATCTTATATGTACCTTAAGGAGAAGACTGCATGAAAGTAAATACAGAGGGTTCACTGCAAGGTGCAAGTCACTCATAAGCCTCAAGAACGGAAAAGATAGATTGAATCAAAATATCTAAAAAAGCCAGCACAGTTTTGAAAAAAAGCATTCAAAAAAGCACACAGCAAAGGCAGTGTGATGGCTTGGACAATGACCCAAAAAATACAGCCAAAGCAACCCAGGAGTTTATTAAAGCAAAGCAGTGGAATATTCTTGAATATCCAAGTCAGTCACCTGATCTTAACTCAACTGAGCGTGTATTTCACTTGCTGAAGACAACACACACTGCAAAACGCTGCGGTAAAGGCCTGGCAGAGCATTCAAAAGGAGGGAGCTCAGCAGCACTTTCAGAGACTCCCTTGCTCAGGCAAAAATTGGGCCTAGTGTCCTCATCATTGAAAAACCTGTTCAGGACTAGGATACTCAGGTTAATCCTGCAGTACAGGGGTCTGGTCTGGTGAAGGGAAATATGGAAAATGACAGGAATTGTTTTATTGTTGGCATCATTATGGATGTTCCTGTTGTTGTAGTTTAAAATATGACTTTACTTGTCGAAACATTGTTTTCATTATTATACTTGAGGGAAATGTACTAAAATGTACTGGTTCACTGTAAAGGATGATGGCCCAAATACTCCTATGAGAAAATCATGTCTACAGTGGTAAATATTGGAGTTTTAAGCTAGTGAACCGTTTTCAAATACACGCTTCAAATGTCAGTATCAGTATGTATTTTTCACTGTACCTGAACGTGGTTTTGTTTTAGTCGCTCTTCAAGTAGCAGACAGACAAGAGTAGTGAGTACGTTTTCCTCATCCATTTCTCTGATCAGGAGAAGTGGTAAGGGCGTGTACAGCTGGTGACACAAATTTGAAGGCTAGACCGTCCCATTTCACAAGCCTACAAGGCTTGCACTTCTGGCCTTTTCAGCTCACGAAGACCACGTTCTCCAAGGCTCCAGACCCTGAATTGGGATACAGCCTGCATGTGTTGTACCTTATGTTCTAAAGGGGAACTCAATACCACTAATTACACTAAGTGTTATTGCACATGTGTGGATGTGTGTGTTTGGTCAGCTGTGAAGTCCATATTGTAGAGTCTGACAGCAGTGGGGAGGAAAGAACTGTGAAATCTCTCCGTCCCACATCGTGGGTGCCGCAGCCTGCCACTGAAGGAGCTGCTCAGTGCTGAGTCTCCTGCATGGGGTGGGAGATGTTGTCCAACAGGGATGACAGCTTAGCCGTCATTCTCCTGTCACTCACCACCTCCACTGGGTCCAGACGGCATCCTAATACAGAGCTGGCCCTTCTGATCAGCCTGTTCAGTCTCTTCCTGTCCCCAGCAGAGATGCTGCAGCCCCAGCAGACCACACCGTAAAAGATGGCTGAGGCCACCAAAGAGTCATAGAAGACCTGAGCTGTCATGGTCCCTGTGTCTCTCTGATTGACTCTCTGTTAGGCAACATGTTTGTTTTTGTTTTCGCTCTCTCCCTCCTCCCTCTCTCTTTCGCCGCAGTGATCCTCATTGCGGGCTCCCGCTGCTGGCCTACACACCTGCGCTCATCACCACACTGGTCGCCGATCCCAGCTGATTGCCGCACTATTTAAGATGGCGGATCTACACTAGTCTTTGCTGGATCATTGAGCTATCAGCATCAGTCAACCCGTGAACCTACAAATCAGAATCTGTGTGTGACTCTTTCTTTAACCGGACCTTTTTGTGTGTGTAGATTTTCCCTGGACGTGATTACCAGACTACTTGAGGTGCGGCAGTGGAGAGTTGGATTTGGACAGAAAGTGTGGAGCACTTCTTCCCGACCCCTGTTTCCCCACGGACCCTTCTGACTAAGGAAAACCCGGCCTGTGCCTGAGTCCCTTTAAGAAATCTTATCATGAGCTTCCACAGCAGGTACAGCCTGCTCTGCCCTTTCCTGTAGAGGGCGTCTGAATTATGAGTCCAGTCCAGTTTATTGTTCAGATGAACACCAAGGTACCTGTAGCTGTCCACGGCCTCAATGTCCATACCTTGGATATTTAGTAGTTGCAGAGGGTGTCTGTGCCTGTGGAAGTCTATCATCAGCTCCTTGGTTTTCCTAGTGCTGATCTGGCAGTAGTTCTGCTGGTACCAGTCCACAAAGCCTTGGGTCAGTTCTCTGTCCTCCCTGTACAGACATTTCATATTCTATTCTTTACAAACTTTCCCCCCCAAGGCAATCCGACTGTTTTTCTTAGTAAGGTTAACTAAATAATTAAAATTTTCAGTATGGCAGCAGACTCTGCAGTCCCTTATCCTTTGCATTCATTGTTATGTGGCGTTTTCCAATACATTTGACCTGATAACAGCTTTGCAAATGACCTAACAGCATTGTAGGTCTTCATGCATATCCTCATAAATTGCATTTTTAAATAGCCTGAATAATGGATAAAATTTAAAACCACCCTGAGAGAAAAAGGTTATATGAAATGCATGGTCAAATATGTGGTTAAAGTTAAACAGTCTTCCAAGTTAGCTTCAAAGTATATTAAATGTTGTCTTTTTAAAAATTATTAGTATTTTAGAAATAATACCATAGTTACCATTGACTACTTAGAAATTCAAATACCACACTTTTCAGATTGTCTGATGCACCTTGGTATTGATTCTCCTTTGGATGGTTTTTAGGGTACACCTATGTTGAGGGATTTCATTTTTAAGTATATTGAGGAGAAAATATCTGATCACAGGAACATTTGGAAAGGTGGTTTTTTCCCCACTCTCAGTAAGATTAGGATACAGTGTGTTGATTGCCAAAAACAATGCTTGCTTGGCTCAAGATCTTTGATGCCTGTCTGACTTTATATGCATTTATAGAAAGAGCAAACAAATAACAAGACTGCAGTGCCCGACAGCTAATTACCATACAGTACATAAGCTTTAATCACAGTTGTATTGATTAGTCCCAGAACTTGAAACATACAGTGAATATTCCCCTTTCACCAGCATTAAAAGATTTTCATGACAAATAAAAGCTCAATTAAAAAAATGAGAGTATCCAAGGCTGATTTAAAGAGTGGGTTTCTTTGATGGGGATTTCTAGTGGCAGCAGCATCAATTTCATGTGCCAGTCTTTAAAATACCATCTCACTTCTTAGATATCTCATTATCACTTTGTATCTCAGAAATTAGAGTCTCGGATTTAAAGAACCTGAAAAAGGTATTTATGATTCTGTAACACACACACACACACACACACACACACACACACACACACACACACACACACACAGGAAAAAAGAACCACGTCAGTTCAACATTGTTCACAATGATTTATTTTAAACAGCTTTTTTGTGAATCGCACATTTAGCAGATTCCTTCTCTGAACACAGTGAGCTGAAATCTGTTCTACATTCAGTGGATAAAACTTGGATAAAATTTCAGTCACAACAGCCTTATATAATAAAATTGCATCCAAATTGGCATGCTTGATAAAACTCTGTAAAACTGGCATATTGATGCTAACAACAAGAAAAATGTACCTGCCATACAAAGAATAAAAGTGGCTCAAGTGAACGCAGTGCTTTACCTTTTCAGAAAAGGTCAAATGACAAAAATAAAATTAAGATCCCAAAAAAATATAAATCCTGAAAAAAAAAACAAAAAAAACATTTGCACTGTGACATAGTTTTTGAACATCTTATTTTGATTCCAAAAAATTGGGAAGATTATAATTAAAGAGTGACCAAAAAACATCCATAATTTAAATAAAAAGGTTTCAAAAAGGATTGCGCTAAAAAAAAAAAAAAAAAAAAAAACATACAGAAGATACTCTCCCATTTACACCTTAATGTGAATCTGGAAAGTTAATACAAAAACACAGTTTATGGTACAAACATTATTTATGAACAGGAATGTCAAAACAATGTAATGCCGCAACTGAACCTTTTGATGAGCATTACATGTCACTTAACAAGTCTAACACTTTAAGAACAGCCCTGTGAAATTTTGTCTACAATGAACAGAGGTCATTTTTCAGTCTTTGAACCTTGACAGAAAGGTTTCCTGGATCCAGCTCCATGAACACTTTTTGAAATGCTTCAAATGTGCATTTGAAATTCTTGGGGTATTTCAGATCCAGAGCATAGCACAGTCCGAAAAGATAGCAACAGGCTTTGCTCAGATTCCCAAGTTTGCCCAGAACAGTAACGCCTTCAATAACAATACCCACATCAGTAGGTTCGCCTGACCTGTCTTGATTCTGCAGCAGGTAAATCTTCATCACCTCCTCAGCCAAAGCCTCTTCAACAAAGACGGCATCAGCACCGTCCTTTAAAAAGAGAAACAACTGTTTTAAGCTCACATATTTCCAAACATTGAAACAAAAAGTTTCATTTGTATGACATCACCGGTACTCATAATATGTGGACACTGTGCTCCAAAATCTTTGAGCAAATGCTATTCTTTTGTATGCTTTGAAGTGTTTTTTTTTTCTTTAGAACAGTATCTTAAAACTTTTCTATGATCTCACAAGCTAAAATAAACTACTAATATTCCTAAAACAGATTTATTGCACCAACCTCAAAGGTTTTGATTAAGGCACTTGGATCCTCTCCCAGATGGTCAATGAGACATCTGATGATGACTTCTCGTTTTTTCTCGATGGCATTTCCACTCTGTAAAACAGGAAGTCTCAACTGAGGCAAAATTTGCACATTTAAAACATGACTTACCATTTCTAGCTTAAACATAACTAGTTTTTTTCTGTTGTTGACCTGTTTTCACACCCACCATCAAGGTAAGAACACCTGTGGAGCTAAAATATTGAACAGAAACCTAAGAAAAGCCGTTTTTAGTGGAAGGGCCTCTTCAATGCTGTGTTGGAACGTTTTTGTGGTTAGAAAATGCAATCTTCCTTACCTGAAGCAGAAGGTTTAACTGTGCCCTGTGGCGTTGTCCAGCAGCACCTTTTTTGGCTTGAAACAAGGACAGGAGTTTGGATGAATACAAGTCCAATGATGACATGAACTTTGGTTCAAGGTTCAGGGTCGTGATCCTATGAAACTCTGCACTGACCTGGATGGGAGAGGACAAAAAATCTGAAGGCCAAAATTCTGATTCAATCAAAAAAAAAAAAAAATCTTTAAGTGGAACTACCATTTTTTGCAACCTTGACCTTATTTTCTAACATGCAAAAGATTAATTTACTCATCCAGACATAAATCCATATAAGTGGAGTTGTTCAGTATGCAGACTAAAGCCTTAACATAAAGTATTATCTTCCACTAAGCTTCTAAATTTTATGTTATGAATTGCTTGCACTATTTCCCTGTGAGATTGTATAATCTTGGAGGGAAGAGGCGGAGCCAGGTTGCCCTCTGAACCATCGTCTGCCAGGCAGCGATGCAAGAGGAACACACCGCTGAAGTGGCGCACATATTCAGAATCGCGTCAGCGGCTTTACAGAGAAAGCCTTTCAGCTCCTCTGGAAGCTCTGCTTCCTCCACCTTCCTGGAGATGACAAACGCTAGCAAGGCAGTGTTGTTAGTCACTGCAGCTGACTGAACAGTGCATTGATGTGCGCGATCAGTGAACCTTGCTATCAGCTGGTCAAGTTTGGCGGGATGGGCCGGTCGCTGTCCAACGACCTTGGTCATTTTGGTGCCGAAAACTGAAGCGAGGCTCGGCTCTAGAGGGGGAACAGGCGGAAAACTCCGGTCTGTGAAGCCCTAGGTAGAGACCGGCGCTCTAATCTTCGCTGGCTCTGCTGCTGCCTCAGAGAGGTAGGTCATCACCGCCAGGAACTGAGGCCAGATGGGATCTGGGCAACGAGAGTGAGCGGAGCCATACCTTCCTGCCAGATCATCAGATTGGGGTGGAGCAGGCTGAGGGACGGGAAGTCCCTTCTCACCAGCTGCCTCCTGGATGATGCCAGGCAGATCCAGGAGCAGCGCACCAACAACTGGGAGCGGCGTCCTCGCCGACATGTGAAGGCCAGGGGTGGATGAGCGTCCGCTCATCCTCCTCCCTTCTGTTGCCAGGCTACCCAGCTGGGAGGCAGTGGAGCTGCCACCACTGCCGTTTTCCTCACGGTGGGTGGAATCATCCAATTCCGGCCCACCATCGAAGAACTCGATGGCTTCTTCCAGCGAGTACCTCTCTCTTAGCGGGAACGCCTCCTCAGCATCAGCCTTGAAAAAGGCTGACCTCCGCTGCTTTTCCTCTGGCGGGAGGAGCTATAGGAGCGGCAATAGGATTAAGGTGTGAGGGCAAGGTGAGGACCGAGGCAGCCCACGCAGATGGCATGTCGGTCATACGACATGATGTAGCCGGTCTGGCAGGATGGACACAGACGGATGGTCTTGCTGGACATCTTCTGGCTGGCTGAAGAAAAACGGTAGAGCCGATTTCCTGGTCTCACCATAACTTATACTAGACCAGGGTGAGGCCCACACAGCAGGTGGGCGTGGACTAAAATACTTCAGTGCTGCGCGCACAAGGGGAATACCCACTTAAAGGGCTGCGCCTATACTCATAGAATCTGGGGTTACAATACGTAACCAACGTTTCATAAAAATATTAAATTACTCTTCAGTCTTTACTCTTCAGTAAAATCTAGTCTGTCGTTATGTGCTCCAGAGTTAGATAAGTGAGACAAAGGCACTTTGCAATCAGCCCAGTCATTCTTCAGTCAGGTTACATTAGCTTAGCCTAAAACAAGTTAAGTGAACGGAAATTACTAGCATTTATTGTTCCCTAGGCTTGGGAATGGTTTCGATTAGAACCATTCTGGTTTTGATTCAGATTCCTCATTTTGATTCAAATTCCTAGCGATTCTAGAGTCTTATGACAAATTAAAGCAACCTGGCTGCTGCAAGATCATCAAAATCACTAGGATGGTAGCAACATGTTTTTCCTCACTTATCTTATGATGGGGGATCTAACAGACCAAATTTTATTTACAAGTGGATATCCCTTTAAATGTTCACTTACTTGGGAGACGTCAAACAACGCCAGCCATCTGTCCTTGATGTCGCTGACACTCAGCTATTGGCTGATAATATCATGTCTTCTATGTGCAAAGGTTTTGCACATTAAATCCTTGATGGCTGTGCTGTTTTTCTTCTTACACTCATCAATCAGTTGTTGTCGCTCCAGCTCTTGCTGTTCTTTACCATCTTGTCCTGGATAGTGTGGCAGAAACAGCACTTCTCCTTTCCGCGCCTTCTTTATGTTCTTCGCTGGAGCCTTGTCATCAGGGTGCTTGTTCTTCAGTGAGTTGCAAATAACCTCTGGAACTCCAAGACTTCGTAACTTTGACCTGTAATTTCCCATCTTGTATTTAAGACTATACATCCATCCCATCCAGCCATTACGACTGCCTGGCTCTGTCAGACATGGGTGCTTTTTGACCAGAGCCTCTGCCACTTCTACAATCTGAAGGCCAGTAGGGTAGGCTGTGTAGCTGTACATATAATCAGCTAATTTTTCCATTATATCTGACTTGACTGAAGTATCGTTCAGCACAGTGCCATTTTGAACAAAGATTTCATTGGCATTTTTCAGTACAGTCTCTGTTGCCACAGAGAAAAGTGGAATGACAATTTCATCTGGTCATGTAGTCTCCAGAGGACTTTGAAGAGGGGAGAGTATGACAGTGTTGTCTGAAGACAGAGATGATCCATCTGTTTGGTCCTCTGTGGTTTTATAGGTTGAAGAGCTTGAACTTTCATTCAGTGAACTTACATCTGAGGGATTTTCACACTGAGGAATCAATGTAAGCACTACTGATGGAATGACCACAGCTTTGACTGTACCCCTATCTTTGATTTGGTTGGGAGAATGAAGTGTAAAGAAATCTCCAAATGAGTCATCATAATAGTGCAATGTGAAATCCTCAACTAGCCCAAATGTCTCTCTCACTGTCTCATGCAACTCCTCAACAGTCCTGGTATTCCTGAAGAGAGCACAAGCTTCTCACTCTGTTGTCCAAAAATTACTTTCAGGGCAACGGGGTCCATCTGCAGAATAAAAACCACAAGAAAAAAGAAAAAGAAAGGGGGTATCTGAGTCTTTCCCCTTACACTAACAAACAATGTGACGTTTTATTGACACCATTTGCTTGCCTTCAACACGATATGGTGTTAAGGGGTAAGTGTCACCAAGTACTCTGGGATGTATTGAGGTCATTTTCCCAGAAGGATCCAGAATAAATGCCCTAAAATGTTCATCATACCAGCTGTTGAGCAACTTCACAATGAAAAGAAATTCATTGCTTAAGACAACAATCTGTAAAATCTCCACAAAGTCAGGTAAGCCACAAGTAGATCCATGAGGCAAAACCATTCCTGAGGCATATTTAGTTCCATGATGAGTCAGAGAGTTGGTCAAATTCACATAGGCTTGTGTTGGATAAAGCTCCTTGAGACACTGCTGTATTTCTACATCAAGCAGTTCCAATGGAAGAGATGATACTTTAGTGACACACACTGATGGCTTCAATGCATTACCATCTGAATAGTATGCCATCATCATCTGGTGCTTTGAGGCAAGTGACAATAGTACATTTCTGAAGCTGTTTGTGTGTTTAACAACCTTTTTAAAGAAACTATGTTTAGCCTCAAAGCGCATAGTCCAGAGGCATACTAATGGACCAAATCCTCTGATCAAGTCAGGATAATGCTCCAAAAAAAATGGTGTTTTGGAGTTAGTTTTTGCTCTGGGAAAACCTCCAATAGCCTGTTGCGATGTTCAGATATAAGTGTGTCCAAGTAGCAAATACTTTCCTCTCTGTGAATAGGGGACACAACAAGTTCAGTTATATCTTTTAGAGTCATAAGAACTTGCCATGCTTCATCATTTTTGGGAATCTTTTTCCCCAATAATAAAAGGTAATAGTCTCAATAACGTCCAATTTTCATGTGCGTTGCCACAAATGCTTTTGCGAGTGGAAAAATTTAGGGGGATGATTTGGGGGCGATCTGTTTTATCGGTCCATTTGTAAGGAAATTCTGTTATGAAGTTATTGAGTTCAGTTAAGGAAAAGTAACATTTACGGATAAACACATGAAGGCATAATGCTAATTCTAGTGGAATTATGCCTTCAAAAAGGTCGTGCAAAAGATCTGGAGGATACCCTGTGACAAAATGGAAATATTTTAATTTCCCTGTTAATGGACAACCTTTCTTCACACCACAAAAATGAACCTAAGAATTAAACAGAAAATGGACTTTGAAGTCATATAAAACAACAAACTGAGCAAATATTCAACAACAACTACTAGAGAATGATTTTTATTCTTTACAACAAATTGAACAAATCATTAAAGACACCAAATGTCTTGCCAGATGTTTTTAGGCTGAGGTTGTGGTTTAGTCTTTATTTTCTTATCAATTCAATATCATTAAAGTCAATCAACCAGAACAACTTAAATTTTCTGTTTCACACATTTATCCTGTACAGCAGGGGTGTCAAACTCAAACACAGTGGGCCAAAATTCAAACAAAGTCGCGGGCTAACGTTAATATTTATTGAAAAAAAATCTTCCTCCAGATTTAAGAATGAATCTTTTCTTATGGACTCAAACAAGTTTAGCTGAAAAGCTGAATGTGGAACAAGCAAAGCTTAATATAAACAATACATATATTAGCTGTATAATAAGATGGTGGAGAAACATTGTTGATGAATAATGTTGAAGTGGAGCAACTTTTTCATGCATATTTCTGGCTGTGATATGATGTTCAACATGTCAGGATGTTACAGAAACGACCAAATGATCAATTTTATAAAAGTCAGATTCACAATTTAAATAAAGACATCTCAGTGTCTCTCATTAACATTTTTACTTATCCAGGCTCCTTCTAGTGTTTAAAATAAACAGCCCTGTCCTCAGAAACAGGATGCTGGGTGACTGTAAAGTTGTAAGGAAGACTTGTTTATCCTCCAGCTGTGGCCTTCTATTAAAGCTGAAGGTTAAACTCTGCTGCTAAGGACACAGCTGTGCTTCCTTCAGACGAGGAGACACAAACACATCAGAGAAGAAGAAAAGTGACTCCTGGCGTTTTAGTGTGAACCAGGAAACAAAGATGGATGATCGCTTCACTTCCTCTTATTCTTTAAAGGTGGAGCCAACACTTCTTGTTTGCATGGAAGTCCGAAGAGGCTGTTTGGTCTGTTGATCGACAATCTTTTAAACCTCAAGACAAAAACATTGAGTAAAAATGAAATATACATACAGTGTTTGTGGGCCTGTTGTCTGTGCTCGGTTCATCTGTTTCTGTATGATTTTAAACACTGACAACAGCCAGAACTCTGAACAGCGGCAGCAGACTCAAAGCTGGAAAAAGCTCTGAGACATTTCTACCTCCTAAGGTTAGAGGTTAGTAGGAGTCCCGGTTCTGTCGTTCATATTTTCTATAGATCACAAAAACAATAACAACAGCAACAAGAAACACGGCAAAAACATTCAGACCAATGAGCAGTCCAACAGATCCATCCACTCTGAGTCCTCCTGTGTGACCTGCAGGTGAGAAACAGCTGTCAGGCAGGTGATGAGTGAAGAACAGAATCCATTTGCTCTTCAAACTGCTGTCAGACATTATCTACTGATCACATCACTCAGACCAGCTGCTTTCTACAAAGTCTCATCAACAACATCTTTAGAAACAAGCATCAACAAGCAGGAAGCAGCTTCACCTCTGATCACTCACTCACCTGGAGGATCAACTCTCAGGCTGATGATGCTGATGAGCTGCGATGAGTGTCTTTCTGCCATGTAGACACGACACTCGTATGTTCCAGCGTCATTAATCGTCACATCCTTCAGAATCAAAGACACGTCTCCATCCTTCATCTGTCTGTCCTGCAGATCCACCCGGTTCTTAAAAGATGGATGCTGGAGATCTGGATCAAAGTCACCAATCCAGTATGAAAGGACATAATTATCTCCCAGGTCAGCTCTGCTCCACTCTAAAACTAAGATGTTGTTGTTTGGAGCTCGACATGGCAGAGTGACGTCCTGTCCAGGCACAGCTGTGATATTTTTCTGGTCTGAAAGAGGAAACAACACAGAGCAGAGAGGTTAAAGGTCAAAGTACAATCACGATCAGAATGATTGACTTTAAAATTTTGTTTGTTTCCTTTGACATTTGAGTTTTTAGTCATGTTGGATTTAATGAACCTCTGAACATCCAGCAGGTCACCAGTGACCCACTGAGGGGGAATTTTAGCCTCATGCTAAACATGCAAAGTGTCAGAAACTCCAAGATGTTAGCTTCCACAGAACAACAACATGTGCTGGTAATAAGTGAACACAATGTGTGAGAGAAAGCAGCCTCTCAGTATAGGACACTGTGAGCCTCTGCATGCTGCCTTTATGGAGCTACAGCTGTTTGTGTACACTGAACAAAAAGCTTTGTAGCTGCATCCTGACACTACAACACGTCACACTGACACACACAGTCCACTTCTTTGTCTCTGTCACAGCTGCATTACAGATGTTAAGTGTCCACCCAGCCTCGTGTCTCCTTCACACACACTGAAACAATATGAAAATAAGGGTTTGTTAGTAACATGTAAACCAGCTGATGTATCTCGGGGACAGTTTAGTTTGTACCAGTTAATAAACACAAAATCATGACAAACATCAAAGTGGAGTGAGAGATACGGCTTCTGTAGTTCTGCTGATCTTATTTTGTCATAACCCTTGTTATTGTTTTGTGTCGATGGCATTTAAATAAATCTTCAGTAAAGCTGAAAATCACAGCTGATCGCTCCGAGGTTTCATTTTAGAGCAAAAACAATGGTAAGAAAAATAATAAATAAATAAAAATGCGCAGCTGTTCTTTAACCAGCTCCACGGTATCAAACTGAATGTATTATTCAGAATAGAGACTTTATTAGTCTCTGCACACACGGACAAACTGAACCAGTATGAAAGTAACTCTGCTGCCAGCTGTTCGTCTCACAGGAAAATGTTTGCTTTTAAAAAAGTCGAACAAATATTAATATTTTTATCATGCAGCCAATTTTTTCTCAAATGACCTCCGTTTGTGTTTTAATCCAGTTAAATTCTGAAATGTCACCTGCAGAGACGAACACGACAAACACCAAAGCGGAGCAGAGTGACGCAGTTACAGCAGACATGTTTCTGCTGAGAGTTAGGGAGGTTAGCTAGTTTGTCCTAAAGTCTGCTGCTGTTTTCAGCTGAGGTTAAACCTGAACACGTCACATTACATTTAATAATGTTTTGCCTTTCAGCTCTTCTTGCTCCTCCTCCCACTATTTCATACTAACGCAGCTTCTTCTCCTTCTTGTTCATCCGTTTTAGGAACAGCTTGCATCCAAAGATGTTGCACTACTGCCCTCTGCTGGGTTTATTGTTACATCACTTCCAAATCCTTAGAGCCACTGGATGAGTCCAGTATTTCTCAAAAACTGATAAACCCCTCCTTTCCCTTCATCATGACTTAAGCACTCAGTCACCTTTTCAAACTTCTGTAGTACTACCCACTACTACCCTCAACATTCTCCTTTGACTGACATATTTCCTGCAACTAATAAGCAAACGCTCAATGCTTTCTAGCATTACACCAATTACACAACCCAGTCGGATGTTTCTCCATCTTAAAAATAGTGCCATAGAGAAAGCAATGCCCTGCTCATATTCTACTTATAATTATCTCCTCCCACCTATTTAATCCTCCACTCCTCTGAACTTCTATTGTGTTTTGCAATCTATATGAATGTCTCCCTTTTATTTCATCAGCCCATGCCATTTCCATTTTAATCTCTTACATACTGTTTCCTTCACATTTAGACAGTGGTATCTGCACATCAACATCTACTCATATAACAGCTTCCTTAGCAAAACTATCTGCTCTTCCATTACCCAGAATACCTACATGAGCCAGAGTCTACATTATTACAATGTCTTTACTTTTTCACACAATCTATGATGAGCAAAAGGAAGCTCATACAGAATTAGCTGATGGTTACTTGTGTTGCCTTTTCCAATAATAATGCCGACAATGATTCACTACATATTATTACTTTTGATATTCGACTGTCTTCCACCCATTCTAATGCCAGCAATGTGGCACATAACTACTGCTGATGCTGCTCTTTTTCTTCTATGTTTTGATGGCGGTAGGCAGCAGACCACTCACTTCCAAGTGCATTACTGCCAGCCTTTAGATTGGAGTATGGAGCAGAATCTACAGCACCACCAGCACCACCTCCTGTTGTTTTTAATCAAAAGATAGCAGCAAAAACTAAAAAGAGACATCTAGAAATAAATTATCCTTAAATTATTTGTTGTTCTTATGAAGACTAATATTTCTCTCTGATGGCAGCGTTTATAACAATCTAACAATGTGCTCTACTCTTTCCATTCGCCTGCAATAATCACAATAACTTTTACCATTTTAATAATGACTTTAAGCTATTTATTCCAGCCTGACTGAAGCTCTCGTTCTTTGGTTTTTCAGGTTTTTTAAGTAATTTCTCTTACTTTTCCTGTCCTGTGTGGCACTGTAACAATCAGAATTATTTTCTGAAGGTGGGGGGGGCAAGTCCTGCTAAGCAGCCACCAACAGTGAGCCAGTACACACCGGAGCACACGGCTCCATCCTGACATTATAGCACATTATGTAAAAACACCCACTTGCCTTTGAATACTGTAATCATGCCCAGCCTCTGTCCTATTACTCTTCGTATTTCTTCTTAACGTGCAGCTTACTCTTAACTTCATTTTCACATTCAAAACTGCCACATTTTTCTTTACTGCACAAATTTATCAGGAAACTATTTTCCCAAAACGTGCTGTAACTTGATCACTGTGCCATTTCTTCACATCCTGAAACCTGAAAGATTTATTTCTAATGTCTGGTCTTGAGTCTGACTGCATGTATTGAGTTCGTGTTAATGTAGTACTGGAGTCTGAACACTATAACAGCCATCTAAAGAGCTTGCAAAGATAAGCATAGGCACTTCTTTATTTTTCTTTAAATATTTAGGGGAAAGTCCCAGATTTTAAGTGTCTCCAAGGGGGTTGTGGACCCACCAATGAATCATCTACCAACGAGCGAATCAAGTGAAAAATCCATGCAGCGAATCCATGTTTCTCTCCAACCAATCAGGGAGCTACTTACATAGAGCCTTGTGGTTAATTTGCTTTGCTTCAGGTTTTCAACCCTGAACGACCTTTCGCACCTGCATTCACACCTATGGGCAATTTCCAATTAACTTAACCCCCCAAAATACCCATCGAGAAGCCACGCAAACACGGGGAGAACATGCCAACTCCACACAGAAAGACCTCGGGCAGGTGGCAGAATTAAACCCAGGACCTTCTTGCTGTGAGGCAACAGTGCTAACCATGCTGTCCGGGATTAAGAATTAATTTTGAAAAAATGATTTAAAAATAGTGTTTGAATAAATAAAATCATAAAAGATTATTTGCAAATGCATAATTTATTTTAGATTAAGCACAAAATTCTTTATTTTGATGTGTGGCTCTTGTTAGTGATGGGCAGATGAAGCCCCATGAAGCACTGAAGCTTTTCATCCAATTGGTTCACCCCAACGTGAAGCTTCATGAAGCTTCATTTGCTCTAGCAGGACACCTACTGGACGTAAAAATAATAGCTGGCATGAATTTGAAGAGTGTGGCCTTTTGCACACAGCCTGTAAATGTCAACAACAAAAGGAGTGTGTAAAACATGTATATTGTAGTGATGCAGTATACTGTGTATATTTATAGTGGCAGTATGGAAAATGATTATTTGGAAATGCTTGAAATGGAAATGATCATTTACTGTGAGGTGTGGTTGGGGTGTGGACAGTAGTTGTGCTTTTGTAACGTTGAGGTATGGACAGCTACACACTGAGCCTCAGTCCTGCCTGTTCACATTTTATTCTGTAAAAACTAAATTTTCACTGCTTTTATGACCTTTTCAGTGGGGAGAACATAGCTAGGATTTAATGATTTCACAAATCTTTTGAATCCTTTGTCCTCCACAATGCTAAATGGCTGGGAGTCCTCAATCACCATGGTAACCAGGTCTTCATCTATTTGAGATTGTTCTCCTGAGGAAAGACAATAAAGATAAAGCACAAATATAAATATCACACACGTAACTTATAACAGTTGTATAATATTGTTATATCATTTAGTAACATTACAGCATGCTATATTATCATTGCATTTGATGGCTCACCTGGTCTTGCTCCACAATCGGTGTCCCCCTTATTCTCATGCAAAGCTCTGTAGTGCCTAAGCATGGAAGAGGTGTTGTTGTTGTTATATCCCAGCTCCCTGGCACATAGCAAACACTTCACCTTGTACAAAAGTAACGACAGCCTAACATAAATTGTATTGCACCATCAGTATCATGAAAATACATCTTCTGTAGAAATTTACATACCTTGTTGGGAGGAATAAGATCAAAATGTTCCCACACAGGGGAGGACATCCTCCTCTTCTTAGCTGGCTCCATTCTCTCCTGACTTTCTCTCCTCACTCTCATAAACCTCCAAACTGTCTCCAAACTCTCACTAACCGCAGATCTCCATCAAACACCTACATTTTGAATGAAGTCTGAGGGTTTATATCGCTGTCATATCTCGCGGCAAAGTTCGAACCACTTCATGAACCAGTCACGTGGTACAGCCGGGCAGCGAGGCTTCGGACGTCATCATTTTCAGCTCCTCCCATAAATGAAGCAAGCCTCGATACGCGCTTCGCGGAAACGCCCCCTCCATTACTCGACACACGCTCCGAAGCCTCGATACAGAACGTCCCATCACTAGCTCTTGTCATCCTCCAGAGTGCTAATGGATCTAAAACTGTTAAAATCTTAAAGAACAACTTACAGTTGTAGATATTTCTGATATTAACAGCAACTCTGGCCTTGTTCTGTAAAGAAGAGTGCAACTGGTGTCTTCTCTGTCTACAAAAAGATAAGAAAAACTAAGGAGTGCTGAATCGTTCCAATATGCACACTGAGAAAAAGGGATTGGCCAACTCTTGGATTTACGTAAGCATCTTGGTGTATTTAACACAAGTGCCTCGTGCTTTAACGTTAAGTGTAACTATATAGTGTAGAAACTACATGATATGCAGAGAGGCAGATTAAATTGTTCATATCATGTTCGAGTGAAGTAAGTCAATAACTTTCTGCGACACTGCGCGGGATCTCAGTGGTTTCAGGAAGGCATCCATCTCAGGCAAGTCGAGCAGCCGCCTCTACTTTGTTAGGTATCCCGAAAAAAGTAAATTGGCTGGTTGTTACATTAAAAAAGTCTAACTTGTAATTTAAACACAATAATTTCATGTTTCTATGAACGTTATTAAATCATGAAGGATCTGTACGAAAGTCAACAACTTAATTTGTTCTTGTTGAGATGACCTGATACAATCTAGTGAGAGTGGTTAGTTGCTGAACTCATGAAATTCACAGGATGGCACAAGATGTCAAACTGCAGGAAAATCACTGGCGTTATAAGAGGCAGACAGCTACACACACACCACGTGTTTGCTATCACTATTTATTGTTTAACCTGTCAAGAACAAAAACGTACAAAAAAATTCTGCATCAAGCCGTGAAATCACAGCTTTCCTACTTTTGTTAAGTCTGGATTGGTGGCTTGGTGGTTACTGATCCTGGGTTTAAATCCACAATCTGGCTAGTTTGCACTGGGTTCTCTCTGTGTATTCTGGTTTCTTCCCGCAGTTAAAAGCCATGCAGTTGTTAGGGTTAATTGGTGATTCTAAATTACCTGCAAATGGTTGTTTGTGATAGACTTGAGCTGTCCAGGCTGTACTCTGCCTTGTAACCTATCACTTCAGGGTTATTTCCCTGGATAAAGGCAGGAGGATGGTAGTTGTTGTAGATCCATTCACTTTTTATGGTAGCCAGACTCTAGACTTTGTTGAACATTATGTAATATGAAGACAACATGAAGTATTTAAGTGACCAAGTAGTATTGGGCTATAATAAAATAAAATGAAAGAATTAAAACACTCCAGGAGCTCATCTTACTCCATCTGAACATGTTTCAATCGTGTTTCATGAACACATCATGCAGGTTTACTGAATATGAACAAGTTGTGTTGATTGAACTCAGTTGTTTAAGTTTCTGCCAAAGCAAAACAGTTGTGTGCAACCAGTGTCCTCTATTGACTCAAGTCAATCCAACATGTTTTTGTCAGTGCACAATTGTAAGAAGAAATACTTGCTTATAATGAATGGATGTTTTTCTTGCTTTTTCTTTACAGTCTCTAGTGTCTGCCTGTGTAGCATGCAGTTCAGAGTAAGGATGAAGTCAAATGATTCAGTAAAATTATTCTGTGTTGAGAGTAGAAACACTAAAAGCTTTCCCTGTTTTGTTTGCATGCTTGAAGATGCAGATCCTTCCTGTTGAGGTAACTGAATGAATTTAAAGTGTGCTGCACTCTCTTTAGTGTTACAGACACAAAGTGAAGGTCATCAGTCTAATTAAGAATGAAAATGAAAACTTGCAAATCTCATAAACACATTATATTCACAGTGAATCGTGGAAAACATAAAATATTTAACCTCAGAAAATAGTCCATCTGATTCAAATTATTATTATAAAAACACACAACGATAAGCTCAGTGTTATCTGTAATATTTCGTCCTCCTGAGTGCAGCAATACATCTCAGGTTGAAAACTGCTCTGGATTCACCTTCCAATCGTAGTCTAAGGAGCTTGCAAAGAAAAGCGTCTGGATGTCTTTAGGTTGCTTGAAGACTTGCTTCTCGGATGAGAGGTTTAGGGTGGTGTATGCTGTACAGAGCAGCGAGGAATGCCCAGACCTCTACGTCGGAGAGACCAAACAGCCACTTCACAAGCGCATGGCACAACACAGAAGAGCCACCTCCACAGGACAAGACTCAGCAGTCCATCTGCATCTTAAGGATAAAGGACACTCTTTCGAGGATGCCAATGTTCACATTTTGGACAGAGAGGACAGATGGTTTGAAAGAGGAGTGAAAGAAGCATCTATGTCCACTGTGAGCGACCATCTTTGAACAGAGGCGGGGTTTACGACCAGCGATGCGAATAACGGCGTTACAAGTAACAATGTTACTAAAGGCATTAGTTTTTTCAGTAACGAGCAATCTAACTAATTACTATTCCTATCGTTACAACATCGTTACAGTTACTAAGAAGAACATGCGGTCCGTTACTAGTTTTCAACAAACAGACGTTGAAGCTGTGTTCAGCTTCCTGCAGCTTATATCAGCTGCAGGAAGTAGCTGTAAGTAATCTGGACGCTGCAGCTTTAAGCAGCTGCGCTCTCCCGCCGACGGTGATCACGAGCACTGTCTGGCACAACACCTGGAGCTCAGGGGCAAATCAGTCACATGAGTGCTGCTGTTTGACTGAAGCAGAAGAATAAAGTAGTCGTGGTCAGTCAGTCAGATGACCACTTAAAGACGAAACAACAAGGTGACATATAACAGTTTTTAAATTGTGTTCATAGGCCACGTAAAACCAGAGTCATGATGAACAAGATATACGCGGCATTTTCTGTGATGTTTACTGTCTAAGGAAATCACCAGCAAGCACTCTCTGCTTCTGATTTCCCCCTCACATTATAACTCATCTTTTTGACCTACTCATCTGTTAATTATTATGTTCTTGCATGTATTTGTTTTTATTTCCTTGATTAAGAATAAAAACCTGCAGGTGAGAAACAGGTGTGAGCTGTCAGGCAGGTGATGAGTGAAGAACAGAACATTTGCTCTTCAAACTGCTGTCAGACATTATCTACTGCACTCTGATCACATCATGTCATTTAGACACCACACTCGTATGTTCCAGTGTCATTAATCGTCACATCCTTCAGAATCAAAGACACGTCTCCATCCTTCATCTGTCTGTCCTGCAGATCCACCCGGTTCATAAAAGATGGATGCTGGAGATCTGGATCAAATCGGCCATCTCCCAGGTCAGCTCTGCTCCACTTTACAACTATGATGTTGTTGTTTGGAGCTCGACGTGTCAGAGTGACGTCCTGTCCAGGCTCAGCTGTGATATTTTTCTAGTCTGAAAGATCAAACACGGAGCAGAGAGGTTAAAGGTCAAAGTACAAATATTCACTTCTACTGCAGCCAATTAGAGTGAGGAGAGTGAAATAGTGATGGGATTTCCGACTCATTCGGCTCAGAGCTGGCTTTGTTTTTTAGTGTATAGACCGATATTTGGTTACGTTGCTTTTTCCCCATCTCGGTTTAATCCTTGAAAGGGAGACCTGGCCAAGATGGGCAGCAGCAACTGTCTCACAGATATAAAAAATTACTCAATTAAACACAGGCAACAACAACACACATGCAAAAATAAATGAAAGATATAAAATAAAATCAGAATCGTGTTTATTGGCCAAGTATATGTGCAGACACATGCAGGGAATTTGGTTCTGGTAGATGGAGGCTCTCAAGCACAGCAATGTAAATCTCTCACACACACACACACACACACACACACACACACACACACACACACACACACACACACACGATCCGCACTTCCTAATGCTACACACTGACTTGGAGTCTTAGCTTAATGATCCCGCGCCGGTGGGAGCTCAACACTCTCCTAAGTAGCTCCCCCGACGAGCCCTGATCACCACCAGGTGTGGCAGGAACTTCAGGTGTGGCCAGTCCTTCCTCAGGGCCACACCCCTCAGGCCTGCAGGTGGCTGAGCTCCATCCTCCAGCCACACCCGCAGACATACACACCCATACCCTGCCTATACATATGAGTGGGACACAGACTAACACAGCACAGTGCAGAAAAACACACACATCACCAAAATAATAATAACAACCATATCAACGGGAGGTGAGTCAAAACTGCTCACGGACCCCGAGTCCTCCAGAGCTGGGTCCATGACACAAACAGCAAAGCCGAGCAGAGCGATGCTTGTGCTCCGGCAGACATTTCCACGTTCTCGAGTTTGACCTGATACTTAGTTTGTCTAAAGCAGACTGAATAGAACGGACTGAAGAGAAACGGAGTTAAAAACTTGACTATATGAGATTAAATTAAAGGTTTAAATAATGCTGAAAGTCACCAATCGGCAGATCTGTCATGAAGCCACTCGATCAGATTCTTGAAGTCGCATTAGAGGGACATTTAGTGGGTTGGACTTAAGGATGATTAAAAAGTTCGTCATAAGAAAAGAGGTGGACTCTAAAGCAGGTCTGAGTGTTTAAAACAGAAGAATACAAGCATAAGCTATATCATCATCAGCCATCAGCTACATACTAAAGACCATCATCAGGACCAGTAATCTGCAAGGTGAAGCTTTAATCCTGCTTCAGATGGATACACATTAACAATTAATCCATTGAAGCTCACAGACTTCATCAACCTGTCAGATTACGTAAAAGGCTGAGAGACGTCATTTGAAACACTTTTGTTCTGAAGGATCTGAAACCCTCAAACACTCTTCTGATCATCAGGATGAAAATTATCTAGTAAAAAAAATATGAAGCTATGTTGAGAGGTGAGTAGGTTTTACAGTAAGTTCTACATAAAAAATCTTAAACAACATCAAAACAAATAAAGATTGATGTTAGAAATAAGATTTCTGTCAAAAATGTAAAGGGACCTCTGTACCCAGCAGTCCCGAGTCAGCTGTTATATACGACACACCTGTGTGACCTCAGCAGGGACCATAGCAACCACGTTTCCCTTCCATGTATCAGCTGACGAAAGGAACATATGCAAAGTAACAGGGAGTGAACTTATTTTTATTGGTGTAGAGACACATGTCCAGTCTGTGTGAACCTTTCGACGTAATGTAATCTAACAAAAAAAGCAAAAACCGACACTTTTAATAATCTACCTAAAATAAAAGCATTCCTCCTGAATCAAACAGTTATAATTATGAATACATACTCAAACAACAAGAAAGAAATAAATACTTCAAACAAATATGATGAGACCTGCAGGCCTGCACTCTTTTTCAACAGAACCACCCACAGTTGCTAAACCTGCAGGAAATGAAAGTGATCCTGAGCCAGTGTGTGTGAGCTTGAGAGAAATACTGATGGTACAGGCTCGATATGGTGATTCACAGCTTGGCCCGTGGAAGCAGTCTGCTGGAGAGGGTCTGGACTCTGCTCCAGTCAGGAGTTGTCACAGTGAGAGGCCTCCTGCAAAACACCACCCAGGTGAGATTTTTGCAGCTGGGAGAACAACATGCATTGTTGCATTTTTAACACTTTCTAGAATATTTTAAACTTACTTTAAAGACAAGTTTACCCACTTTAAAGACAGAGCTTTTCATGTGGAAGCAAGTATCCATCCTGTTCCAAAAACACATATCCTCTGTAAAAGTAAAGAGTCAGGCTACAATGACTCACTCTTGATGTTCTCTCCAGTGAGACTGTGTTGTTTGGGATCATAATTTAATCCAGTTCATAGTGAATAAACCTCCTGAGTTAAACCATTTTTGTTTCCTTCCTCACATCTCCTTTGAACACACAGATAGTGTTTGATGACCTGTCCACTGTTCTTGATATCTTAATATGAAGCACTGCTGCTTCATCACAGAGGTTTGTCATTAATCCCAATTTTGCCACAGAATGAAGATGAATGAAGATGCAGAAATAATGTCAGTTTGTCTTTTATTCATTGTAATATTTAAGTTTTGGATGGCAGCACTCCTACATTTGATGAAAGTGATTAAAATAGAAAGCTGTCTCTCTTTATTCTGACATTTAACTCATTCAAAAGACATTTCAATATTTATTTATCCAAAACAAAACAAGTTTACTCCAAATTGATGTTGTGCAGTAAAAAAAATGTTTTTATGTTTTCTCCCTAAAGTGTATGTAAACATCTGGTTTCAACTGTCAATATACTGCTGTGTATTGAAATCCCTCTGGTGTTGCATAGAAATGTACTGTAATGATGGTTAAATGTTGTTTACAGTGGCATGTTGGTTATCTCTGCACACTGTTGTTATTTCTTTAAGATACATGTTTGGTTGTGCTGCAGGAAAAGGAGTTAATGTGTGCAGGGAGGGGAGGGGGGTCTTTGTTGTTGTGTGACTGTGCGGGGCTGAAGTGAGGGGCTGTACGAGAGCACTCTCCCGGAGTTAGCGGCCCGTTTGCCTGTGTTACCGAATGAACGGACAACTGAGATCCAAACGTCTGGTTCTTGCGAACGTTACAATACTGAACAACAAAGCATAATGTGTGCATTTGTTAGCTCACCATATTCATAAACGTCTTAATAATTCCATATTCTATCACCACATTATTTGTGATCAATGGGTTTGCAGGGTTACGGGTGTAAGAGGTGTTGGGGGTAGGGTCTTAGGCTTTGGCCCCCACCCCTGCCACCAGTATATTTTTAAGCAATTATTTCTAACTTTTATTTGAATAATCAGTTTCCTACCATCTGCTCTTAAAGGGTAACCCGCCCTCCCCCTTCGCACACATGACTATACGCCTCGGTGCTCTTATAATTACGTAACTCCTCGCCATCAACGTCTTTGGAAAATACAAGTTAATTAATGATGTTGATGTAGCTAACACAGTTTCATGCCATCTACCCGGTCCGTGACAAGTGACGGGTGAGGCGCTGTGACTGAATTGTTCTCGTCGCTTTTTAAAACATCTCTACTGTGTATCCACCTGCCGGAGGTTTGGGAGTTTCCCAGGTTTACGTGAACGCAGTACATAGTGTTTGGATGCTCCCGAGTGTCCTCAAACGCATCTTTGGCTGTTTCCTTCTTTCGTCTTTCCTGAACTTGGTGGAGTGGAGCTTGTTGTTGGTGTGAAGAAACTGTAAGTTTCCTCCTTTAACAGTTTGTCTTTAGGAACTTTACTGTTCAGCTCATGTTGGATTTCTTCACACAACAAACTGTGTGTTTGTATTAAAGTCAGTGCGTAATGTTTTCTAACGAGGCCGAGTGTGTCCGCCTCTGTCTGTGTGTGTGATCAGACTCCGGGAGTCAGGCTACGTCCACACGTACCCGGGTATTTTTGAAAACGCAGATTTTTCTATGCGTTTGCACCTTTCGTCCACACGTAAACGGCGTTTTCGGTCACTGAAAACGGAGATTTTTAAAAACTCAGTTTTTGTGGTCGGAGCTCGGCCGTTTATATTCACAGGGGCAGCGGGAGACGGAGAGCGGAGTTTGTAAATGAACATTTAGTACAGATGTGTGTTAGACGTTAATGTTATATAAAAACACTGACAGCTCGATCTCTGCCTCAGTCACTCTCCCTGATCCAGCTGAGTCAGCAGTAGGAAAAATCTGCTTTTCACAGGAACTTGGTCACAGCAATAAGAGAATACGTAGTTGATTCCAAGAAGATGTCGTCTCTCTCCCATATATAACGTCTTATTGGAACCGACATGTTCCAGATATCAAGTGGAAGACAGTCTGGATGGTCCCCCATAAATATTTGATTGTAAATAAAGTGAAAGAAGAAAATTCTACACAAGTGTTATCCAGCCAGTCACTACATGGTCACATTTAAAAGGGACATTAATACTAATTGTACTTTCTGTGGGGATCATCCAGAAACTGTGACACATCTTTTTTGGTGCTGTTCTTTTACACAGAGATTCTGGAAGAATTTAGCAGCTTTGTTATTGTACATGTTTTAAGGGAGTTTTCTTTACGATGGGAAAATGTTTTATTCTGTTTCTTTAAGTTCCCCAAGAAGTATGAGAAATGTACACACACACACACACACGGTATAAACCATTAAATATATGTATATAAAGCATTAGTAAAAATATAAAACCATAATATACATAAAACACAATTAAAATAAATCCATAAGTACACAAACACTTTAACCAGTGCTTTCTGAGACTGGATGGTTTTTTATGATAAATTTGTTAATACTTTTAGCTAAATTTTTTATCCATAAATGTAAGTTTACTAACAAAACACCATATTTCTGTCATTATTTTAAGGATGTGCAAATGCACATACAATCAATATCAGACTGCACCAACAAAAAACAATATTTATGTGTATTTTTGCGTGTATTCATATAATTATTACTTTTTTCTTTTACCCCTGGCTTTGTGTGTTCATGTTCTGTTCTCTTGTATACTTCATCTGTTCGTATGTTGTATACTCATTTTTGTTAAATAAAGTTCTTTTAAAAAAGTGTGTTAGACGCAGATTCAACATGTCGGTCTTGAAAATACTGTGTCACAAACTCTAAAAGTGTTACAAAACACACAAGTTATTGTAGTTCACTAGAATTGAACTCACAACTAAAACTAGATGTGGAAAAGTTAAAACAGAAATAAAAACTAAACACAAAAATTAAAATGAAATTATTTTGGAAAATTAAGTTTGGCCAAATGAAAAAACATTAACAGATAATTAGACATCAGAATCAGAATCGTGTTTATTGGCCAAGTATATGTGCAGACACATACAGGGAATTTGGTTCTGGTAGATGGTGGCTCTCAATCACAGCAATGTAATCTCACAAACACACACACACAAGTGTCTATATATACACATTACACATACGTACACAAAGCTGTGTAAACCAACTATAAATAACGAATCTAAACGTATATACATGAAATACAGAAATGAATGAGGTGGAATGAATACTACAAAATGTACATAAGGTGCCAGTACAGTCTGGCAGTGGGAGCAGTGTGACAGGTCAACTGTTAAGAAGGGAGATGGCGAGGGGAAAGAAACTGTTCCTGTGTCGGGTGGTCCTGGTCTGCAGGCTTCTGTACCGTCTGCCAGAGGGCAGCAGGTCAAAAAGTCTGTGTGCAGGGTGTGAGGGGTCTGTGATGATTTTCCCTGCCCGTTTCCTGGTTCTTGAGAGGTACAGATCCTGGATGGAGGGCAGGGGGGTGCCGATGATCCTTTCTGCTGCCCGTAAAGTCCGCTGCAGTCTGCTCCTGTCCTGTTTAGTGGCTGCTCCATACCAGACTGTGATGGAGGAGCACAGGACAGACTCAATGACCGCAGTGTAGAACTGGATCAGCAGCTCCTGTGGAAGACTGTACTTCCCCAGTTGTCTCAGGAAGTACATCCTCTGCTGGGTCTTTTTGAGGATGGAGTTGATGTTGGTCTCCCACTTCAGGTCCTGGGAGATGGTTGTACCCAGGAACTTGAAGGTCTTCACAGTTGACACAGGGCTGTCTGATATGGTGAGGGGGAGCAGAGTTGAGGGATGTCTCCTGAAGTCCACTGTCATCTCTACAGTCTTAAGAGTGTTCAGCTCCAGATTGTGCTGATTGCACCAGAGTACCAGCCGCTCAACTTCCTGCCGGTATGCAGACTCATCACCATCCCGAATGAGGCCGATGACGGTGGGGTCATCTGCAAACTTTAGGAGTTTAACAGCCGAGTTATTGGAGGTGCAGTCGTTAGTGTAGAGGGAGAACAGTAGTGGTGAGAGGACACATCCTTGAGGGGCACCAATACTGAGGGACCGAGTTTCAGAGGTGATCTCCCCCAGCCTCACTTGTTGCTTTCTGTCTGTCAGGAAGCTGGTGATCCACTGACAGGTAGCTGGTGACACGCTGAGCTGGGAGAGTTTGGAGGAAAGAAGTTCAGGCACAATGGTGTTAAAAGCCGAACTAAAGTCCACAAACGGGACCCTGGCATAAGTTCCCGGGCGGTCAAGGTGTTGCAGGATGTAATGCAGCCCCATGTTCACTGCATCATCCACTGACCTGTTTGCCCGGTAGACAAACTGCAGGGGGTCCAGCTGGTGGCCTGTAATGTCTTTCAGATGGGCTAACACCAGTCGTTCGAAGGATTTCATGACCACAGACGTCAAGGCGACAGGTCTGTAGTCATTCAGTCCTGTGATGGTGGGTTTCTTGGGAACAGGGATGATGGTGGAGCGTTTGAAGCAGGAGGGAACTTCACACAGCTCCAGGGATCTGTTGAAGATGCGAGTAAAGATGGGAGCCAGCTGTTCAGCACAGGTTTTGAGGCAGGAGGGTGAGACGCCATCTGGTCCGGGGGCTTTCCTGGGCTTCTGTTTCTGGAATAGTTGGCTCACATCCTGAGTGTGTATTCTGAGTTTCAGGGAGGAGGAAAGGGGGGTGAGAGGTGTGGTGGAGGTCGTTGAGTCTGGATTGGAGAGGGTGGTGGTGGTCGTTGAGTCTGGATTGGAGAGGGTGGGGGTGGTCGTTGAGTCTTGATTGGGGAGGGGCAGGGTGAAGGGGGGAGAGGTGGAAAGTGTGTTGGGGGTCAATGTCTGAAACAATGGCTCTGGGGAGGGGGGGTGAGGGGTGAGAGTCCGTCTCAAACCTGCAGTAGAAAGTGTTTAACTCGTTGGCCAGGTCTTTGTTTGCTTCAATAGTGGGTGGGGGGCATCTGTAGCTGGTGATTTCCTGCAGGCCCCTCCACACTGACGCAGGGTCGTTGGCTGGGAGCCGTTCTTCCAGCTTCTGGGAGTAGATCCTTTTAGCTGCTTTGATCTCCTTGGTCAGTGTGTTCCTGGCTTGCTTGTACAGGACCCTGTCACCACTTCTGTAGGCGTCCTCCTTGGCCTTACGAAGATGTTGGAGTTTAGGAGTGAACCATGGTTTATTGTTGTTGTATGTGCAAAAGGTCTTTGTTGGCACACACACGTCTTCACAGAAACTGATGTATGATGTCACAGTGTCTGTGAGCTCATCAGGTTATCAGATGCAGCTTCAAAAACAGTCCAATCAGTGGAGTCAAAACAGTCCTGCAGTTCCTGCTTTGCTGCGTTAGTCCACTTCTTCACAGTTTTGACTACAGGCTTGGCACGTTTGAGTTTTTGCCTATAAACTGGAATAAGATGGACCATGCAGTGATCAGAATGTCCCAAAGCTGCCCGGGGCACAGAGCGATAGGCATCTTTTAGAGTGGTGTAGCAGTGATCCAGTATGATGTTGTCCCTGGTGGAGCAGTCTATATGCTGTCTGTATTTAGGGAGTTCGTAGTTTAGGTTTGCTCTGTTAAAATCCCCAAGAATAATTGTAAAGGAATCCGGGAATTTCCTCTCCAGGGTAGTAATCTGGTCAGCCAGCTCGCACAGTGCGTTGTTCGCGTTGGCCTGTGGAGGGATGTAAACTCCGACCAGCATGAAGGAAGAAAACTCCCGCGGTGAATAAAAAGGTTTACAGTTGATGAGAAAACTTTCCAAGTGTGGGCTGCAGTGTTTCTGTAACACTGTGACATCAGTACACCAGCCTTCATTAATGTAGAAGCAGACTCCACCACCCTTTGTTTTCCCTGAGAGCTCTGTTTCGCGGTCCGCCCGGTGAAGTTGGAAGCCCGGCAGATTTAAGACAGCGTCTGGAACTCGCTCACTGAGCCAGGTTTCAGTGAAGCAGAGGGCAGCAGAGCGTGCAAAGTCCTTGTTAGTCCGGTTTAAGAGCAGTAATTCGTCCACTTTGTTTGGAAGAGAGCGGAGATTCGCGAGGTGAATGGAGGGGAGTGCTGTGCGGAATCCTCGCCGACGTAGTTTCACCAGCGCACCGGCGCGACTCCCCCGTCTACGTCTTCTCCAGGAGCCACAGAGAGCTGCTGCGCCTCCAACTAAAATCTCCAAAAAACTTTCCGGGTTTGTGAAAAATGGATAAGAACTATAGTGAGATGACTGCCTGATGTTAAGCAGTTGATCTCTGGAGAAAGTGATGTGGTCTGAGTGACCAAAAGCGCAGAAAATAAACAAAAACAAGAAAAGTGCGAGAGAGTGCAGTACCGAGGCTGCCATCCGCGGCGCCATCTTGGATATATCAGGTATGTCAACAGGTGAAGTCAGATGTTCAGACAAGAGTCATGATTCTTTATTCGTATACAAGTTCAACACGCAGTGAAATGTAACCTGGCTGCTCCTCCACTTGTGCAAAAGGGGGAGAAGAACATTATATATTATACAACCCTCGAGGTTAAAAATTGAGGCCCTCTTGCTTCATATATTAAATCCTCCATTAGGAACCTTGGTGTTACCTTTGATCCAGCTCTGACACACACGTTACATCTTTGGTTCGCTCTTGTTTTTACCATTGAAGAAATATCACTGAGTCCCATTGTGTCATGCTCTGAACTGGAAATGATTCTTCATGCTTTTGTTTCATCTCGCTTAGACTATTGTAATTCCTTCTTTGCTTGCTTAAGTAACGCCTCCCTGGAACGACTGCAGGGTGTTCAGAATGCTGCTGCCAGGCTTCTGACAAAGCATCACAAACACTCCCATGCCACGCCCCTGCTGATTCAGCTGCACTGGCTCCCTGTCAAGTTCAGGGTCCAATTTAAGATCATAATCATGACCTATAGGGCCCTGGGAACACGGAGAGTGGAATATGTAAACAAATCTATCGGGTTAAGCAGCTCCATCACAACACACTAACAAATAACAGAGAGTTTTTGCTAAGATTAAGCACTACTTTAACATCTTGTTCTTTTTAGAAGCTCTTTCAGTTCCTTGAGATGATCACATTTTCTGCCCTTCACTGGTTTTGAGTTTGGGATTAAAAAAGCTCTGATATCTGTATCACTGATCCATGCTGTGGATTTAATTAAAAGTGTAAATAAACATGAAACAAGAGCACTATTATTCCCGAGATAATAAACACAGCAGGTTAAACTGTTTATGATGCAGCTGCTGTAAAACATTAATGGCACAACTTTAAAATAAAAAAACCAAGGTGATGATGTCTCATTTCATTAAATGCCTGCTGCTTTGATTCCTCTGTCCTTGTGTTTCTTCCTTGTCTCCTATACTTGCATCTCTGGTGGGAGAAACTATGATATGTGGAGAGAAGTTGATTTGTGGAGAATGTGAAACATGGTAGTAAAAAAGGGTTTGAATGCATCTCTGCATTAAACATGAATTGTAGAGCTCAGCTCTTGTAGAGGTTTGTGTTTGTTTGCTGAGTGTGTGTGTGACCTGAAACACTTCCAATAAAGCAGATAAAATGTTAAACAGTAAACTGCAGCTGATAATTGAATAAAGACACTGAGCAAACTGATTGAGTGAAGCAGATTTTTATTCAGGTTTCATGGAAAAGTGAGAAGATGTAATGTGGAAACAGCTAAGGAATAAAACATGCCAGCTTTACTTAACAGACTTCATTCTGTGTACTTTTTTGAATATTTTAGCATCAATAAAGGAATGCTAGCATTTCAGTCTAACTTTAAGCTCCATCCATATTTGTAGGGATTTGTTTGTCATTCATGACCGTTTTCCTGGATTTTACTGAGTTTCCATGGCCTCTGGCTGCCACATCACTGCTAGTCTCTTCATGTGTGGATTCCTCTTCACACATGATCTTCTGACAGTTCCAGGAGAGTCAGATAGGGACAACAGGTGTATCTGAACAGCATGATTCAGTAGCTGTACAGAAGTGTCTTTTATATTGGATTTTTTCAATTGCAATACAGCAAAGCAAAGAGGGAGCAGGCTTTATGTTTGGCAGCCATGAGAATAGAAAGGTGATTATTACCATCAACAGGTTCCAAACAGACACATATCTCACAGATTACTGACAACCTGACAGAAGGGCCACAGTATGTGAGACTGGGCAGTTCTCTGTCTAGGACCTCTCCATTCCTGTTAAATGTGAGGACAACTCTGGGTTAATGCCATAGTCTGATGATTCTGCAGTGACTGGGTGTATGAATCACGGGAGGAGTACGGAGAACTATTGGACGATATTGTGGAGTCATCTTGAGGGAATTAGCCTGGATTTCAACCCAGGACCATTCTGTTGTACTAACCACTGCACCATCATGCTGCCTGTATTATTATTATTGTTGTTTTCATATTTCTTTCTTTTTTTTTTAAACTGATTTAACAGAAGCGTTTCCCAAATATGGGGTAGATAAAGTATTTACAATCTTATGTTAAAAGCTGATTAGAGATGTTTATGCTCATGTGATAAAGGTTGTTCTACAGGAAAAAGATTCCTGGGAAATCAAGTGTCTCTAAGCCCCTGTCCAGGTACAGAAGACAGGTTTCTACTCTCCATTTAATTAAATCTGTTTTCTAATTTGGTAATGAAATGAACATCAAATGCCTTACAAAAGAAATACATTTTTTTTTATTGATGTTTAATCATCTAAATGAAGAGTGCAGAACTTCTAGTCTACACTGCTGTCTGGGCCAGATTTGAAGACATAGTTATATGCTGCTCTTCCAGCTGATGTTACTTTGCTGTAACAATATCGCAGCACTGTCTGGACTCCTTTACTCTGGCTGGCTTTTATCTTCATTAGTTTCTCAACCTTTTCTTTTTCTCCTTTCTCCATCATCTTCTCAATCAGGATGTCCAGATGGACATTGGTGGACAATGAATCAACATTCAGGGCGATCTTCTCCAGCTTGAGAACAAGCTGGTAAGACTCATTCACCAGAGTATTCTTCTCCTCATCGAGCTTTTCTTTCTCCTTTTCAAGAGATGACAAAAGGGTCTTTTTCTCCTCTTGGTTTACTTCATATGTTCTCTTCAAGATTTCCATGGTCTTTTTCACTTTCCTTGTCTTGTTCACATATCTCCAGGTGTCTTTCACATGTTTTTCTGCAGGACACTTCTTGGTACAAACAATGCAGTAGCCATCTTGAATAACCTCACACTTTCTAGGAGTCTTGGCAATTGTGCATGGATAGTGACAGGTCTCCTCACAGACAGTACAAGTGACAGCTCCTTTCAAAAAACCAAACCATCTCTTTCCACCTGGGACAGTTTCTTTTTCTTTGTAAACTTCATCAGTTTCCACGGTGAAGTTTTCATCATTCTTCAAGCCTTTTTCATAGAGCTTGTTAAGGTTCAAGAATTGAGGAAGGAGAGTACAAACCACCATGGTCCAGAAGATCTTGGTCAAACAATGATTTTAATGAATACACACGTGTGGGAAGAACAACTCTGTACGCAGACAGCAATCGATCTTCGACTTACTCAAAGCATGCACAGATTTTTATAGCATCAGGGTTTGATTTACTGACGCCCCTTCATGCGTCACAGATACATTTTATACATAGATCAGATCAACACCACAATGACTTTTCACCCAATTTGAAAGAACATCATTTTCTATTTTCATGGCCGATTCCTCCGGTCAACCTTTCAATTCCTCTTTCTTGCCGAGAAGACAAGGAACGGTTCCTCTTTTACCGAGACATGACTAATCTCTCTCCTCTAAATAAATCTAACTCATATGTGTGTGTGTGTGTGTGTTGACCTCACATGCTCTTTGTGTCACCTCTTCACCCGTTGCACTTCTGACCTTTTCACCAGACCAGAGGCTCATCCTTATGTGTTACAACCTAACTGAGACTATGTGTATGTCTTCTACTAAATAAATGTTTTAACCAAGAACCTCTACTTAAAAGCTTAATATAAAATGACCTGATATAAATGTTTTGTAAGCATGTACGCAGTTTTAACCTTCTATAGCTCCAAGTCACTTGCACAATAGATTGTCCGGACATCGCGCCGAACAAAGCTTCCAACCCCCAATTAATTGACCGAGCTCCAACTCTTTAATAAGCACAGATATGCATTGTGTATAAAATAGTCATAACTGCACCTGAAATACAAAGTTAACATAATCATAAACATCTTAAGGCCATTTTAAAGCTATCTGTTACATTGTTAAAGCCTCGTCTTAGCCTGCTGCTCAAAATAACCTTCTGCTTTTACAAACTCTCTGCAAGCCTGTTTCCTGTCCTGTTACTTTTAGCCTTTCTGAAAGACACACTGTTTAAACCTCTAAACGCAATATAAACTCCAGATTATCTTATTAATGCAATGGTAATGATGACAATTATTCAACAATAGCAGTAAAATAATTTCCCTACTCCACAAGCTTCACATCTTCCTCGGTCTTTTTAATCTCACTGATCTTCAAATCAATCTTCTCAATTCTGTCTTGCAAGTTTTGAAAGCAGGCCGTCAGTTTGATGCGTGTGTTCAAAACATCCACAGTTGTGTCCAGCTGTTGAGGTTCAAGTTCTGCTATGAAACACATCAACTGCTTGATTCCTTTTTGTGTGACATCATAGGAATGCTCAAGTTCCTCTAGCTCATTCTCTGCTCGTGCTTCATCCTGGCAGTTATCAAACAAGAAGTGAGCAGGCTCATTCTTTTCGTTTGTGGCACATTTAATGTTTGCTACTTCAAGAGCTTTGAGAGCATTTTTAGGTCGTCTTCCATCTGAGTGTGTGATGAGAGCTACAATGTTTTTCTCCACATCTTTTCCAAACAGAGACATCACTGAATTAAATATGTAGATCAGTCGCTCACTCAGTCGATTATCTGTCGCCTTCATCACCAGACCCACTGCATGAACTTCATGAACTCCATCGTCCAATCGAAACAAGTCCAATAATTGTTGACTGATGATGTCATCATACTATCATACTATCTTTGTACAAACCTATGATCCTTCCCTCCATGCAGCCATCTACTCATTTATAAACACAGACCTAAAAATAATTACTGAAGTCTAAGCCACCAGAATAAAAACATTAATCCAAGCGGACCAAACAACAAACATTACTAGACAGCAGATATTAGCGGCTGTTAGTATTCTATATCAACACACTGAAAACACAATAGTTTCAAAGAGTGACAATGATTCCACCCAAAAGCTAAAGTCAGCATAGCCTCAGGATGAAGCTCAGGTTTAGGTTAGTGTATTTGTTCCAGTAGATAAATTTGGTCTGAAACAAGTGAAGTACACTTCACAACCTCCATCCATCCAGCGCCCCCTGCTTATCCTTTTCAGGGTCGCAGGGGGGCACTGGAGCCTATCCCAGCTATCATAGGGGGAGAGGCAGGGTATGAGTGAGAGAAGGTCTTGATATTTATACAAGAAAAAAAATGTTTTTATTTTAAATAAAAGTTTCTCTTTTTCTGCTAATGTGTCCCATCAACTCTATTACTTTGTAAACGTGTTACGTGTAATTTGTGTCTCATAAATCTTTTACATATTTTCACATTAGTTATCTATAATTGAAAAGCAATTAATTCAAAATTCTTTTTTTTAAGTAGTTCTTTCTCCCCGCTTTTGCCAAGTGCCACTCAGAGATTTCTGCTCTCTCTAGCTCTGAGGATTATAATCTTCAGTCTCCTGAGCTTCCCCCAGAAGGTCTATGTGTAAGTTATGCATTATCTAAATATGAGCAAGTTTGCAAGTTTTCTAGGGAATACCTCAACATTGGTTGATGAGAAAATACAAAACCCAGATTGTGTCATGGACTCATGTGCTTTTTGGATTTACCCCAGGCTGGCGTATTTATCCGCAGCACCTTAAAGGCCCGTCTATGAAAATGTTGTTTGACATTAAATCGGTTCGTGGCGCAAAAAAGGATAGGAATACTGACCTAAATGATTAAGTTAATGGGGCAGGGATATCAATATTATATTTTTATGGGTTCACACAAAAGTTATTGCCCGTAAAATGACAAATTTAACCTTGACCTTATATGTACGACTAGGTATTGTCACTGAGTTCAAGTTTTATTGTCATATACAGATAAACAGTGCAGCCACATTTACCCATAATGGAATTCTTTGGCTCGTGCTCCTCAGCTTTACATGAGCATATAGAAAATGTCCAGTTATACTTAAGAAGAAAATAACAAAAAAATAACAATAATAATAATAAAGAAAAACAAACAAAATACTAAACTATTCAACAAATGATTCGAACCTGATTAACCTTTTAAATTAAGAATATTTCATTGCAAATTATTTGACTATTTCTCTGCAATTACAAATTCTGTGTAAACGATCTATGTGTTACAAACAAAGCTGGCACTTAAGGGACTTCATCAGAGGTGTAAGCATCACAGCAGATACCTTTGTGTCAAAGTGACTGATGGTCAAACGCAGAAAAATATGAAGGAGATTTTCATGGCCTGGTCTTTTATAGCTGTAGCCTGGTCTCAAATATCTATTTTAGACACTACAGGTTAAAAGGATATAAATATTGTCATGTAAAAACTTCATTGTAAATGTTTCATATGGGTTTAGCAAGAAAAACATAATATTCCAGAAACACACTTTGCCAATGATAGATTTTGTATTGTTGATTGTCATTTATGCTTAGAAATATTTACCCATATATGCTTAGAAGTATATAATCATTTATAGATTGAAAGAATGTCTCATTCTAAGAGGTCTGTAACAACTCTGTGTAGCATGAAGAGGGGGGTGCGTTCACTCCCCTACAGAGGAGAGGTCGTATCTTCTCTTGCTGATATATGGTATAGCAAACACACGTATATTTCTTTAAGTATAAGAGCCTTTTGTTCAGATGGACCCGCTAGACTCCTGGCACCAGCTTTGGGGAGTCTTCACAGGGTCACATCTTGACCTCACACTCACACACACACACACACACACATACACCCACATACACAGGCAAGGTACTCTTTGTGTGTATGTAGACGTCATATGTTAATGAACCTATGCATATTCATGTAACCACAATAAAAGAACAGTGGTACGGGAGAGCGGGTGAGAGCAACTGGGGTCAAGCGAAGGAACGGCGCCTGTCCGGTTCTCTCCCGTGCACGAGAAACATGAAGAACTTTGCCTACTCGTGTCTTGCTTTGCAGTGTAATTATATTGTCTTCAACGTTCCAGCGGATGGGTTCAAGCTACAAACCTATCATTAATTGGTCCTTCGATGCCGGATCCCTGGAGTCAAATTCAAATTCAAATTCAAATTTTATTTGTCACGTACACAGTCATACACAGTACGATATGTAGTGAAATGCTTGGACAACTGCTCGTGACCTGAAGAAAACAAAAAAGGAAAGGCTATGAATAAGATAGGAAATAAATATGAAAAATTAAAAAGGGTAAATTTAACTAGGAAGGAATAAAATATAAATTAAGGTTAAAAATGAAATAACTGTACAACACAGATTAGAATGAAGGGTAAATTTAACTGGGAGAATAAGATAAAATATATAAATTAAAGTTGAAAATAAAATAACTGTACAACAAAATACACAATATAGAACTATATAAGAATGTATGAAGAAATCTAAATATAAATAAATATATACACAATAACAGCAGCAGTGATTTAAGTGATGAAGTGAAAACAATGTCCAGAAAGTCCAGTGTGTGTGTAAGAACCATATGTGTGGGTCAGTACTGTGTGGTGGTGTGATTGAGAGACCGTATCGCCTGCGGGAAGAAGCTCCTCCTCAGTCTCTCTGTGTTGGTCTTCAGGGAGCGGAATCGCTTTCCTGACCTCAGCAGAGAGAACAGTCTGTTGTTGGGATGGCTGAGGTCCTTCACGATCTTCCTGGCCTTGGTCCAGCACCGCCTGCTGTAGATTGAGTGCAGGTCAGGGAGCTCGGAGCGGATGGTGCGCTCAGCTGACCGCACAACCCTCTGTAGAGCTCGTCTGTCCTGCATGGTGCTGTTCCCGAACCAGGTTAAGATGTTTCCCGCCAGGATGCTCTCTATGGTGCACGAGTAAAAGTTCCTGAGCACCTTGGAGGGCAGTTGGAAGTCTCTCAAGCGTCTGAGGTGGTAGAGACGCTGTCGGGCCTTTTTCACCACGGTGTTGATGTGACAGGACCATGACAGGTCCTGCGTGATGTGAACTCCGAGGTATTTGAAGCTGTCCACTCTCTCCACTGGGCACTCGTTGATGACGGGGGTCTGGTAGTTCCTCTCCTGCTTAGTGCTGAAGTCCACTATCAGCTCCTTTGTCTTACTGACGTTTAGAAGGAGGTTGTTCCTCTGGCACCAGTTCTCCAGATTCCTAATCTCCTTCAGGTAGGCCGTCTCGTTGTTATCAGAGATCAGGCCCACCACGACGGTGTCGTCAGCAAACTTGATGATGGTGGTGGAGCTGGTAGTGGCCACACAGTCATATGTGTACAAAGAGTACAGCAGGGGGCTCAGAACACACCCCTGGGGGGCTCCAGTGCTGAGAGTGGTGGAGGCCGAGACATGTCCGCCCATCCTTACTGCCTGTGGTCTGCCAGTTAGGAAGTTGGAGATCCACTGACACATAGATGAGCTGAGTCCCAGATGCTCCAGCTTGGTGGTGAGTGTGGAGGGAATTATGGTGTTAAATGCAGAGCTGTAGTCTATGAAGAGCATTTTAACATAATTCCCCCTTCTAGTGTCCAAGTGAGTGAGTGGTGTGTGGAGGAGATGAGAGATGGCATCGTCTGTGGAACGATTTGGACGGTAAGCGAACTGTAGTGGGTCCAGTGTGTCTGGTAGTGAAGAAATGATGAAGTCTCTGACCAGGCGTTCAAAGCACTTCATCACTACTGAGGTGAGGGCTACAGGGCGATAGTCATTGAGAGAAGCAGGGTGGGGTTTCTTCGGGACAGGAACAATGATGGACTCTTTGAAGCATGTGGGGATCACCGACTGAGATAAGGAGATGTTGAATATCTCAGTGAACACAGGAGCTAGCTGGTATGCGCAGTCTCTGAGGATACGACCTGGGATGCCGTCTGGTCCTGCTGCTTTCCTGGTGTTCACTCTCTTGAAGGCTCTCCTTACTTCATGCTCGGAGATGACGAGCACATTTCCGGTGCTGGCAGCATCTTCCTGTCTGCAGCCGTTAGCGCCGCTAACACTAGCATTGTTGGAGACCTTAGCTGCAGCCTCGAAGCGAGCATAGAAAATGTTCAGCTCGTCTGCCAGAGTCACGGCCGCGTTCGTCATACCGGTTGTTGGTGCTTTATAGTCCGTTATTGTCCTTAGTCCCCGCCACAGGCTCCTAGAGTCACTCTGTTGGAGTTGTGACTCTAGTTTCCTCCCGTAGCGCTGCTTCGCCTCTTTCACCGCCCTCCGCAGGTTATATGACGCGGCTTTGGACGGGTCCATGTCCCCCGTCATGAGTCCCGTGTTGTAGGCAGCGGTGCGGGATCTCAGAGCGTCGCGGACGGTTTTATCCACCCACGGCTTCTGGTTGGGAAACGTTGTGATAGTCTTTGTCTCCATGGTATCATCCGCTAGTTTCCCGATGAATCCCACAACCGCTTCCGTAAACACGTTGACGTCATCGTCGGAGCTGTTTCTGAATATGTCCCAGTCTGCGTCATCGAGTGCGTCCTGTAACGCGGCCACCGATTGGTCCGTCCAGCGCGCGACCTTCCTCTGAACCGGAACTTCCTGTTTCAGCCTTTGTTTGTATTTTCAAATCAAATCAAATCAAATCACTTTTATTGTCACATCGCATGTGCAGGCACACTGGCACAGCACATGCGAGTGAAATTCTTGTGTGCGAGCCCCACAAGCAACAGAAATGTGCAAACACAACAACACAAACCAGCAAATACAAGAATGGCTACATCTGAAACTAATAAATATATGTACAATATATAATAGTGTATGCATTTCTGGATGTGTATACTAAATATTATCCTACGTGTGTGTGTGTGTGTGTGTGTGTGTGTGTGTGTGTGTATATACATTTTACAAATTAAATAGTAAGAAAATAATAATAATAATAATAAAATATATAAAATATACAAAGTGAGACATGTGCAAAACAAGTGGCATTTATATACAGTGTGGAGTGCATAGTGTTGAAGTTCCAGTAGTGAAGCTGAGGTGTCTATGAAGTGTTCAGCAGTCTGATGGCCTGGTGGAAGAAGCTGTCTCTCAGTCTGCTGGTACGGGACCGGATGCTGCAGAACCTCCTTCCTGATGGAAGCAGTCTGAACAGTTTATGGCTGGGGTGACTGGAGTCCTTGATGATCCTCCCCGCTTTCCTCAGGCACCGCTTCCTGTAGATGTCTTGGAGGGAGGGAAGCTCACCTCCAATTATCCGTTCAGAGCACCGCACTACTCGCTGGAGAGCTTTGCAGTTGTAGGCGGTGCTGTTGCCATACCAGGTGGTGATGCATCCAGTGAGGATGCTCTCAATGGCACAGTGATAGAAGGTCCTGAGGATGCGGGGGCTCATGCCGAATCTTTTCAGTCTCCTGAGAAAGAAGAGGCGCTGCTGCGCCTTCTTCACTGTTTTGTTTGTGTGTACTGACCACATAAGATCCTCAGCCAGATGTACACCAAGGAACCGGAAGCTGCTCACTCTCTCCACAGCAGCGCTGTTGATGGTGATGGGGGTGTGTACTTCTCTGCACCTCCGGAAGTCCACTATCAACTCCTTTGTCTTTGCGACGTTGAGGGTGAGATGGTTGTCTTGACACCAGTGGGTCAGGGCGCTGACCTCCTCCCTGTAAGCCGTCTCATCACCGTTGGTGATAAGACCCACCACTGTAGTGTCGTCCGCAAACTTCACAATGATGTTGGAGTTGTTAGTGGCTGTGCAGTCGTAGGTGTAGAGTGAGTACAGGAGAGGGCTCAGTACACACCCCTGTGGAGCACCAGTGTTCAGTGTGATGGGGGATGAGGTGATGCTGCCCTGTCTGACCACTTGGCGTCTGTCAGACAGGAAGCTAAGGATCCAGCTGCAGAGGGAGCTGCTCAGTCCTAGATCCTGCAGTTTCCTGTCCAGCTTCGAGGGAACGATGGTATTGAATGCTGAGCTGTAATCTACAAACAGCATTCTCACATACGTGTCTCTCTTCTCCAGGTGTGACAGGGCAGTATGTAGTGTCAGGGCTATGGCATCATCAGTGGACCTGTTGTGGCGGTATGCGAACTGTAGAGGGTCCAGTGAGTCGGGTAGTGCAGAGCGGATGAAGTCCCTGACCAGCTTCTCGAAGCATTTGCTCACGATGGGGGTCAGGGCTACAGGTCGCCAGTCGTTTAAGGAGGAGATGGTGGAGGATTTGGGTACAGGGACGATGGTGGCCATTTTGAAGCAGGCTGGGACTACAGACAGAGAGAGGGAAAGGTTGAAGATGTGCGTGAACACTCCAGCCAGCTGAGCCGCGCATGACTTGAGGACCCGGCCGGGAATCCCGTCCGGACCAGTAGCTTTGCGCGCGTTCACCTTCCTGAAACACTTCCGCACATTCTCCTCAGACACAGTGTGCGCGCTGACGTCATCCGCGGTGCGCACACTGTTCGGTCTCATGGTGTTCGCTGTGTCGAATCTGGCGTAGAATACGTTTAGATCCTCACACAGAGAGGCCGTGGTCTGCGGTGTGCTGGGTTTCCCTCTAAAGTCTGTGATCGTGTTTAGTCCCTGCCACATACTCCGAGGGTTGTCAAACTGTTGCTCCACCCTGTCCCTGTACTCACGTTTGGCTGCTTTGATCGTCTTCCGGAGTTGGTATTTTGGCATGAGGAAAATGGCGGCGTGATCAGATTTGCCAAACGGGGGGCGGGATTGTGCCTTGTAGCCGTCCTTGACCGTAGTGTAGCAGTGGTCCAGTGTCCTTTCACCTCTGGTGGGGCAGGTGATGTGTTGATAAAAGTTCGGCGCTGCGCGTTTGAGGTTGGCGCTATTAAAGTCCCCCGTCACAATAAGCGCAGCGTCCCGGTGTTGTGTCTGGTGCTGTGTGAGTGCCTCATGCAGCTCGCATAAGGCGGTGACCGTGTCCGCTTGTGGTGGAATATAAACGGCACTTACAATGACCGATGTAAATTCCCGAGGTAGATAAAAAGGACGACACATGATGGACAGTAGTTCCAGATTTGGTGTGCAGGAGCGTGTGAGAGGAACAACGTTCGCACTGTTGCACCAGTTGTTGTAACAGTGCGACATTCACCGAGGGGAGGAGAGCCACGCTGAAAGACTGACGTCAGCCAGGAAGTTCCTGTGGATTTGCTGTCTGTCTTTTCTCCTCGATGAATGACGATCGGCGGAATTCGAGGCTGATATTACACGCTAAGCAACACCGAGTAAGTTTAGAGTCCAACTCTATAACTGTACGTCTTCGCCGCTCAGTGGGGCACTGTCCGTGGCCGCTCAGTGGGGCTAAAATTCGCCGTCTAAGTGGGGCGATGTACAAAGCCGCTCAGTGGGGTTTTTTGTACAGAAGCATTAAGTCGCAGAGTTGCGCAGTTCGAACTTTTTTGGTTCGCCGTCTTAGTGGGACGAAATACAGACCGCTGTGTGGGATACTGTAGTGAGTTCTCCACCGCTCAGTGGGGTGTTGAGAAGTTCCGCGGGGTCCAGATTGTGCTGGACAGTAGGCCTATTTTGTGTTGTTGTCGTTGTTGTCGTCGTCGTTGTTGTTGTTGTTGTGTGAGTGTGTGCGGAGCAGAACACGTGGTCTGTGACACCGACTGTTGTTGCTATCATGGGTTTCTAAGCAACCAAGAGTGAGTTGGAGGGAGACAGACGTTTGTGCTGGACTTTGCTCCTGGCAGCACAAAGTATTTAAATAAAGATGAGAGAGAGCGGCGGCTCCTTAGCTGTGCGGGTTCACGCGAGCGCGGTCGCGCGGGTTTCACGCGGACCTGAGCCGTGCGGTTAATCGCAGGCTTATAAATGGAAGGGATTCAAATGTTAGAAGTTTTCAGAAGCCCACATGGCTTTCCCTCACCCCTTGCTGACACAAAATGTTTATTCTTCAGCTTGCCCTGATTGACAACAGCCTGTGTGCCAGACCATAGACGTAATTGAGGTGGATAGTTATTAAAAGTAATCTGCATTAAGCTTGTGGTTGCTCAAATTCAGTACAATGACATATGAGGTGAAGTGATATAGGTAAATATTTAAACTAATGAAGTGCATAGAGGCACTTGACCTGTGTGAAAGACTGTCGTCTTATTATGAGCCATTGTTGAGATATAGAGCACACCTGTGAAAACAATTAATATGCTGAACCCTGTATGAAACATCTAAAAGTACATGATGGAGAAGCTGTATTGAATATGAAAGTGTAAGACTTTGCCGCTGTGGGCAGAGCATGCAACTACTGTGTGATGTTGCGTTGCGGTCTCTTCTGAGCTGATGAGCAAGCTACACATTATCAGATCAAGAGCTGTCTGAGAACTACTCAAAGAGAGGGAAACAGAGCTCTGATAACTGTGATAACTGGAGTGTGCAGCGTTTCCGTGAGCAGTTTTCCTGCATCTTGACTCATGTGTGTGGAGAGTTCATAGCATCAGCATCATGTTTTTGTTATTTGTTTTGTTGGGTCGAAAATAATTAAATAACCTTGTGATCATGCCTATGGCACATATCACCAGCCACATGATTTATTTATGCAGATGAAAAAGTGAGTGTGAATGTGTTTGACGTCACAGTGTTTTTGTGCGCTGTGCAAAAGTAATTGCCTCTGATTGTGAAGAGCAGTGATTCTGCAGGTCACCAGCTATTGTAAAGGGAAAAAAAGAGTGAAGAAGAAAGAATTTGTATTGTAGATGAAAAATACTCATAGGAAAAAGGTTTTGTGTTGATCAACCAAGAACAACTACAATCTTATTTCCTGCTTTTAAGAAAGGATTGTTCACAAAAACACACAGAGAGAGAGAGAGAGAGAGAGAGATGTGTGTTGATTAAGCAGTGTTAATAATAATGAAAATGTCTTAGTTTGTCACTTTCAGGTGAAAAGCAGACCTGAATCAATTCTCCACGGGCAGCAGTCGGAAGAAAATTATAGGTTGATATCATTAGAAAAAATTAGAAACACCCAGCCAGAATTTTTTGGCTGAATTGTTTTGCAGCTTCCCGTCCTCATCCTGAACAAGCAAGCTCCAAGGAAACTAATCTCTCCCTGAAGACACCGAGTGCAGTTTCAGAAGCACGAGCATGAACATCAACAGTGGACAGGAGTCCAAGAGACAATACCAGAGTTCTGAGCAGAGAGGTCCAGCAGCGCTGTGGGCAAACGGCATCAGAAAGAGAAGAACCACCATCTAGATTGGATGGATGGAGATGCGTTTCCAGCAAGCTGCAACCTCACTGTGTGTGAAGGACTTCTGAGGAGACTGTCTGAGTTTGACATTTGCCATGTTTGGAGTAAAATGGCAAGAAGAGACAGTGGAACACAGGACGAAGCTGAAGGAAAACTGCCGGCTGTTGGACTGTTGAAGTGGGAGAGGACAACAGAGTGAGTAAGTAGAACACAGAGGAATGCTGTTATTTAATGTGGGAAATCAAAATTTGGGTTAGCAAACCTGGGGAAAAGAAAACTGACTGCTTAAGTTGGAAAATTGTGAAGGAGTCTGAAACAGTGCGAAAATAGAAATACATATACAAAATCACACAAACAAGCAGAACATGCATTAACCCTACTAACACAAACACAAGAGAGCTCATGAAGATTAGACAACATCTTAAGCGTGTGAGTCTGTTTATCATCTTGTCCAAGTCACCTCGTGTGATGCAAAGACCAGTGGACTCATAGCACATTAGTTAAGAAATGATCAAATAATAGCAGAGAAGTGTGTAGGAAAGGCAGCTTTAAGAACATGCTCTGCTGGAGATGCAGCTCCACAGACATGCATTAAACCTGCCTAATAACACAAACACACATGCAATGAAAATTAGCTTGTTATCTTTCATCAGTGTTAAAATAGTGTCAATTTAGCAGACACTTGTTATCAAATACTGAATTTATCCAATGCTGACAATTGACTCTCCAGGTTGCAGGACAACAATTTAACTTTGTGGGAAAAAAGATCCTGGTTTGACCAACCAGTGATCAGACAATAAATTTAGTTGTTGATATAGTAAATTGGGAGAAGCTTCCTGCTTGACTGATGCAGCAAGTAATTTACTGTATGAGGGAAATTGTCTTTTGTGATACTATTTTGAACATGCTTTTCTGTCGTCCTGTCAACTTAGTGGGTTAATAGCTGGTATGCAAATTAGTTGATCAGTTTTAGATTAATGAAAGGTGACTGAATTCTAGCACGAGTGAATGAGATGTGTTGGAGTTTGTTGTGTGTTGAGTGGAGACTCTAAAACACTGAGTTTCCTGTTTTGATGTGCGAGTGAATCCTGTATTTAGATACACAACTCTGAATACGTCAGAACAAACTTCCTTTGTGAAGTGCATGACAGCATGTCACATGTTTTATGATGAAGGGAAAAAGGGAAATTGAATAAAATAGATCTGTGGCCTAAATGAGTGAAGAGCACAGACCTGGTGATTAAACTCATAGCTAATAAGACATTAGGGTTATGTTGTGTGTTGTGCAGCTGATGGTTGGTTTGGAGTGAATCTAGCTGATGATTCTTCTCCTGTTGTGAAGTTGATGAGGAGTTTGTGTCATGACTTAACAAGGCCTTTTTATTTTGATACTTTCACAGTGCACTGAAAGTTTGGTTTGATAATCTCTGTTATTTTTCATTTTTCATTTTTGAACAGGCACTGATTTTGTTTGTCTATTTATTTTCTTTAAGCAGATCTGCACGTCAGGAATTAAAAGTGCTATACGACCTGTTGAGAAAACCGTTACAAGTGAGGTTCTCCACATTAAAATGTGCTCTAGAGAAAGCTACTTATTTGGGACAATTATTAAATGAGAGTCCCTGCCAAAAAAAGGATTCAGCGATGTAATCCTATCTAAAGTTCTTCTTTTTCTTTTGAAATGACGTCATTTTGCTGAGAGTGGAAACTAAATGCGACAATTGATTCCACTATCAGCAAAGAAAGAAAGAATGTATGAATGGATGAGTGAAAGGAAAAAAAAAACTGACTGACTGGTAAAAGCTGACAAAAGCTGACAAGACTTTACTGATGTAACACGACTCAAGGTTAACCCCCACCTGACAAAGGTGCAGATGAATCTATGTGTGTTTCCTTTTACAGGAGCAGAAAGATGACAGCAACATCTGAGGTTGCGTGACGATTTAACCTGTTAAATGCCACTTTCTGTGTCTGTGCATCTACCAGGGGTGTTATTCACTACCTTGTGTTGCTCACAGAGATCACTGTGAGAAAGTGTGTACACACCTGCGCAGCGCTAACATTTGCATTTCTTCTCTACATCATTACAGTTCTTTATGTGACTAGATGATTTATACCAGGATAATCAATGTGTGTTGCTAATGTTTGTTTTTCTGAGAATGTATGTAGAGGAGTCAGCAGAAGCGGACAAGTGACATGAGAAAAATACATAAGGGATTGTTTATGGAATAGTTGGAGATGGGCTATTGAGCTCATAGTGATTGATGAGTTGAGTGACTTTACTTAAGAGAAGTCACTGATTACATTAATGTTGACTGAGCACATGGGATGATCCATGTCTGCGGCGAATTATGGTAATAATAGTGATTTAATGATTTGAGAAAACCTGCACATGACACTTGTCTTGCCCGTGCTGAATGCTTATTACTCTTATGATATAATTGTTTATAAGTGTGAAGTTTGATTTTATTTCCAGATCTTGTTTTCCAGGCCATGATGGTGTGTATGTAGGCTCCTGGTGGAGCCAGTTTTTAAGACAGGGATCCAGGTTTGATGAGTTGACGCATGAGAGTGTCCATGCGTCAAGAGGTGGGGTCCAGAATTAACATTAAACAATGTTTACTATTATTGTTGCAGTGATTTGTGTGATTAGCCGTTTATTTACAAGTATTAAACCTATGCAAGTGGTGCATCCATGTTCAGATGAGGCTTTGATGGCCTATACAGTGGGGCAAAAAAGTATTTAGTCAGCCACCGATTGTGCAAGTTCCCCCACCTAAAATGATGACAGAGGTCAGTAATTTGCACCAGAGGTACACTTCAACTGTGAGAGACAGAATGTGAAAAAAAAATCCATGAATCCACATGGTAGGATTTGTAAAGAATTTATTCGTAAATCAGGGTGGAAAATAAGTATTGTTTCAGTGGTGAGGGGGGAGTGCTGATTGAGCCCCCGTAGGGTAAGCTCGCACTTCAACCTCCAGCCTCTGATCAACTCTAGGGCAACCAAGTGCGAGGCGTGACGGCTGAATCAGCTGAACCAGGAGGAAGGCAGAGAAGATGGACACATGACAACTCTCACCTAAGAGACATGACGCAAGACCACATCCCTCCGTGGATAAACAATGCCTGGTACCGTTATATCCACGACAGAACAAAAGCAGAATCGGCAAATACAGACTATTATGTCTGTTCCCATCTACCCAGCACGGCAACATACCCCACACTATATACAGCGGGGAAAATAAGTATTTGACACATCAGCATTTTTATCAGTAAGGGGATTTCTAAGTGGACTATTGACACAACATTTCCACCAGATGTTGCCATCAAGCCAAATATTGAAGTCATACAAACAAATCAGAACATTTAAGTACACAAGTTGAATCATATTAAATAAAGTGAAATGACACAGGGAATAAGTATTGAATACATGAAGATAACAGGGGGCAAAATGACATAGAAAGCCAGGAGATCACCTGAAATCTGTCAGTATTGATAGAGAAATCCTGTCCCCTATCAGTACTAATTGATATCAGCTGCTTTAGTCCTAATTGATGGCCTATAAAGGCTCCTCATTACCCAGAAGGCACACAGGAAAGACTTCATGATGGGTAAAAGCAAAGAACTCTCTCAAGATCTTCGTAATCTTATCGTTGAAAAGCATTGTGATGGGAATGGTTATAGGTGCATTTCCAGAATGCTGAATGTTCCTGTGAGCACTGTGGGGGCCATTATCCGGAAATGGAAAGAGCATCAGTTCACCATAAACCTGCCACGATCAGGTGCTCCACGCAAGATCCCTGTCCGAGGAGTCCAAAGAATAATCAGGAGAGTTCTCCAAGAGCCAAGAACCACTCGGACAGAACTTCAGGAAGACCTTGCATCAGCAGGTACTGTTGTTTCAAAGAAAACTATAAGCAATGCACTGAACCGCCATGGCATCCATGCACGCTCACCACGCAAGACTCCATTGCTGAACAAAAAGCATGTCAAGGCTCGGTTAAAATTTGCGCAACAGCATTTGGAGAAGCCTGTGGATTATTGGAAGACTATAGTATGGTCAGATGAAAGCAAAATTGAACTTTTTGGCAGCCATTCCACACACCATGTTTGGAGAAGAAATGGCACTGCTCACCACCCCAAGAACACCATACCAACAGTTAAGTTTGGGGGTGGTAGCATCATGGTTTGGGGCTGCTTTTCAGCAAGGGGTACTGGCAGACTTCATATTATTGAAGGCAGGATGAATGGAGAGATGTACCGTGACATTCTGGATAAAAATCTGCTGCCATCTACCAGGAAGCTAAAAATGAAAAGAGGGTGGACATTTCAGCAAGACAATGATCCCAAACACAAGGCCAAGGAAACAATGAAGTGGTTTCAAAGAAAGAAAATCAAGTTGCTTGAATGGCCCAGTCAATCACCTGACCTAAATCCCATAGAAAATCTATGGAGAGAACTGAAGATCAAAGTTCATAAAAGAGGCCCAAGGAACCTTCAAGATTTAAAGACCGTTTGTGTGGAAGAATGGGCCAGAATCACTCCTGAGCAATGCAGACGACTGGTCTATCCATACAGGAGGCGTCTAGAAGCTGTAATCACCAACAAAGGCTTTTCTACAAAGTATTAAATAAAGTGTGTTCAATACTTATTCCCTGTGTCATTTCACTTTATTTAATATGATTCAACTTGTGTACTTAAATGTTCTGATTTGTTTGTATGACTTCAATATTTGGCTTGATGGCAACATCTGGTGGAAATGTTGTGTCAATAGTCCACTTAGAAATCCCCTTACTGATAAAAATGCTGATGTGTCAAATACTTATTTTCCCCGCTGTAATTTCACCTGGTGGTTTCTGACTATGTAGCTTTAATTTAAACTGGACAAAAACTTTAGGAGTTATTTTGAGTACCACATGCCCTTCCCCCCAAAATTAGTTAAAGACGCCAAGATCTTTTACTTTTTTTTACTCATTTCCATTTTAGAAATGAGTATATCAGATCGGATGGAGAACTGAATCACTGTTAAATATATATATATTGTTACGACTGTGACCGTAATTGTGTGTGAATTTGAGTGTCCAGGTGCTCCTCCGGGATTGGTGCATCCAGGGTGGATGGCTCACACCGATTGGCTGAGGACTGGGAGGCAGGGGATAAGAAGAGACCGCCAGGGACTGCCAATTCATTCATCCTCGGCCCAACCCAACCGGCAGACCGTTCACTGTGTCAAAGTACTATGTTAATGTAAAAGCATGTAGGGGTGGACCGCCTTTTTGGTTGATCAGTTTTCTCCTGTTTTTGTTAGGCAGGGAGGAAAGTGATTGTCGTTTGGTTTAGTTCTTTTGAGTAGGTAAGTTGCGTTTATTCCTGAGATAGGTTACTTTTGTTTGTTGTTTTGGCCTTGGGTTCACCCTGAAGTTATAATATGCTCCCTTCCTTTGTTTAACTGCACCTATTGTAAATAAATCACTGTCACAAAATATTAAGTGTGTGACGTGCTGCTTGGGGTTGGACGGGGATGGATCACCCTTTATGTTGTGGTCTGGCCGCGCCTAGATGGGCCATAACATAATTGGGGGCTCGTTCCGTCTCTTTTCTCGCTTGTTGGTTTGTGGGGTTGGCGTGTCTTGTTCTGGTTAGCAGTTTTATTTTTTGTGTGGGGGGTGTGTGTGAGAATGGAGTTTTCACTTGACGATTTCGTGAAGGCACCTTCATGGGAAAAAATTGACAAATGTAAGAAAGCGGACCTGCTCATTGTGTCTAACTCTTACGATGTGGAAGTGTCTTACAGTGCTCGCAAGGCAGAGTTGGAGGAAACCCTGGCTGAAAAGCTAGTGGAAAAAGGTGTGCTTCTACCACGGGGAGATGATGCGGAAAGCAAGCCAGTGACAGGCGCAGATGGCACTGCATCTGAAGCGGCTGCTAACGCAGTTGATGCGTCTGCTGCTGGCACGGAGGCTGATCAGATTTCTGAATCCAGTGAAGGTACGTCCACTGAGGATCTGCACCTCACGCTCCGCATAAAAGAGGTGGAGACCCGCAACAGGCAGCTGGAAGTGCAAGCTATGCATCTCCGTATCAGGGCTCTTGAGCTTGAAAAGGGCTCAGCGGGTGTTTCCCCAACGTTATCAAGCACAAGTGCTTCTTCTTCTGCTGGTTTTGACATAAGTAAGCACATCAAGTTGGTTCCCCCGTTTCGCGAGTCTGAGTTAGACTCCTATTTTAGTGCATTTGAGCGCATAGCCGCTGCTTTGAAGTGGCCGAAAGAGTTTTGGTCCCTCTTACTCTAATGTAAGCTTGTGGGAAAAGCCCAAGAAGTGTGTTCAAGCCTGTCTATTGAGCAGAGTTTAGACTATGAAACTCTTAAGAAAACTGTGCTGCAGGCGTATGAACTTGTCCCTGAAGCATATCAACAGAAATTTAGGATTCTTAATAAAACTGCTAACCAGACTTTTGTTGAGTTTGCGCGAGAAAAGAATGTGTTGTTTGAGAAATGGTGTTGTTCATGTAAAGTTAAAACCGTGGACGAGTTGAAAACTCTTATTTTGCTGGAGGAGTTTAAAAGGTGTTTGCCGGAAGGCATCGTGACTTATTTAAACGAACAAAAGGTGTCGTCTCTCACTAACGCGGCTCTCCTGGCTGACGAGTTTGTTTTAACACACAAAAGTGTGTTCTGTGCACAGAATTCGTTTCAGGAAAATCTATCTGAACGAAAAAGGTCACCAAGAGCAGTGCGTAAAAACGTATCACAGTTTAGTGCTAAATCAAACGGTCGAGAATGTTTTTATTGTCACGACTCAGGACATTTGATTGCTGCGTGTCCAGTATTAAAAAGAAAAGAAGCGAGGGGCACTAAATTCCCCGCAGGCGTGGGTTTGATTAAAACCGCTTGCTCGCCAAAGGTGCAAGTGGAGGCGTTGATCCGCAGTTTCTACCATTTGTGTCATGTGGCTTTGTTTCGTTGACGGGTGAAGAAAATTATAAAGTGCCAGTGACGATTCTTAGAGATACGGGTGGGTACCGCTCGTTTCTACTAGAGTCTGTGCTGCCTTTGTCTGAAAAAACATCCTGTGGTTCCGACATACTAGTGTGGGGAATAAAAATGAGCGTCACCAAAGCCCCTCTGCATATGGTGCACCTGCACTCGCCGTTAGTGTCGGGCTACGTTAAAGTCGCCGTGCGCCAGCGATTACCAATCGAAGGAGTTTCCTTCATTCTTGGTAATGATCTAGCTGGTGGGCATGTTTTTCCCCCGCCAGAAGTTGTTGATGTTCCTGCCCTTGCTGCTGACTCAAGCTCCACTGCTTCAGAGGTGCTTCCTGCGTGCGCAATTACTCGTGCTCAGGCTCGTAAAATGGGTGAGATTGTGGATTTGTCGGGGTCGTTTATGGCTACGCTTGATGAAGACGACTCTTTCGTGTCACCCATTGATTCTGTGAAAATCTCCACATGTGACGTCCCTGAAATGATTCCTGAGGACATTAATCAGAGCTTGAATATTACCAGAGAGCCGTTGATCAAAGCACAGCAGGGTGATCCTTCACTGGTGCCTTGTTTTTCCTCTGTTGTGGACAGAGAGGGATCTAAAGCTGCAGTAAAATATTTCATTGAGAACGGTGTGCTGTTGCGATCTTGGTCTCCTGACTCAACTGATTTGCATCGGGTAAATCAGGTAAAGAAGGCCTATGACTCAATGCCCCACAGCTGGATACTGGAATGCCTAGAATTGTACAAGATCAATGGGACCCTAAGAGCCTTCATCAGGAACTCAATGGGGATGTGGCGTACAACACTAGAGGCCAACTCCAAGCCCATAGCACAAGTCACCATCAAGTGCGGGATCTACCAAGGAGATGCTCTGTCCCCACTGCTGTTCTGCATAGGCCTGAACCCCCTCAGTGAGATCATTAACAAGACTGGCTACGGATACCGACTACGGAACGGAGCAGTTGTCAGCCACCTCCTGTACATGGATGACATCAAGCTGTATGCCAAGAGTGAACGAGACATCGATTCACTGATCCACACTACCAGACTATACAGCAATGACATTGGAATGTCGTTCGGACTGGAGAAGTGTAGTCGGATGGTAACAAAGAGAGGGAAGGTAGTCAGAACTGAGGGGATTGAACTACCAGAAGGCAACATTGCAGACATAGAGGACAGTTACAAGTACCTGGGGATCCCGCAGGCAAATGGGAACCATGAAGAGGCCGCTAGAAAGGCTGCAACCACCAAGTACCTGCAGAGGGTCAGGCAAGTCCTGAGGAGTCAGCTGAATGGTAAGAACAAGATCCGGGCCATCAACACGTACGCCCTGCCCGTGATCAGGTACCCTGCTGGGGTAATAGGCTGGCCAAAGGAGGAGATAGAAGCCACTGACATAAAGACAAGAAAGCTCCTTACCATGCATGGAGGGTTTCACCCCAAGTCCAGCACCCTGAGGCTGTACGCTAAGCGGAAGGAAGGGGGCCGGGGACTGGTGAGTGTCAGCACCACAGTCCAGGATGAGACAATGAACATCCAAGAATACATTGCGAAGATGGCCCCAACTGACCAAGTGCTCAGTGAATACCTCAGGCAGCAGAAACCCAAGAAAGAGGAGGGAGACGAGGAACCATCATGGAAGGACAGGCCCCTGCACGGTATGTACCACCGGCAGATAGAGGAGGTGGCTGATATCCAGAAATCCTACCAGTGGCTGGACAAAGCTGGACTGAAAGACAGCACAGAGGCATGGCAGCACAAGAACAAGCTCTGAGTATAAGATCCATAGAGGCTGGGGTCTATCACACCAGGCAAGACCCCAGGTGCAGGCTGTGTAAAGATGCCCCAGAGACAATCCAACACATAACAGCAGGGTGCAAGATGCTAGCAGGCAAGGCATACATGGAACGCCATAACCAAGTGGCCGGCATAGTGTACAGGAACATCTGTGCTGAGTATAACCTGGAAGTCCCGAGGTCAAAATGGGAGATGCCCCCAAGGGTGGTGGAGAATGACCGAGCTAAGATCCTGTGGGACTTCCAGATACAGACGGACAAAATGGTGGTGGCTAACCAACCGGACATAGTGGTGGTAGACAAACAGAAGGAGACGGCCGTAGTGATCGATGTAGCGGTTCCGAATGACAGCAATATCAGGAAGAAGGAACACGAGAAGCTGGAGAAATACCAAGGGCTCAGAGAAGAGCTCGAGAGGATGTGGAGGGTGAAGGTAACGGTGGTCCCCGTGGTAATCGGAGCACTAGGTGCGGTGACTCCCAAGCTAGGCGAGTGGCTCCAGCAGATCCCGGGAATAACATCGGAGATCTCTGTCCAGAAGAGCGCAGTCCTGGGAACAGCTAAGATACTGCGCAGGACCCTCAAGCTCCCAGGCCTCTGGTAGAGGACCCGAGCTTGAAGGATAAACCGCCCGCAAGGGCGTGCTGGGTGTTTATATATATATATATATATATATATATATATATATATGTGTGTGTGTGTGTGTGTGTGTGTGTGTGTGTCAACATGAATCAATCTTTTAAAAACCTCCACTACATCATAACTCATCTTTCAGCAGAAGGCTTTAAACTATCTGAGTAACAAGGAGTACTATGATGGTTGAAGGAAACTCTCATGCTGTCATGTTTAACTAGAATTTACATCCAAAATCCAGCACTATTGTTCTACGAGAACTATTTTTACTTTGACTTTAACAAAGCTTTTGTTTTTAAATAACTTCGTTCATTGATATCATCATATTTTAACGGCTCCCTTAAACATATACAGTATTTTCTCAAAGTTGCATAGTTGTGTAGCTGTGAGGGACTAACTGCAGCGAGATTGCAGTGAATCCCATCTACAGGATCACTGGAGACTGAAAGCAGCACTCAGAGGGAACCAGCAGGGGGCATCACTGAGTCCTGTTACATACTTTCCATGAATTCTGGAGAATATTTAACAGACAAACATGAACTCTGATCCTTCATAAAACAACTTCAGAGTTAAACTGGAGTCCAGCGTCTGAAGCAGGTTCTCACATCAGGACTCCAGTTCTTCTAGTTTGACTGTGAGTCTGTTCAGAGTCCACATGAACACTGAGTGTGACTAAACATCAAAGCACGATCACACTTCCTCTGTTAAAGAGGATCAAACAGTGGCAGATGTGTGAGCAACGTTTCATGATGTTGGTACTGACCTGCAGCACAGTCTGATGAAGATGCCCACACAGACTGTTAGTCTGATATGATGTGAGGAGAACAAACCTGCACACTCTGTTTGAAAGGCTCTGAGGTGGATGTTGGAGACTTTGTTGTTGCTTTGGAGTCTTTATCCAACACCAGACGTCAGAGATGAAACAAGTGTTCATGTGTTCTCCGCAGAAACACGCTAACAAACAAAGAGCAGCTGCTCTGTGATGAAGAGGAAACCTCAGAGACTGGAATGAATCAAAGTTGCACTTACTCAGCTTCTTACCATCAACTTCTTCAGTCTGCAGCTCTCTGCTGTCTGGACCAGGTCTGTGTAGAAACAGAGAAAATCCTCTGCTTCTTCTCCCTCAGTCTGAAGTGAGTCTGAAGTTGCAGCTCACAGGACAAAGATCAGCTACCACACTCTAATATAACACCCACACTGTATGTAGCATTTCGCTAATAATTGTCTAGAGTAGATGTGGGTGTCTCTGCAAGCTTAAACAGTTTAAAACAGCCATTAAACAGTAAATCATAAAAGAGTCTTAAGCTGCAGCTCTCAGGTCAAAGCTCAGCTGCTGCACCTTGATATCAGTTTATAGGTTTAAGTAAATCATTACCCTGAAACAAAAGTTAATCATTATCTTTTCCCTCTGAATGCATTTCACTTGGCCTTGACGTGTTCTGACTGAGCTGAATGTTTTAAGATGTTTCAAATGTTGCAAATAACAGAAGTTGTGAATTTGGAGTGTTTTGGTTATATCATTGATTTGGTTTTTGTTTTTTCCATGTAGATGAATAAAGACAGGGTGTGACTCCTATCCTATCTCCTTTTTTTAACGTCCTCTCCTCGAAGGAAACATCACGGAGGTTGAGCAAAGATGGGCAGGAGAATTGATAAAAAGACTTTGTAAAACAGAAAAGTTTTGGACTGAGAATCCAAACAGTCTCACACTAGTCTCACCTTAACGATGTGATGCAGAATGTCCTCCATGTTGAAACTACAACATGTGTGTCTTCATTCAGCACATGTTGTAACCCTGCTGATCTCTGCAGCTCATTCAAAGGAGAGCAGCCTGGGAAACATCAGCTTTGAGTTAGAAAGACACCACACCAACAGGGGGCGCTGTTTCCCCCATTGCACTGACATTTGTGGCAATAATAGCACAGAAAGCCTGTTCCACATGTATGCCTGAATACAAACAAACAGATGTTAGAAGGCTTTGATTTTTATTTGAGTGGAGAATCAAACTGACAATAGACAGCAGGGGTTTGGAAGAGAACTGAACATCTAATCTGATCATTGTTAGAGCAGCATTCAGGATCTCCACGTATTAACACACTGTTTCTGCTCCCGCTGAACATGGTTCCTCTTAAATGCAGATATTTTATTGTTAGATTTAATTTAGCGTGTTAAATATCAACACTTCACCGAGTTCTTCTGATTCTTCATCCGATGGAAGACAAAACACTGCTCAGTCGACCCTTTCACACTTTATTCTCTCACAAAGTTACTTCTGGAAGGGAGATGCGTCCTGCATGGTGACACACCCCTAACAGTTTTTATTCCCAGCTCTCTCATTCTAGTCTAAACAACAGTGTCCCAGTAACTTTCCACTAGAAGATGCTCCCTGTTATCTACTTTCTCCCAGGCAAGCGAGAGTCTACAGCCTTCTAGCCCCCAAGGACACGTAGTTTAATGCCTTTATTTTCAGGGCCGTGTCCACTTAATACTACAATATATGGTTATGTGGCATTTTAGTTCATATAAAGCAGAGGATTGAAGCATTTCAAATAATTTCATCTCAACAAGAGTCAGCTGTTTAGAGGTGCGCTGGTGTATTCAACGTCCGCTACTCCTCCAAGAACCACTCCAGTTTGTCCATCTGGGCCATGAACTTGTCCCCCGCCCAAGGGTCATCACTGGCATGATATATGGTTGTGATGGGGCACTAGCTGATAATGTGGCCCAAGGATATAGTTTTGGTGTGTGATATCTGTTAGCATCTTCTGGCTTTGGAATCAAATTATTCATTTGGTCCTCTAGCTTCTTATTTTCCTCCTTCAGTTGTTTCAAAGACTCCATTATACTCCCCATGTCTCCTGTTTCTCCCGTGTCATCCTCCTTCATCCAAGAAGATGCTCCATTGCACAAGAACAGCCACTTACAGCACTTTGCATGGGTTTCTTTTAGTTTCTTGATTTCTCTTTTGGCTTTCCAGTTAATTGAACGTCCCTCTGCCTCCTTTTCCAGTTGTTCCAGTTTCGTTCACATCTCTCTCCTTCTGTTTTGAACACAATGCTTAGGGCTATTTTATCCTCCAGCCCTCTCTGTTGGGAAGCAATAAATTTGCTTACCTCAGCATCCATCGTTTTACATTCCTTCTCAGCTAATTTTGATGATCAAGGGGAAGCCAAGCAAATGGCTTTTTTTTATAATTTCATAAAAATCCACTCAATCCATTCACACAGCACCAAGTCGCCACAGAAGTTGCCTTAAGGCGCTATCATACTACATCACATGATGATAAGAGAGAGAGAGAGGGAAAAAAGAAATAAAAACGGACACATTCCAATTAAGGCATTGGCGGAGAGTGAGATCAGTTTACTAAATTAGCAAACTGATATTGCAAAGTTAAACAGATGTTAATGCAAGAGAGTGTGAGTGAAAAAAAAATAGTGTAGCGGATTCTTATCTGGTGTGCGGTCAATACAGCCATGCAGTGGGGTCGCGGTAGAGCTGTCCGTCCACGTGGAGCCGGTCCACGGCGATGACAGCCCGGGAGCCTTTCTGGATAAAACTACGTCAGACTGGGAAGAGGACCCTGCGTCGTTCCAGGATCTCTCTGGGGAACTGGTCGTTCACGCTGAAATCCGTTCCTTTCAGCTCTCTGCCGCGAATCTTCACCTGCTCCTTCTGCTTGAAGTAGCCAAATTTGGCCACAATAGGACGTGGTCTCCCGCTCCTGTCTTCGGAGCCCCGATGCGATACACTCTTTCAAACCCTATGTTTTTCACCGTGTCCTCTGACAGCTTAAGGTGGGTTTTAATAAAGCTTCTCACGATCATTTCCGGGTCCTCTCCAGCAGACTCTGGAATGCCAGAAAACACAAGATTATCTCTCATGCTACGGGCTAGTAGATTGATAACGGTCTCTTTTATTTCTTTATTTTCTGTCTTTAATTGGGTCACATTTTCGGCAAGAGATTTGACCGAGTCCCGTAGCGTGGCGTTTTCCGCAGCAAGTGTTTCCACCTGCCGCTGGCTGAACTCCAGGGATTCTTTTAGAGATTTAAATTCCCGGTGTAAGATCTCCACCAGGGACAGCCTCGCATCAAAACTGGACAATCGCTTATCGATTGAGTCCAGGATGTCTACGACGTCTTTGCCTGCAGGCGATGTTGTGCCGGGGAAGTCTGCCGGGCGATATCTTTTAGATGACGGCGTCTCAACTTTGGCCGGGGAAGACGCGCTCTGAGCCTTTTTCATGACTTAGTCGTGGAAGCACCGGTCGATGTAATCTTGGAGAGCGTCTAAACTCTCCTCGTTGTCCTCCAGGGTGTTAGAGATGATAGGACAGATGTTGTTAGTTATATGACAAGTGATTAGTATATTTGGTAATACTGAAGCTTAAAGAAACTTGGTCCAGCCTCGTCTGCTTCAGCTTCGCCTGAGGGTCAAGCCTCTGCTTCCGCTTCAGCCTCTGCTTCGCCTGGTCCAGCTTCAGGTTCAGTTTCGGCCTCTGTTTCACCTGCTCCAGCTTCTGCTTCAGCCTCTGCTTCGCCTGGTCCAGCCTCTGCTTCGCCTGGTCCAGTCTCTGCTTCTGCATCAGGCTCGCCTGGTCCTGCACCTGCCACACCGCCGCCCAAGCCACATTCTGCACCTCGGAATTGCCGGCCGCTTTCTGGGCCACCAGCTGGACATCATTGCTGTTGAGGGCGGCCCCCCAAACTGTTTGCCCGTCGCCGCTTTTGCCGTCTGCACGGTCAACTCCCAGAACTGCCTGCCCGTCGCCACCGTTGCAGTCCACATGGTCGGCCCCCAGAACAGCTTGCCCATTGCCACCGTTAACGTCCGCATGGTCGGCCCTCAGATCTGTGTACCCGTCGCCACCGTAGCCGTCCGCACGGTCAGCCCCCTGAAAATTTTAGGGACTCATGATAGATTTCGTTTTGTCTGGTTTCCTGGACTCTTGCTCGAGGAGCCCGTCCAGCACCACGACTCTGTGGGGTCGTGATGCTGGACGACCCCACAGAGGACCCAGCTGGAGGACCCAGCAAGCACATCCTCATGTCTGCTGAAGGTCCAGGGAAGTCTGTTCAGCCGCCACCTGTAGCCTCACCACATGTAGCATCACCGCCTGCCGCATCACCGCCTGCAGGAACACCGCCTGCAGCATCACCGCCTGCAGCATTACCGCCTGCAGCATTACCGCCTGCAGCATTACCGCCTGCAGGAACACCACCTGCAGCATCACCGCCTGCAGCATTACCGCCTGCAGCATTACCGCCTGCAGGAACACCACCTGCAGCATCACCGCCTGCAGCATTACCGCCTGCAGCATTACCGCCTGCAGCATTACCGCCTGCAGGAACACCACCTGCAGCATCACCGCCTGCAGCATTACCGCCTGCAGCATTGCTGCCGTCAGGTTGAGCAGCCACCACGCTGCCGTCAGGTTCCGCAGCCGTGTCTTCATCCTCGCCTGGTCCAGCCTCGTCTGCTTTAGCTTTTCCTGGTCCAGCCTCTGCTTTAAATTCCGCTTCAGCCTCTGTTTCGCCTGGTCCAGCTTCAGCTTCCGCTTCAGCCTCTGCTTCACCTGGTCCAGCTTCAGCTTCAGCCTCTGCTTCGCCTGGTCCAGCTTCAGCTTCCGCTTCAGCCTCTGCTTCGCTTGGTCCAGCTTCCCTTCAACCTCTCCTTTGCCGAGTTCAGCCTCGTCTGCTTCAGCTTCGCCTGGTCCAGACTCTGCTTCAGATTCCGCTTCAGCCTCTCCTTCGCCTGGTCCAGCTTCAACTTCCACTTCAGCCGCTACTTTGCCGGTCCAGCTTCCGCTTCTGCTTCAGCCTCTGCTTCGCCTGGTCCAGCTTCAGGTTCAGTTTCGGCCTCTGCTTCACCTGCTCCAGCTTCTGCTTCAGCCTCTGCTTCGTCCAGCTTCCACTTCAGCCTCTGCTTTGCTGGGTCCAGCCTCTGCTTCCCCTGGTCCAGCCTCTGCTTCTGCATCAGGCTCGCCTGGTCCTGCGGCTGCCACGCCGCCGCCCAATCCACGTTCTGCACCTCGGAATAACCAGCCGCTTTCTGGGCCAAGAGTTGGATGCCATTGCTGTTAGGTTTTGTATTGTTGATTGTCATTTATGCTTAGAAATATTTAACCATATATGCTTCACAGGGTCACATCTTGACCTCACACAAATCACACCACACACACACACACACACACACACAAAGGTAAGGTACTCTTTGTGTGTATGTAGACGTCACATGTTAATGAACCTATGCATATTCATGTAACCTCAATAAAAGAGCAGTGTTACGGGAGAACGGACGAGAGCAACTGGGGTCAAGCGAAGGAACGGCGTTTGTCCGGTTCTCTCCCGTGCACGAGAAACATGAAGAACTTTGCCTACTCGTGTCTTGCTTTGCTGTGTAATTATATTGTCTTCATCGTTCCAGCGGATAGGTTCAAGCTACAAACCTATCAATTGCTGTCGAGGGCGGCCCCCCAAACTGTTTGCCCATCGCTTCTGTTGCCGTCTGCACGGTCGGCCCCCTGAAGTTTTTAGGGAGTCATGATAGATTTAGTTTAGTTTTGTCGGTTTTCCTGGACTCTTACTTCTTGTTTTTTGTTTGGTTTCTGTCTCTCCATCCTGGACCTCCTCCATCCGCCCTAGCCCGGAGCTGTCGTTTTGTTCTGTTTTTTCGTTTAGGGCTGTCGGGAGCAAGCCCGAGGGAGGGGCTGTCATGGTTCTGGGTCAGTTTGAGCCAGTATTTTGAGTTGTTATGTTTTGGTGTGTTTTTGAATTTTCGATTCTGTGATATCAGAACTACTGCCACTACCGTGCTTCACTGTGGGGATGCTGGTCATTGGGTTGTGGCCTCAAAAACAAAGAACTAGTGGGACACGCCCACCTGAAGGGGAAAACACAACTGTGGTCCTTTGCCTTCCAGCCATCCTTTGGATGTCTTTGAGTTTAACTGAACCAAAATGCCAGATAGTTGCTTTGCTATCGATGCACTAATCAGCATTTATTTAGCGCTGTCAGAAGGGAGTAGAGTCTGACAGCCACATGTCTTTCATATCAAAAATCCTTGAAAGAGTAGTTGTCAAACAGCTAACAGATCATCTGCAGAGGAATGGTTTATTTGAAGAGTTTCAGTCAGGTTTCAGAGCTCATCACAGCACAGAAACAGCTTTAGTGAAGGTTACAAATGATCTTCTTATGGCCTCTGACAGTGGACTCATCTCTGTGCTTGTCCTGCTAGACCTCAGTGCAGCATTCGATACTGTCGACCATAATATCCTATTAGAGCGATTAGAACATGCTGTAGGTATTACAGGTACTGCACTGCAGTGGTTTGTATCATATCTATCTAATAGACTTCAGTTTGTTCATGTAAATGGAGAGTCCTCTTCACACACTGAGGTTAATTATGGAGTTCCACAGGGTTCAGTGCTAGGACCAATTCTGTTTACATTATACATGCTTCCCTTAGGCAGTATCATTAGAAGACATAGCATACATTTTCACTGCTATGCAGATGACACCCAGCTCTATCTGTCCATGAAGCCAGATAACACACACCAATTAGTTAAACTGCAGGAATGTCTTAAAGACATAAAGACCTGGATGGCCGCTAACTTTCTGCTTCTTAATTCAGATAAAACTGAGGTTATTGTACTCGGCCCTGAAAAGCCTAGAAATATGGTATCTAAGCAGATTCTTACTCTGGATGGCATTACCTTGGCCTCCAGTAACGCTGTGAGGAACCTTGGAGTCATTTTTGACCAGGACATGTCCTTCAATGCACATATTAAACAAATATGTAAGACTGCGTTCTTCCATTTGCGCAACATCTCTAAAATTAGAAATATCCTGTCTCAGAGTGACGCTGAAAAACTAGTTCATGCATTTATTACTTCCAGGCTGGACTACTGTAATTCATTATTATCAGGATGTCCAAAAAACTCACTGAAAAGCCTTTAGCTAATCCAAAACGCTGCAGCAAGTGTACTGACAGGGACTAGAAAGAGAGAGCATATTTCTCCTGTTTTGGCTTCCCTTCATTGGCTTCCTGTTAAATCCAGAATTGAATTCAAAATCCTGCTCCTCACATACAAGGTCTTAAATAATCAGGCCCCATCTTATCTCAATGACCTTGTAGTACCATATCACCCTATTAGAGCACTTCGCTCTTGCTCTGCAGGCCTACTTGTTGTTCCTAGAGTATTTAAAAGTAGAATGGGAGGGAGAGCCTTCAGTTTTCAGGCCCCTCTTCTATGGAACCAGCTTCCAGTTTGGATTCGGGAGACAGACACTATCTCTACTTTCAAGATTAGGCTTCAAACTTTCCTTTTTGCTAAAGCATATAGTTAGGGCTGGACCAGGTGACCCTGAATCCTCCCTTAGTTATGCTGCAATAGACATAGGCTGCCGGGGGATTCCCATGATGCATTGAGTTTTTCCTTTCCAGTCACCTTTCTCACTCACTATGTATTAACAGACCTCTCTGCATTAAATCATATCTGTTATTAACCTCTGTCTCTCTTCCACAGCATGTCTTTTATCCTGTCTTCCTTCTCTCACCCCAACCGGTCGCAGCAGATGGCCGCCCCTCCCTGAGCCTGGTTCTGCCGGAGGTTTCTTCCTGTTAAAAGGGAGTTTTTCCTTCCCACTGTTGCCAAAGTGCTTGCTCATAGGGGGTCATATGATTGTTGGGTTTTTTTCTCTGTATCTATGAAGCGCCTTGAGGCGACTTATGTTGTGATTTGGCGCTATATAAATAAAATTGAATTGAATTGAATTGAATGTGAGCACACCTCTCCTAACCTTTGGCATCATGCTATCTCAGCTCAAACCTGCTAAAGTTTTTATACTATTTGGAAATTGAACTCCATAAAGGACAGGGCTGGGCTCCCCACACTCCCTAGCAGATCATTACATGGAGAAACCTTTGGAATGCAAGCATGCTGATCCACACAGGTATGCACACAGGTGTACACATGGGTATTCACAGACGCGGACTACAGCTTTCTTGGCTGCTGCCTCAAAGTACACTGTGCGCTGTCTATCTTGCGTGCTGCACAATATCATTTATTATTTAGTAACTATTGATATCTACTGCTAGCTAGTTTATCGTGATGGTGCTTTTTTTTTATTATGTTGCTCTTTGTTGTTTGCTGTCTCCTCTGTTTTTTTTTCTCCATACAGGTGACCCAGGTGTTTTTTTTTTTTTTTTTGTTTGTTTTTTTCTTTCTTCCCCCCCTTCTCACCGTCTCTTCTCCCCTTTGGTTTTCTTTCTTTCTCTCCCTCTCTTTCTTTCATTCTTTCCCGCTGTCCTATCCCACAGTCATGTCTGTCCCGTTTGTAGCAACTGAAAATAAAATAAATTCATAATTATAATAAAGGTCAATCAAATGGACCAATATGGCAAGGCTATGATGATCCACTTGGTAAAGTAAATCCGCTTGGCATCTTTCTTGGCCTTAAGACAACAATTCTGATGGCTATAGATCCAAACGGGACACAAAAAAAATAAAATAGATAAATAAAAGGAAATTGAACTCGATTTGATGCTTTGATCAAAGTTAAAGTCCATCATTACAAAGCTTATGGCTTGTGCTATGGCTCAATACCAGGTTTTTAAGGGGGATCATATTGACTCTGCTCATTTTGGTTTGTCTGAAATAATTCAATTATTGTGTGTTCATAGAAATGATTGATGCTTTCTAAAGAAGACTAGTGTCTTTAGTGTGTTGAAAATCCCTCACTCTGTTAAAAAGCACTTGGGAAAATGTTGATAAAAACTTGACCTTTCACAGAGGAACAAATCATTTTGTTTTCCTCTGCAGAGCTCAGGTCACATCTGATTTGGTTGTGCCTGAATAAAAAAAGAGACTTCAGCTGACATTGATTGTGCATCCAAGTTGTGTGCTAAGAAAACACACACACACCATTCAGTGGGTTCTTACCTGCAGGACACTTTGGACAGCATTCATTTCCTATCTGATCCTCTGCTGGATGACACAAGAGGCTGAGATCACTGAAGACTGTCATCAGAATGATCTGAATGGAAAGAAAAGGTTTGATTTGTGGCATCCGCTACTTACAGACTAACAAAGAGCATCAGGAGAAGAAGACATGGAGTAATAACATGAGCAGCAACCAGCAGAGGGCGCTCATCTGGAAACACAAAGAAATAGAAAGGTTAGTGGTTAGAGATTAGCCAGCAACAGATGGTGAAGCTGATTGTGAGGACTGTTTGAAAAAGGCTTCAGAGACATAGGTGAGACTGAAACAGTATCTGGTGAAAGAGAGGCAGTATTTTAGCAGCCACATAAAAACTGTTGAACCTGTCACACCATCAGTCTTTGACCATGACCAGTCATCCAGGTCATGGTCATCTAAGGAGCCTGGAAAGAAAATAGAATGGACTTATTTAAGTTCTTTGAAGATGTTTCACCTCCCATCTGAGAAGCTTCTTCAGTTTTAAAACCCCAATGGTGGAGAGTCCCAGGTATTAATCAGAAAAACCCAAGAACTTTCTCCAAACACCACATCGCAGTTCACTTTAGACCCAGCCACACACTCAGACACAAACTAGTTCATCCCAAGAACAAAACACCCAAACACAAACTAAACAACGTAGTGTTTCCTGTGTTGTACAGCGAGGAGTGCTCAGACCTCTTCAGGGGATAAACCAAACAGCCAGACATTTTGGTCCAAGAACGATTTGATCTGTCAAATATTTGTCTTTTTTTTTTTTTTTGACATTTTGAAACATTTTTTCCAGCTTTTCCACTTTCAAAAATACACAAGGGCAGTAGAACAAATATTCATTGTATGTGTGTGTTTGTCTTACCTTGCCTTGTCTCCTCACCGTATGGAGTTGTGACAAACTTCCTGTTTCTGGCTTTAATCCCTGCTTACAGCTACATTGCATTTTGCACACGCACTGGTGACTTTATCATCTTCAATACTATAGGAGGAGGATTGAAGATCACTTTGCTGACAACGATCCCAGAAAAATGTGGCAGGGGATCAATCACATTACCAACTACAGAAGCAATAACCAGGCAACATCTAGGACTGATGCCTCGCTGGCTGAGGATCTAAACCGTTTCTTCGCCCGCTTTGAGACGACCAGGCCCTCAGCACTGGCACACTAACACTCAGGGAGCATCAAGTGAGGTGTGTTCTAAGGTCAGTGAATCCCAGGAAGGCGGCAGGTCCTGATGGAATACATGGAAAGGTTCTTAGAGCATGTGCTGACGAACTGAGTCTTCACTAAAATCTTCAACCTGCCTCAAAACCTCCACCATCATCCCCATCGCCAAGAAGACAGCTGTGATCAGCCCAAATGACTACAGGCCCTTTGCACTTACGCCTGTAGTGATGAAGTGCTTTGAGAGACTGGTCTGTCAGCACATCAGGGCCGGTCTGCCTCCCACTCTGGACCCCCACCAGTTTGCCTACAGGACAAATCGATCCACCGAGGACGCTATCACCATAGCGCTCCACACTGCGCTGAGTCACCTGGAGCACCGAGGAAGCTATGTGAGAATGCTCTTTCTGGACTTCAGCTCAGCATTCAATCATATCATCCCGGAGATCCTGGTCCAGAAACTGTCTCACCTGGGACTCTCCACACCCATCTGTCTCTGGATCAAGGACTTCCTGACAAATAGACCATAGTCTGTCAGCAGTGTTGGGAAGGTTACTTTTAAAATGTATTCCATTACAGAATACAGAATACATGCCCAAAAATGTATTCTGTAACGTATTCCGTTACGTTACTCAATGACAGTAACGTATTCTGAATACTTTGGATTACTTAATATATTATCATGCTTTTTACAACAACGTGAATGTACTATTGCTGTGTGATTTATTACTATTACTGAAGGTCCGCGACTCCGAACTGTAGTAAAGGGACCTCTGACTAATACGGCGGGGTCCCTGTCGGCTCGTAGCCGAAAAATAGCTTTACTTTGTTGTGTTGGTCAACTTTTCTTGCGAGAGACAGAGAGAGGCGTTGAAAGGCTGCTCCAACGGAATTTATTGTTTTCGGAGGAAAACACGAACACGGTGTACAGTCGAGTCTTAATAGCTTACTTACAGCTGGGCTCGTCAGGCACTCTTCTTGGCTGCAGTGGTTATTATTATATTTACATGCTTCCAGCTCCCGTTTTTCCTCGATGACAACTCGTACCTTTCCACTCCCCTTTTTCTCCCTCCCTCGCTCACAGACACATAACGTGTATGGCAGTCCATTCTCCCTGCAACACGGACTACACTGTCCATGATGCTACATTCTTTAGAGCTATGCTTGTAGCATTCTGCCTGTTAGCTTAGCACAACAACAACAACAACGAAAAGGCGCTCTCTCACCCAGGAAACACACAGTCGCAGAGAGAGAGAGAGCGTCGCCCTGTAACCATGGCAACCGTAACGCTGCCGCCTGGAACAACAGAACGTAGCTGTCAAACAAAACCCAAACAGTCCTGACCCGCCACAATATGAAACAGGAAAGTACCCCAGTGTATTCCATTTATTTCAACAAAGTAACTGTATTCTAAATACCACCTTTTTAAACGGTAACTGTAACGGAATACAGTTACTCATATTTTGTATTTTAAATACGTAACGCCGGTACATGTATTCCGTTACTCCCCAACACTGTCTGTCAGACTCGGCCCCCACCGGTCCAGCACCATCACACTCAGCACCGGGTCTCCACAAGGATGTGTTTTGAGTCCCCTCCTGTTTACGCTCTACACATCCGACTGCTCCCCTACCCATCTCTCAAACACCATCATAAAGTTCGCGGATGACACCACAGTGGTTGGATTCATCTCAAGGGGGGATGAGTCGGACTACAGAGATGAGGTCAACAGACTGACTGAGTGGTGTTCAGTTAACAACCTCCAACTGAACACCACGAAAACTAAAGAACTTATCTTGGACTTCAGGAAGGGCAGAGCAGACCCGGCCCCACTTTACATTCACGGGAGCTGTGTGGAGAGGGTACGCTCCATGAGGTTTCTGGGCGTGCAGATATCTGATGACCTCTCCTGGACTGCAAATACTACGGCGGTGGTTAAAAAGGCCCAGCAGCGTCTCCACTTTCTGAGAGTGCTCAGGAGGAACAACCTGGAGGAGAGGCTGCTGGTGACATTTTACAGAGCCACCATAGAGAGCATCCTAACGTACGGCATAACAACATGGTATGCAGGGTGCTCAGCTGCGGACAGGAAAGTACTGCAGAGGGTCATCAACACAGCCCAGAAGATCACTGGCTGCTCTCTGCCCAGCCTGGAGGTCACTGCAAACTCTCGGTACCTCAGCAGAGCTGGCAATATCATCGAGGACCACTCTCACCCCAGCAACCAACTGTTTGAACTATTACCGTCAGGCCGACGGTACAGGTCACATAAAACCAGGACAAACAGATTCAGGGATAGCTTCTTTCCCAGAGCTATCACCGTAGTAAATAAGCACAAAAACAATTGAACCTATTCCATACCATCACGGTCATTATATTATGCTGCTATTCATACTGTCATTATATTAATGTTGCTATCCTGTATATATTGTACTTACTATTGTTTGAGTACTTACGATTGTTTATTTGCACTTTTTATATTTTACATTAATATTTATTATTGAAACTTGCACCAAGGGAGTGGCACTCCAATTTCGTTGTACTCTGTACAATGACAATAAAGGCTATTCTATTCTATTCTACTTGGAACTCAAATCAATCTTCTTCTTTGTGCTTTGTCCAGGCTGCTTTTTTCCTCTGGCTGAGTTGTGTCTAGTGTCAGCCCACACCTTCCCATTGCTTCAGTGATTGGGGTTTGCAGTTGGGGATGACCTTCCAGTCCACTTCTAAAATTTGTTGCTGCAGCTCCTTTGAGAGCTCATTATGAAAGAGCCCTCATGCACTGACGATGTCATTCTTGAATTCAGGGCACTAAGCATTTGAAAAGGTGACATAGCTGACTATGGTCAGGCTGCGATTGAATCCAAACTCTGTGCTGTAAACCTCCCAGGACTCAGAAGACTTCATCAGAGGAAGGAAGTCTGCCTTGTGCTATTAGAAAGTCCCCACAATACTGTCTCCACGGGACACTGTGGAAGAGGCCCACTGGAAAAAAGTGATCTGTGGTGATGTTGCATATTTTGTTTGTGAGTCTACTACACAACGGCTGACAATGTTTTTCCTCAGATTCTTCTGAACTCCTTTCCAGATGTTTCATAGGGGACGTGTGCATCGCAAACCTAAAAGAGTACTTAAGCAGTACTTGATAGACTCGTTTGATATGTATTTTAGATACTGCAGGCTATCTGTGCAGTAAAAACACACAGAACCCCAAAGCTGCGGGATTCAGTGCCTGCATGACTGTCACCCATTGGAATCATCTGTGAGATTATTCTGTTATCATATGTTACCTTATATATGTAATCAAAGTAGTTGAATTATGATACTGCTGTAGATGATATTATACCCCTTAATACAGAGTGTGTGATCAGTATGTAGTTTTAGTTTGCATTAGACTTCTGACTTAAAAGAGTGTGAAAATCATTAGATCTATTGGATTGGCCTGTATTACTCGACACTGTTGAATGTGTTACACTGTTTCTTGACATTTCATACTGCTGAATCATGAAGAGAATGTTGTGTGCAGAGGACCTTGTGCTGATAATAGAAGAAACAGACCACATTCCAGACCCCCACCTTTCAGAAGAGCAGGAAGACAGGGAGCCGAGGTCATAACTTAGGCGCCGTAAGAGAGAAAGAATGTGAATGTTTAGGCTTTTATGACTAGGTGGGGGCCACTAGAGACTATAAGAAGCTGAGTAACCCGTCACCATTTTGAGACTCGCTGTGACCCTCTGCTGGCATCTCTCCCGTCCGGACATTCTTATGCTCTTAAGTGTTGAATTGTAGGCAAGGCAAGGCAAGGCAAGTTTATTTGTATAGCACAATTCAACAACAAGGTGATTCAAAGTGCTTTACAGAGACATTAGAAACAAAAACAAATAAAAAGCATGATTTAAAATTGATTAAAACAAGCAAATAAACTAACTAACTAATTAACAAACAAACAAACAAACAAAACAGTAAATAAAATCAAAACAGATAAAATCAGAACAGTAGATAAAATCAGTAGTTAAATGTAAGTTTTGAAATTTAAGCTTAAAAGTGTGGATTTGGTGCTTTATTCAAATGCAGCTGAGAACAGGTGAGTCTTCAACCTGGATTTAAATAAACTGAGTGTTTCAGCTGATCTGAGGCTTTCTGGGAGTTTGTTCCAGATATAAGGAGCATAAAAGCTGAATGCAGCTTCTCCGTGTCTGGTTCTGACTCTGGGAACTGATAAAAGACCGGATCCAGATGACCTGAGGGATCTGGAAGGTTCATACTGGGTCAGGAGGTCATTGATGTATTTTGGTCCTAAACCATTCAGAGCTTTATAGACCAGCATCAGGACTTTAAAGTCTATCCTCTGACGGACAGGCAGCCAGTGTAAAGACCTCAGAGCTGGACTGATGTGGTCCACTTTTTTGGTCTTAGTGAGGACTCGAGCAGCAGAGTTCTGAATGAGCTGTAGTTGTCTGACTGATTTTTTAGGTAGACCTGTAAAGATGCTGTTACAGTAATCAAGCCTACTAAAGATGAATGCATGGACTATTGTATGGAAATAAATGATTGTTGATTGAGCATTTATACACCGAGTACTGTCCTTCCTTCAGCCCGAAGATTGAAAGAATTGGGAGATTTTCAACACATCATTGACCAAAATATTCTAGCTGGATTGCCAGTGAGCACAGTATATGTGAGAAATATGTAATAAAGAACTGAATGCATAATGCATAAAGGGGTGGAGGCAGTATCTATTACAATACATTCATCTGTGTTTACCCATTAAATGAGTCCTACACTATGCTGTGATATTTACTATTGGTTCTCACGGCAGCTTTTTTTCTTATCAAGGCTTTTATTATGAAACATCAGCGGCAGGAAGTGTGTTTTTCTCTGTTTTTCTCAAACCAAGAGTAAATGCTTGTGGTGGTGAGCTCACAGTCAGTGTTTGCGCTCCTCTTTTCGCTCCGTGGCCTCAGAAATGCTCACTCTGTTTGTACATCACTTATTGTCAGCAATAGAGCTCATTCCGCTTTGTGGACAGACAGACATCTGTCATCACTTCCTCTTCGTTTTTGATGTAGCATTTTCGAAAATCAGTGCTGCATGAAAAACAATTAAACACCTCTACAAGTTTGACATCAAAGCAAATCTAACAGATTCTTCACCAGGACCCTTTGTGATAGTTTTCATGTTTCATAAAAAAACTAAAGTGAAACACAACATATGTAGTGCTATACACACACATTTACATGTTTCTAAGAGTTTGATAACCAAGCTGTTACCAACATCCTGCACCGTGTTCTTGTTCAACATGGGAAAAACACAAGACTAGTTTCAATTGAGGATTGAAGCCTTTCCTGTTTATTAGATAAGCCACATGTATTATGATCCCTCAATTAGGGATGGGTATTGATAAGATTTCCACGATTCCGATTCCATTTTCGATTCTGTTTAACGATTTGATTCTTTATCGATTCTTTTTAAAAAAGGAGAACACTAAGGTCGAACAGCTTAGAACTTTGTTTTATATCTTCTCTTTGAACCAGATAGAAATTTAGGAGTAACATGGCCTTACAAACCCAACAGTGAGATCTTAAGAGATCCACAGCCTACGGCTCTTCAATGGGGCGTCACAGGGACCCCGGGGAAAGAAATTGTAAATGTAAAATAATAAAATAAATATTCTTCTGTAGCAATAACAAAGTATAACATAAATTATTCAGTAGCAATTACACAAGAATATCCAGTAATGTCCCTGCCTACAATTAAACACATTCACTTACCAAAAATCGGGGGCACCTGCTGTGGCAAATGGGTGCAAGCCTTTGACCACAAACTTAGACACTGCTCGGTGACATTCGTCTATCCTGGCTTGAAAGGAGACGCTACCGGTAGACTGCAGCGAGAACTGCCAGCATCTGAGCCAGACTCTGTCTCATCATGATCACCTAAATGCACAGTGATGGCAGGTTTTGTGATAAGGCAGATCGCGCTAACAGAATATGCACTGTTGTTGATTATTTACCTGCCGCATTAACGGGAGAGGACGTGCTGCTGGGTTGAGATTCACGAGTCCGGAGCGGAATTAAAAACACGACATTCATTTAAGGTTATCATGTGTTTTTTGCATATTCGTAGTGTTTCCTCCCTTAAATGAAATATCTACTTTGCAAGTTGCCCCGTTGTCATCCGTTCTCGTAAAGTATAACCAAACTTTTGTGCGTTTGAGCCGCTTAGGCGCCGTGTTTCCTGCCAGGTAAATGATGTTCCGCAACGTGGTGACGTCATTCCGGGCGACGGGAATCGATAAGGGAATCATTTGCAAAAATGGCAAACACTTCCAAGGAATTGAAACAGTGGGAACCGGTTCTCAACAAGAACCGGTTTTCGATACCCATCCCTATCCTCAATACAATCATATTCTGCTTAGAACTGCATTCAAAACTATTGAGCCAATATTTTCAACTTATATGGCTGAAACATTTTCAAATGATGAGCTTCCAATAATGAGTGAAACAGAGCATGTGGAGAGTTTGGAAACATCCCATTAAGAAAGAGAAATCAAACATTTGGATTCATTTTAATGAGCTCAGACTTGTTGAAAATGCAGAGGAGCTTCAGAGAAACACAACATACTGAGATTCACTTTGAAGCTTTGAGTGGAAAAAGACAGAAAAACAACATGTGGATCCTGGAATAATGGGAGCTTCCATCTTTAAAGGACTGAAGAGGAAGAAGTTTACAAGGAATAATTTAGAAGAGTTTCAAACATCAACTGATTGAATCATGAATCTGAAAACGTGTTTGAATTCAATTCAATTCAATTCAATTCGATTCAATTCGATTCAATTCAATTTTATTTATATAGCACCAAATCACAACAAAAGTCGCCTCAAGGCGCTTCATAGATACAGAGAAAAACCCAACAATCATATGACCCCCTATGAGCAGCACTTTGGCGACAGTGGGAAGGAAAAACTCCCTTTTAACAGGAAGAAACCTCCAGCAGAACCAGGCTCAGGGAGGGGCGGGGCCATCTGCTGTGATTGGTTGGGGTGAGAGAAGGAAGACAGGATAAAGACATGCTGTGGAAGAGAGACAGAGGTTAATAACAGATATGATTCAATGCAGAGAGGTCTGTTAATACATAGTGAGTGAGAAAGGTGACTGGAAAGGAAAAACTCAATGCATCATGGGAATCCCCCGGCAGCCTACATCTATTGCAGCATAACTAAGGGAGGATTCAGGGTCACCTGGTCCAGCCCTAACTATATGCTTTAGCAAAAAGGAAAGTTTGAAGCCTAATCTTGAAAGTAGAGATAGTGTCTGTCTCCTGAATCCAAACTGGAAGCTGGTTCCACAGAAGAGGGGCCTGAAAACTGAAGGCTCTGCCTCCCATTCTACTTTTAAATACTCTAGGAACAACAAGTAGGCCTGCAGAGCGAGAGCCAAGTGCTCTAATAGGGTGATATGGTACTACAAGGTCATTAAGATCAGATGGGGCCTGATTATTTAAGACCTTGTATGTGAGGAGCAGGGTTTTGAATTCAATTCTGGATTTAACAGGAAGCCAATGAAGGGAGTGAAAGAGACAGACATGTACAGACTGAACTATCTGTTCAACAGTCAGAGTGTTTCTGTAACAGGAGACACTCTTTACACTCAACTCAGCACAGGGACACTGAGGAACCAGATGAACAGACCCAAAACCCAGGATAAAGAGGTTCAGTGAATGTGGTGTTGAAGGTGTGGAGGTGGATCAGAGTGTCAGAGGAGACTCTGTAGAAGGACAGAGTGCCAGCAGGACAGTCCACATACACTGCTGCTCTGTTAGAGACAGAGGAGGAGGAGGAGGAGGAGGAGATGGATGTTTGTCTGTTATTGTGCCAGACACGAAAACGACCATCATCAGAGCAGCTCAGACTCCAGGACTGATCATTGTATCCAAACACACAGTCAGCACTGCCTCCTTTCCTTCTGGTGCTTCTGTAACTCACTGATATATAAACGTCTCCTCTCCACTCGACCTCCCAGTAACAGCGACCAGTCAGACCATTTTCACACAGCAGCTGATGATAAACTTCAAATCTGTCTGGATGATCAGGATATGACTGAACCTCCTCCACATGTGTCACCTTCCTGTTGTTGTCAGACAGTTGGAGCTTTGTGTTCACTGTGTTTGTGTCGATTGTGAGTTGACAGGAATCTGATGGAGAGAACAAACACAATCCAGCTGCAGTTATTGATCCATCATCTGTTCATTGATTGACACTTTGATGATGACTCCTGACATGATGAAGATGGTTGAATGTGTGCTGCTTTGTTTTCATGAATCACATTAAAAACACACTTACACTTCCTCAGACCTGGTGTCAACCATCGGACTCCAGCAGGCTCCACCCTGAAAGGAGGAGGGGGGTCAGAGCAGCACAGTCAGCATGCACACATGGACATTACATGGCTCTCATACACATACAGCGGGGAAAATAAGTATTTGACACATCAGCATTTTTATCAGTAAGGGGATTTCTAAGTGGACTATTGACACAACATTTCCACCAGATGTTGCCATCAAGCCAAATATTGAAGTCATACAAACAAATCAGAACATTTAAGTACACAAGTTGAATCATATTAAATAAAGTGAAATGACACAGGGAATAAGTATTGAATACATGAAGATAACAGGGGGCAAAATGACATAGAAAGCCAGGAGATCACCTGAAATCTGTCAGTATTGATAGAGAAATCCTGTCCCCTATCAGTACTAATTGATATCAGCTGCTTTAGTCCTAATTGATGGCCTATAAAGGCTCCTCATTACCCAGAAGGCACACAGGAAAGACTTCATGATGGGTAAAAGCAAAGAACTCTCTCAAGATCTTCGTAATCTTATCGTTGAAAAGCATTGTGATGGGAATGGTTATAGGTGCATTTCCAGAATGCTGAATGTTCCTGTGAGCACTGTGGGGGCCATTATCCGGAAATGGAAAGAGCATCAGTTCACCATAAACCTGCCACGATCAGGTGCTCCACGCAAGATCCCTGTCCGAGGAGTCCAAAGAATAATCAGGAGAGTTCTCCAAGAGCCAAGAACCACTCGGACAGAACTTCAGGAAGACCTTGCATCAGCAGGTACTGTTGTTTCAAAGAAAACTATAAGCAATGCACTGAACCGCCATGGCATCCATGCACGCTCACCACGCAAGACTCCATTGCTGAACAAAAAGCATGTCAAGGCTCGGTTAAAATTTGCGCAACAGCATTTGGAGAAGCCTGTGGATTATTGGAAGACTATAGTATGGTCAGATGAAAGCAAAATTGAACTTTTTGGCAGCCATTCCACACACCATGTTTGGAGAAGAAATGGCACTGCTCACCACCCCAAGAACACCATACCAACAGTTAAGTTTGGGGGTGGTAGCATCATGGTTTGGGGCTGCTTTTCAGCAAGGGGTACTGGCAGACTTCATATTATTGAAGGCAGGATGAATGGAGAGATGTACCGTGACATTCTGGATAAAAATCTGCTGCCATCTACCAGGAAGCTAAAAATGAAAAGAGGGTGGACATTTCAGCAAGACAATGATCCCAAACACAGGCCAAGGAAACAATGAAGTGGTTTCAAAGAAAGAAAATCAAGTTGCTTGAATGGCCCAGTCAATCACCTGACCTAAATCCCATAGAAAATCTATGGAGAGAACTGAAGATCAAAGTTCATAAAAGAGGCCCAAGGAACCTTCAAGATTTAAAGACCGTTTGTGTGGAAGAATGGGCCAGAATCACTCCTGAGCAATGCAGACGACTGGTCTATCCATACAGGAGGCGTCTAGAAGCTGTAATCACCAACAAAGGCTTTTCTACAAAGTATTAAATAAAGTGTGTTCAATACTTATTCCCTGTGTCATTTCACTTTATTTAATATGATTCAACTTGTGTACTTAAATGTTCTGATTTGTTTGTATGACTTCAATATTTGGCTTGATGGCAACATCTGGTGGAAATGTTGTGTCAATAGTCCACTTAGAAATCCCCTTACTGATAAAAATGCTGATGTGTCAAATACTTATTTTCCCCGCTGTACTGTTACACACTGATTAAGGAAAAGTCCAACATTTTCACAAATACACTTCAATCCATACGTGAATCAAACTGCTGATGATTTGGATCCTGGATCTGTCAGTACACCACTGTATTATATGAAATATGACTGATTCAAACTGTGACCTTCATTATCTTTATATTCCTCTTCTGGTTAGCTGGAAACGACACCTCCCTGCCTTTGCTGCCAGCTGTTTCTCTCCTCTTGGTGTCAGTGTGGTTACTGTACAGGACCTCTGTCTTATGAGTTATCGCAGCGTTGTTTTCATATGATTTAATGCCACCTGACACCTGTTCATTTTTAAATCCCGGTAGAACAACACCCACATAAGCTAGCGCAATCTGGTTTTTTTTTTGCATATGAAACCAGAGGAGTTGTACTTACATCTTATGCCATCAGCTTTTCCTAGGTCACGGTTTCCTTCCACATACAGCTTTACAAAAATTGCATAAAAAGTGCTAGCGGCAACAAAAACATAATATTCCAGAAACATGCTTTGCCGATCCGATCAACTGTTTGTAACACTTCCTACATTGAAATAGACATCAGCGCGAACAATCGCATGTCCGCTATGACCTGCCCGAAACTGGAAGTGACGTCATTTTGTGGAAATGTAGTTTCTTACCTTCAGGGCCGTATGAGCCTATACTGGTGTTTTTAAAAGTTATGTTTGACTTCATGACTTTCTGTGTCGTTTCTCGAATGCTAAGAAGTTTGCTGATTTGGAGATAGCAGCTAGGCTAATGCTAGTCAAAAGTTAGCTAACTAATTTATCTTACTGTATTTCACGTTGTCAATGAAAACGTTTATTTCTATTTCTTAATTTTAACACTAACGTTTAATTTAACGTTAGCTAACTACAGTAATATTCTGTTTAGACTCATGGTAATGGCCGTATTTAACCAAAGAGAGGTGCAGCCTGCACTGATGAGATGTTGAGGTACCATTAACATCAGGTAGTTAGTCCTGCTGCACAATGAGATATGCACACAACCCTGTCTCCAGAACTGTAAAGACAAGGACACAGCAAACATGCGGTCACATTGTCTGCTAAACCTAGCCTAGCTAAATAGCTTTTAAGCAATATTTAGTGTGGACAGGGTAACTCAATGTAAGAAAGTGTTTATTGATTAAGTTATACACAGTTTACATAAAGTTACCATAAACAACCTCTTCTTGTGTTGTGTTTCATAGTAGTAAAGGTATTTTTTTCCATAGGTGGCCAAGATGTTGATAAAAGTAAAACACAGAGAGACAAAGAAATATGCAAAATTGGAAGAAGTCAGCTTCACAGATTTTGTGAGAGCAGGTAAGTTATGGTTTGTACTAAGTCATTAAAGAGGAAATGATAATGTTGTTAGTAACTGAGTGATGATTTTACTTCAGTGCAGCAGAAGACCAGAAAATGCAGCACTGAAAGTCACAGATGAGCTGGGTATAGAGGTGGATGAGGATGTCTTTCCTGAACTTGCTGCAGTTAAAGAGGTGTGTTTTGTCATCTATACAGCTGAAGGTAAGTAAATATATGCTCTGATAGATTTTGAAGGATTTGATTTGTACAGTTACTCTTAAATAAACATTTTTAATTTGTCTAATATCCTGTGGTAACAATCACAAAATGCTGTTTTAATGGCTCAACAGTAAGTTGGATTTATCACATGCATTTCAGACATCCTGGAAACACAATCATCCAAGAAGCTGCGTGACTGCTCAGACCTAACACACTATGTGACACTCACACCTTGTGGTATGTAAATTGTATATTACCATAATAAAATACAAAATAACCATCTGTTCTCCTGGGAGAAAGTATAATTTAATCAAAGCGTGCAATTTACTGGCCCTGTGTGCATACATGGTATCTTTGTTGTGTTGTGTTTTTGATTGTATATGCCTTATATTCTAATATTTTTATTTGTCACCCTCAGATTTGACTGTCCTGAAGCAACATGTGGAAGAGCCCTCCTCTCCAAGTCTAACAGATACATTGTCTGTCTCAACCACCAGCAGTCAGAGCAGTGACACGAGTGATGCCGGACTTCAAACGGTTCAGCCTCTATTGGACAGCATACATGAAAGAAATGTAGATACAGTACTTAATTGACTTATACTTGACTCTTTAGTTGCCATTATTTGAAAAAGCTTAAACACGAAGATAAAACAGATTAGAGAAAAATAATTTAATATAGTATTTCATGTAGTTTGCTCTGCAACTGTAGTGTGTAACAAGACGTTCTCTCTCTCTCTCTCTCCACATATATAGCTGTTTTTGTTATGTATGTTAATCTTGAAACATGTTTCTAAGAAGATACTGGTCCTAGAAAGGGAGGAAGTAAGACATTTCAAATGTTTTGATGCCCAAATGTCATATGGGTGTGATTCACAATTTTATGTTCTGTGAGAGAGTTGCATTACTTAATTTGTTGGCTTGATGGAGACTTTACAGAGAATTCCTCACGTTAACACTGCATTATAAGAAGTGCTTATTCTGTAGTCATTTTTTTCCTTTAATTCTGTTTTTTTTTTCTTTTCACCCAATGTTAGGCCTATCTGACCTCAACTGTTTAGCTGCCAATAATGGTGGATGTTATGCTATTACAGTGCTGTTACACAGAATGTATGTTAATGCATGCAGCATTCATATTTGAATAAGTTATTTTTGATAAATAAAATTCATACATTCATAATAATCAGTATTGTGTTTTTGTAGTAATTTGCACCTAAAACCTAAAACATTTTTCATTTGATGAGTAACACTATAAAAGAGTTAATATCAAACTTAACTCTAGTTATAAGTTAAATTTTAGTCTATATGGTAGTAGAAATTTTACTCCATGAGAGTTTAGTTTTAACTCCTATAAAGAGTTGAAAAATCAACTCCCGGAAAAGAGTTACTCTAACTCTGCGAGAGTTCATTCCATGGTCACGCATGTACACTCAAATGTAGTTCATCTGAACTCCCAGAGAGTTTATTCCAAAGACCAGAATTTGCTGTGCAGTTTTGAGGGATAAGCCTCTTAAATCTCTCTAACTAGAAACATATGTTAAAAAAACAAAAACGATTTTCAATTTTTTTGTAGTTTATTGCACTTCTTTGCAATTCATGTAATTACTATGCACTTAATGCAGACATATTATTAAAATTTGGGCTATAATGGTTGTATTGATGTATAGCAACTGTTGGATTGTAGTGCTATTTTATGCCATGTTATACCCCGAATTAAAGATTGTGAATTATTATGTAGTTTTAGTTTGCATTATTCTCCTGAATTAGAAGAAGCTGATAACTATTGCATTAGTTAAACTGATTTGCATTACATTAAACTGCTGATTTATTGTGAATGAATGACATTGCTTTATGATGCATTATACTGCTGAGTTATAAGAAATACTGTACACAGAGAGTTATTGTCTTATTTGTCTGATTAGAACAGAGCATGCTGGAGTTTTCTGCCCCATCTCAGCAGGAGCAGATAAACAGGGAGCCAAGGTCGTAGCTTAGGCGCCGTGTGAGAGAAAGAATGTGAATGTTTAGGCTTTTTATGATAAGGTGGAGACACCAGAGGCTATAAGAGTTTGATCAATGCTCCACCATTTTGAGATCTGAGGCTGTCTGCGTACGGTGTCCATCTCCCACGCGTGTGATCATTAAAATCATCGTTTGACTCAACCCGACCGGACCAGTGTTGTTATTGTGGTTTTTTCTCTTGTGTCCATCCCCAATTTTGAACTCGTAACACAACTTAAAATACTCCCAAAAAATGGCACTACAGCATGTAAAAATATAATATAAGCTCTGGCGGACTTGGTTCTATGGAAGGTCTTAAAGGGTTAATATTTCATATTCATATTTCATATTCAGCAAACACTCTGATTTTCATGTTAGTGCACTGAATTTTTTCTGCTGTCAGCTAACATCACTGAGAGTCACCTGTCAGTCTCCTTCTGCCCTCTGAAAGTTTGAAACTTGTTAGGTCTTTTGTGTTCCTAAACTATAATCTAGTTTTTGTTTTTTTGTTTTTTTACAAGGATTATGAAAGTTCATTACAGTGAGACTCCATCTGACCATACTTCAACTGCTAGGTGCCCCAGATCATCTCCTTTAGCCAGTTCCCTCTATGCGATGCTTGGGTTAATGAACATTGCACATCCTCCACCAGCAACACCAAGCCTATCATATCTCACCGCAGTGTACCCATGATTCCAGATAAAATGTGAAAAACTGCCTCTGCCAGTTTCTTCTGCTCAGTCTTTGATGTTTTCTTCACTTTCTTCATCAGGTCTTTAGATGCACTTTCCAGAGGCAGTAACACTTTCTGGACCCTGCTATTCCTCATATCTAGTCAAATTGTGGCCTTAGAATATCAAAAGCACTGAAATACATTTTCTACCATTTTCTTTTGATAAAGCTTGGCTAACAGTTTCCACTTCTTCCAGTGGTTATCTAATCAAGATAAAAATGTCCTCGGCCCCTATAAACAGAGATTAATCTAATCTAATCTCAGTCAGTCCCAGAGGGAAACACGTTTTTCCCAGAATATTTATCTTTTAACTGAGATATTCACAACTTGTTGCTGGAGAAGTCTTTTTCTTTTCCTCCTACGTTAATCTAATTTACTGTTCAGTTACAACAGTGTTTTGGTTGTTAGCAAACAAAAAGTGTTCCTGCATGTGTGATTGTTCATGTCTCATCTGCAGGAAACAAACAGGAAGTGAGTGAAGGACACAGGAAATGTTTCCAGCTCTTCCTCCTCTATCAGACATTATCTCCATACCTGAGAGTGTCCAGTCTCCAGCCTGGATCCTTCAGTCCAGCCGACAGCAGCTTCATTCCTGAGTCACCTAGATGATTGTAGCTCAGGTCCAGCTCTCTCAGATGGGAGGGGTTGGAGCTCAGAGCTGAGGCCAGAGAAGTACAGCCTTCCTCTGTGATCAGACAGCCTGACAGACTGCAGACACACAAAACAACAATCCATCTGTGAAAGAACTAAAAGAGCAAATACAATAAGATTATCACAGAAGGTATCCTATATCTGACTGGTGACATGGGTTTCATAATAAACTCGCATACAAACTGCCTAATGGGTTTAGAGAGACTTAAAGTTCAGATTAGGACCAAACTGTTTTGACTTTCCTTTGGGATTAATAGTTTTATGAAATTAAAGGAATTCACTTTAGAGCTGGGCACAACTGACTGATATTACTGAACCCATTTCATATTTAAAGTATTTCTAAATAATATCATCAGTGTAAAGGTTGCACATATAATTGATTTTAAACACAAAGACTCAATATCACATAATAGGTTCAGAGTCATTTAGCATAGTGATCTAATCAGGTAACGAGAGCCACTTTAGTGACACTGAAATCTTTGACTTTAAGATCAACATACATTATTAGTTCATTACATAGGCTTCTGCACTCTTATCAAAATCATGTTCATTCATGTCCAGTAAATACCTAAACATGTCATTGTGACATAATCCTAAATATCTGAATGTAACAGTCCAATCCAATTCAACTTTAATTATAGAGCACTTTAAAAACACCGTGGTTGACAAAAGTACTTTATAAAGAACAATGATAAAAGTTAAAAAAATAAATAGTAAAACATGAATAAAAGACAATAAAAATGTCTATGAAAACATTTTCTTTTAACAACTTCATTAAAAATATGGCTATGAAAATGCATTACACCTTGTAAAATTCAACCCAAAGATAAGAGATAAGAGATAAAAGATAAGACTGAGATTAAAGGGTAAATGTTTATGGTAGGTTTATGATGCAGATTTTAAATTGTAATCAGTGGAAAACTCTGAGTCCTGACCTGAGAGTTTCTAGTTTGCAATGTGGACTCTTCACTCCAACAGACAAAATCTTCACTCCTGAATCCTGCAGGTCAGAGTTACTCAGGTCCAGTTCTATCAGATAAGAGGACTTGGAGCTGAGAACTGAGGACAGAGCTTCATAGCTTCTTGCTGAGATGGTACAGCCACTCAGTCTGAAAAAGAATTGCAATCAATTCACCTCATATGTTAAACTAAGAGAAGAGAGCCAAATAGGTTATATTGATAAATGTATTGTATATTACATTTTATCTTTTGGAAAAAAGTGAAGATTTCTTGGCCAAATTATAACTAAACTTCTACATCTAAATGTAAACCAGTGAGGAGCAGGAAGATTCAGTAATACTACCTCTGTACCTATTGCTACAGACAGAAAGTATTTTCTGTCACTCTTCTAATTCTTAAATCTTTGATTAAATAGAGTTCAAAGTAATCATTTTTTAATCACATACTGGGCCTGGGCCACTGCAACCACTGAACATCCAAGGTATGGACATCGAGGCTGTGGACAGCTACAGGTACCTTGGTGTTCATCTGAACAATAGACTGGACTGGACCCATAACTCAGAGGCCCTCTACAGGAAAGGGCAGAGCAGGCTGTACCTGCTGCAGAGACTCAGGTCGTTTGGGGTGGAGGGCCCACTCCTGAAGACCTTCTATGACTCTGTGTTGGCCTCAGCCATCTTCAGAAGGGCCAGCTCTGTTCTGCCCTCTGGACCCAGTGGAGGTGGTGAGTGACAGGAGAATGGCGGCTAAGCTGTCATCCCTGTTGGACAACATCTCCCACCCCATGCAGGAGACTGTGACAGCACTGAGCAGCTCCTTCAGTGGGAGACTGCGGCACCCACGGTGTGGGACGGAGAGATTTCGCAGGTCTTTCCTCCCCACTGCTGTCAGACTCCACAACAAAGACTTTAACTGATCAAACACATCCACACATGTGCAATAACACTCAGTGCAATAATCTTTTCTGGCATTGTTGGCATTATTTTTACTCAGTTGTATACAGCATTTGTATTCTATTTTTATCCTATTGTATATTTTATTCTATTTATTCTACTGTATATAGTATTTTATTCTATTCTGTACAGTTGTGTACAGCATTTTATTCTTATTGTATTCTAATTTTTATAACTTTATAACTTTTGCACTGTCCACTTCCTGCTGTGACAAAACAAATTTCCCACATGTGGGACTAATAAAGGTTATCTTATCTTATCTTGGTTTGGTTGCTCTTTTAATTTCCTAGCCAAAATAACATGTTTTACTTCATTCTCCTCTCAGCTCACCTCTCCAAAAATATACCTTTTTTTTGATGAGATGAGATGAGATGAGATGAGATGAACTTTATTAGTACCACTCAGGAAATTTGTTTTGTTATAGCAGAAAGTGGACAGTGCAAAGTTACATAGTAAAAATTAGAAAAACTCAACTGGTGTTAGTCGAATAGATGTGTGGTAGAATTGCTTCTCAGGAGCCGCTAGCGACAAACCAGCAAATAAACACCAAATATTACATTTGTGACTTGCTGTCCTGTGAACAGCACTGGTGTGGTGTTAATTGTCTGCCGTTTTCGCGATCACCCCGTGCATGAGAATATCACCAGTTAAGCTTGCAACATTTTTAAACATTTTATTGTTCAGCAGCAACAAGACTGGTGGACTGTGTTTGAGGCAACCTCAGAAATGTCACAGATGTAATTTTGTATTTGGTGTTTATTTGCTGGTTTGTCGGTAGCAGCTCCTGAAAAGCAAGTCTACCACACATCTGTTCAACCAACGCCAGTTTATCTGCGATGCCAGTTAATCTGGAACACTAGCAACACCACTGTATGCAGCGCTAACAGCTGATCCCTACTGTAAATGACAGGATCAATGTGCTGGGTCCCCAAAGACAGGTAAAAAAGTTTGAAAAAAGCAACAGAAAAAAACGATCAAGACTAGCACAAAACGGTAGTCCATGATTGCAGAATCTAATTGTTAAAACTTCAGTTACAAAAAATTACGAGAAAATAAAGAGGAGATAAGAAAGAAGCTCAGAATGAGAAGACCTGCTGTAACAGGCTGTCACATATGGGGGGCGCCGGAACAAGAATGATTAGCCAGTTTCAAAAAGCCGGCTGCTCCAACTCCTCCGCCTTCTAAATTAGAAATTCTGAAAAGAAACTGTAAACCTACTACATGTTTGTAGGTTTATTAAGCTTAATAATATAGTTATGGTTTCAAATCAAGGTTCTTCTAGTGCTTGGAGCATTTCCCATACCAATTTTTACAAAGATATAAAGTCTGATGAAACTAATTACTAACTCAATTGCATGATAAAAGTAAAGGGATGGGTACAAATGTACTTACAGAGCTTTGTTGGAGGCTTTGACCACTGGCAGCAGCCTCCGAAGAGAATCCTCTGAAGCAGAGTATTTCTTCAGGTCAAACACATCCAGATCTTTCTCTGATGACAGTAAGATGAAGACCAGAGCTGACCACTGAGCAGGAGACAGTTTATCTGTGGAGAGACTTCCTGATCTCAGGGACTGTTGGATCTCCTCCACTAGAGAACGATCATTCAGTTCATTCAGACAGTGGAACAGATTGATGCTTTTCTCTGCAGACAGATTCTCACTGAGCTTCTCCTTGATGTACTGGACTGTTTTCTTATTGGTCTGTGAGCTACTTCCTGTCTGTGCCAGCAGGCCTTGTAGGAGAGTCTGATTGGTCTGCAGTGAAAGACCCAGGAGGAAGCGGAGGAACAAGTCCAGGTGTCCATTTGGACTCTGTAAGGCCTTGTTCACAGCACTCTGGTGGAGAGATGGTTTAAACCACCAGGAGGTTGTTTGTTGTTCTTCCATCAGATTGAGTCCAGAGTTGATGAAGGTCAGATGGACATGAAGAGCAGCCAGAAACTCCTGAACACTCAGATGGATGAAGCAGAACACCTTGTCCTGGTACAGTCCTCTCTCCTCTTTAAAGATCTGTGTGAACACTCCTGAGTACACTGAGGCTGCTCTGATATCGATGCCACACTCTGTCAGGTCTGATTCATAGAAGATCAGGTTTCCTTTCTGCAGCTGATCAAAAGCCAGTTTTCCCAGAGACTCAATCATCTTCCTGCTCTCTGGACTCCAGTGTGGATCTGTCTCAGCTCCTCCATCATACTTGACCTTCTTCACTTTGGCCTGAACCACCAGGAAGTGGATGTACATCTCAGTCAGGGTCTTGGGCAGCTGTCCTCCCTCTCTGGTTTCCAGCACATCCTCCAGAACTGTAGCAGTGATCCAGCAGAAGACTGGGATGTGGCACATGATGTGGAGGCTTCGTGATGTCTTGATGTGGGAGATGATCCTGCTGGCCTGCTCCTCATCTCTGAATCTCTTCCTGAAGTACTCCTCCTTCTGTCGGTCAGCAAACCCTCTGACCTCTGTCACCATGCCAACACAGTCAGGAGGGATCTGATTGGCTGCTGCAGGTCGTGTGGTTATCCAGAGGCGAGCAGAGGGAAGCAGTTTCCCCCTGATGAGGTTTATCAGCAGCACATCCACTGAGGTGGACTTTCTAGGGTCAGTTAGGATTGTAGTTTTGTGGAAGTCCAGAGGAAGTCGACACTCATCCAGACCATCAAAGATGAACACAACCTGGAAGTCTTCAAAGCTGCAGATTCCTGCTTCTTTGGTTTCTGTAAAGAAGTGATGAACAAGTCCCACCAAGCTGAACTTTTCCTCTTTCAGCACATTCAACTCTCTGAAAGTGAATGGAAATATGAACTGGATGTCCTGGTTGGCTTTGTCTTCAGCCCAGTCCAGGCTGTATTTCTGTGTTAAGACTGTTTTCCCAATGCCAGCCACTCCCTTTGTCAGCACTGTTCTGATTGGTTCATCTCTTCCAGGTGAGGCTTTAAAGATGTCTTCTTGTCTGATTGTTGTATCTGGTCTGTCTTGTTTCCTGGATGCTGTTTCAATCTGTCTGACCTCATGTTCATCATTGACCTCTGCAGTCCCTCCCTCTATGATGTAGAGCTCTGTGTAGATCTGATTCAGGAGGGTTGGGTTTCCTGCTTTAGCAATGCCCTCAAACACACACTGGAACTTCTTCTGCAGCTTAGATTTAATGTTACGATGACAAACAGCATCTTGAAGTTCTGATTGATAATAAAAAAAATTAAACATCAACAATTGGTACATTTCTTACAAAGTTCACAAACCAATTTCTCTCCCACTGAGCAACCCACGTTTTCCCATCTTTTAATATATTGGTGTCTCGTTCATCCAGCAGCTCAAATCTTTATATAAATCATCTTACTGCTCTGCAGACGATCAGCCAGCTCCTTCTGTTTCATTTTCCTCAGGAAGTTCAGTGTGATCTTTACAAATGCTTTTCTGCTGATCCCGCTCTTCTCATCATCCTCCCTCTGACTCTCTAAGCATTCTGGGTAATCTGGACTCAGAACCTTCTGCATCTCCTTTAGCTCGTTCTTCATAAAAGTGATGATGTTGTCCTCCAGCAGCTGGAACAGAATACTTTATGAATGAGCCAATCAGGCTGAAATCATGGAGCCAAACATCAGATCCATGTTGGACACACTGACGATCCACTGATCTACAAAGCAGCATGGAGATGACTGTGAACAGAATAGATGTAAAAGTAGTTGTTGTACAAGTACAGACCATAAATACGGAGTCCAGGTGTGTTTGATGCTGCTGGGCAGACTGACCACTGGGCACCTCTGAGCTGTCCTGGTCCACTCTTTGAAGGAAACGTGAAGAAGGCAAGGCAAGGCAAATTTATTTGTATAACACAATTCAACAACAAGGTGATTCAAAGTGCTTTACAGAGACATTAGAAACAAAAACAGATAAAAAGCATGATTTAAAAATTGATTAAAACAAGCAAACAAACAAATTAACTAAACACACACATTCATTCACACTTGTTCGCGCGATCTGAACCCTTATCTTAAGGGGAGCTACCAGTCCTTCTGTGGACGAGCTACTTTCTATTTTAAATTCCCTGAATTTAAAATACTCTCTAGACCCAGTCTAGACCCAGTTGGGGAGCTACCCAGAGCTCTAAACCCATTTAACAAACAAACAAACAAAACAGTATATAAAATCAAAACAGATAAAATCAGAACAGTAGATAAAATCAGTAGTTAATGTAAGTTTTGAAATTTAAGCTTAAAAGTGTGGATTTGGTGCTTTATTCAAATGCAGCTGAGAATAGGTGAGTCTTCAACCTGGATTTAAATAAACTGAGTGTTTCAGCTGATCTGAGGCTTTCTGGGAGTTTGTTCCAGATATAAGGAGCCTAAAAGCTGAATGCAGCTTCTCCGTGTCTGGTTCTGACTCTGGGAACTGATAAAAGACCGGATCCAGATGACCTGAGGGATCTGGAAGGTTCGTACTGGGTCAGGAGGTCATTGATGTATTTTGGTCCTAAACCATTCAGAGCTTTATAGACCAGCATCAGAACTTTAAAGTCTATCCTCTGACGGACAGGCAGCCAGTGTAAAGACCTCAGAGCTGGACTGACGTGGTCCACTTTTTTGGTCTTAGTGAAGACTCGAGCAGCAGAGTTCTGAATGAGCTGTAGTTGTCTGACTGATTTTTTAGGTAGACCTGTAAAGATGCTGTTACAGTAATTAAGCCTACTAAAGATGAATGCAGGGACTAGTTTTTCCAGGTCCTGTTGAGACATCAGATCTTTTATCCTTGAAATATTCTTGAGGTGATAGTAAGCTGACTTTGTTATTGTCTTAATGTGTTTTTCTAAGTTTAGGTCTGCATCCATCACTACACCCACATTTCTCGCCTGGTTTGTGGTTTTTAGATGTATAGATTGAAGTTCTCTGGTGACCTGTAATCGTTTTTCTTTGGCGCCAAAGACTATTACCTCAGTTAGCTCAAGCAAAGGATAAAGATCCAGTCAGTTATATTTTGACTATGACAAATATGAGATGACTCCCTGTAGTGAGAAAGATTTAGTATTTCTATATATAAGGGAGACCAGAGGGTGTGTTCCAACTACAGGGGGATCACACTCCTCAGCCTCCCTGGGAAAGTCTATGCCAGGGTGCTGGAAAGGAGAGTTCGTCCGCTAGTCGAACCTCGGATACAGGAGGAACAATGCGGTTTTCGTCCTGGTCGCGCAACACTGGACGAGCTCTTTATCCTCTCGAGGATACTTGAGGGTGCATGGGAGTTTGCCAAACCAGTCTACATGTGTTTTGTGGACTTGGAGAAGGCATTCGACCGTGTCCCTCGGGGTGTCCTGTGGGAGGTTCTGCGGGAGTATGGGGTGTCTGGCCCATAGCTACTGGCCATTCGATCCCTATACAACCGTTGTAAGAGCTTGGTTCGCATTGCCAGCAATAAGTCGGACTCGTTCCCGGTAGGTGATGGGCTCCGCCAGGGCTGCCCTTTGTCGCAGATTCTGTTCATAACTTTAATGGACAGGATTTCTAGGCGCAGCCAAGTGGCGGAGGGCTTTCACTTTGGTGGCCTCAGAATCTCATCTCTTTTTGCGGATGATGTGGTTCTGTTGGCTTCATCGGGTGAAGGCCTCCAGCTCGCACTGGAATGGTTCGCAGCCAAGTGTGAAGGAGCAGGAATGAGGATCAGCACCTCCAAATCTGAGGCCATGGTTCTCAGCCGGAAAAGGGTGGAGTGCCCACTCCGGGTCGGGGATGAGTTCCTTCCCCAAGTGGAGGAGTTCAAGTATCTCGGGGTCTTGTTCGCGAGTGATGGGAGAAGGGAGCCGGAGATAAACTGTTCAGCCATAAACTGTTCAGACTGCTTCCATCAGGAAGGAGGTTCTGCAGCATCCGGTCCCGTACCAGCAGACTGAGAGACAGCTTCTTCCATCAGGCCATCAGACTGCTGAACACTTCATAGACACCTCAGCTTCACTACTGGAACTTTAACATTATGCACTACACACTGTATATAAATGCCACTTGTTTTGCACATATTCAACTCTGTATATTTTATATATTTTATTATTTTTTTTTTTTACTATTTAATTTGTAAAAATGTGTACACACACACACACACACACACACTCACACACGTAGGAAAATATTTAGTATACACATCCAGAAATGCATACACTATTATATATTGTACATATATTTATTAGTTTCAGATGTAGCCATTCTTGTATTTTGCTCGTTTGTGTTGTTGTGTTTGCACATCTCTGTTGCTTGTGGGGCTCGCACACAAGAATTTCACTCGCATGTGCTGTGCCAGTGTGCCTGCACATGTGATATGACAATAAAAGTGATTTGATTTGATTTGATTTGAGACCGACAGACGGATTGGGGCTGCGGCTGCAGTGATGCGGACGCTGCACCGGTCCGTCGTGGTGAAGAGGGAGCTGAGTGTAAAAACAAAGCTCTCAATTTACCGGTCGATCTACGTCCCTACCCTCACCTATGGCCACGAGCTGTGGGTAGTGACCAAAAGAACGAGATCGCGGATACAAGCGGCAGAAATGAGCTTCCTCCGAAGGGTGGCTGGCCTCTCCCTTAGAGATAGAGCAGCTGCTGCTCCACATCGAAAGGAGCCAGCTGAGGTGGTTCGGGCATCTGACAAGGATGCCTCCTGGGGGCCTCCTGGGTGAGGTGTTCTGGGCATGTCCCACCGGGAGGAGGCCCCGTGGCAGACCCAGGACTCGACCTCGGATAATAATAATAATGGATTGGATTTATATAGCGCTTTTCAAGGCACCCAAAGTGCTTTACAATGCCACTATTCAGTCACATTCACACACTGGTGGAGGCAGCTACGGTTGTAGCCACAGCTGCCCTGGGGCAGAGTGACAGAAGCAAGGCTGCCATATCGCACCATCGGCCCCTCTGGCCAACACCAGTAGGCGGTAGGGTAAAGTGTCTTGACACAATGACCAGGACAGAGAGCCCGGGGATCGAACCGGCGACCTTCCGGTTACAGATACGCTTCCCAACCCCCTGAGCCACGGTCTGATGAAGATGGATGGATGGATGGATATATATATATATAAGAATCAACTACCTGGGTTACTATTTAGCTTTGAGTTTGAATGTTGTGCTGAACTGAAAAACTTAATCTCAGAAATATTAGAAACCTGGTTTCCATTTATAACCTCAATCACACGATGGACAAGGTTAAATTCCTATCAGGATCATTGGGAGATAAAGTTAAGCATAAAAATGTTTAACTAAAAGGTAAAATCACAATCCAGTATCGTGGCAAAACATGTAACAGACACACTGGTCTACCATGTCAGTTTAACGCCTTGCCTCTTCAAAACGCATGCATGTCTATTTTTAGCTGCAAAAGTGGGTAAAATTCTAGCATTTAAAAGTTGAAAATGGTGTACTAGCGAGCTGTGCACTAAATTCAACTTCGGATTTTTTTTTAATCTTTTGAATTTTTTGGAAAAGCTTTCTAATTTCTCTTTCTGTCAACAATTCAGTGAGTAAAAGATGAACCAATCTCCAAAAGGCACAAAGTCAGAGAGGAAACTTTCTTTTCTACATTTTAGTAGATTACAGTTTGATTTTATTTTGATTTTCAGACAAGTTAAGAAAAGCGGAGAGTGACTTTAGTTTGTAGAAGTTAAACTAATAACCAGTGTTAGAGTCATTTTTGATGCTCTGACTTTTAGGAGTAAAAGTGAAATCTGTGCAGCAAAGTTAGCGTTACCTAAATGGTAAAATGGCCTGTATTTATATAGTGCTTTACTAATCTCTAAGGACACCAAAGCGCTTTACACATTTAGTCATCCACCCATTCACAGACTGGTGATAGCAAGCTGCATTGTAGCCACAGCCACCCTGGGGCACACCCTTGAGCCACGATCGCCCCTACCTACTCTAACATCCTCCAACATACAGCACAACATAACTGATGGAAGAAAACATGATCACGAGCATTACTTCCTGTTTGCTGAAGTGAATTTTAACTTGTTTAGAAATCAAAGGTTTGTTTTTAAGAGACAGTTTAAATGGGATTGAGAGAATGACGTGTTTGCACTACAGTTTATATCCAACAATATCAAGCAGTCAAAGCAGAAAACATCAAGCAGAAATCAAAGAGTACATGTTACTAACAGCTCACCTCTTTGCCGCAGAATGAGGCTGGACTTTAAAGTTAATCCTGCGACCACTAGACCTGTCACTCTTAAATGTACATGTTGAACATGTCCTATAAAATAAAATAAATCCTCAGTGATATCCTTTAAGATGCAGTTTAGAGACCAGGAAACAACATCAAGCAGTTAATGTAAGTCAGACACCAATCTGACATCAAAGAGTTCCTGTTGCTAACAGCTCACCTCTCTGCAGCAGGTGCCTGCTGGGATTTAAAATGAATGGGGAAACCTTTAGACCGCTCACTCTTAAAGGACACACACCTGGGTTCAGGTTCAGGTCCAGCATGTCTCCTATAGATTATTCTGTTAGAGAAGAAAAGATTTGTTTTTCATTTGCAGCCACAGAAGCTCATGAAGACTTAGAATATCTTAATCATCCCAAAGAGAAACTGGTTTGCAGGCTGAGCATCAGCAGAATGAAATTCTAAACTAATGTTGGCAGTGTAAGAACCGAGCACCACCAAGAGGTAAACACAGTCCTTTACATTGTGCTGGGCTAGTGATGGTCCTACTGTGAGCAGCAGGAGTTTAAATGTACATGTTGGACATTTAAACATGGAGAAGAGTCATGGACAGTTAGAGATGGTCATCTCACCTCTGAGCTTTGGTCTGGCTCTCATGTTCCCCACACAGAGTGCTTTTAGAGGGAGGGGCTCCCTCCTCTCTGTCCTCACACTGATCCATGCTGCTCAGCTCACACACACTTTCTACCTGCAGAGGAAACACAAATCATTCATGTGCACATCAGCTGAGATCCTCCTTTCCATCATGTGTGCTAATATATATGGGTATATATATTATATATACAAATATCAGCTGCTTCTTTCCTTGCTTCATCTCAGTGTCAGCTGAAAGCTGCCTCACACTAAATATGGTGATCAGGATTCAGCAAACTGTTGATTTAGAAGTTCTCAGAACATTCCCATACGGTAAAAAAATAAATTTTTGCTGGCCAAAATATATTTCAAATATATGGTAAATGTAGGTTGTATTTGTGATGCTCACAAAATTATATTTTTGAAATTGAAAAGAAACAGAAGATGGAAGAGTTAAAATTCTCAATTCTGCCAACTGAGCACATACGAGATTTTAATGAAGATGAATAATTAGCCGGCATGGAAGATACGGACCTTTATTTCGTGGAGTGGCGACAAGGAGCCAAAAGGCGGGTGGCCGGTCTATGAAGCCTCCATCATCAAGCTAGCAGGTGCCTTTTCTCAAATAATATTACTTTATTCTCGCTTATTTGGCACGGAAGGGTAGAGCTGCCACCCAGGCAAAAGAGAAATATAAGTATATCACGTTATAACGTGAAAAGTTTATCGTTCTAACAATATACTATCATGTTCGTACAATATACTTTTCATGTTTGAACAATGTAATATCACGTTATTACAATATACATAATTTTCACGTCCGTAAAATATTGTGCGAACGTGATAATTATGTATATTATAATAATGTGATATTATATTACACAAACATGAAAAGCATAATGTTAGAACAATAAACTTTAATAAACTAGCTCTATTTTTCTTGCCTGGGTGGCAGCTCCACACTTCCATAAGTAATCAAAATATGTAACTTAATTAATTATATTGTGACGTACTTTAGCCTTTTCTTATTATTCTGCCTTTTCAGAAAGAGAAAAAAATTACAAAAGTTTTTTTTTACACTTGTTATATACAATAACTGTCAAAACCTATTCACATTTAATTTGACTTTTACAGAAATCTCCTTCTGGCTACAGAGCACTTACTTACCAAGGTTAGAAACAAAGCACAGTTATGCTTTATTAATATTCACTAATTACAATGTTCCACATTTCCTTGCTTTTTTTAGTCATTTTTAGGCTTTTTAGAGGTTTTTTTGGGTTATTTAGCAGTAATGTTTCTGCCTATTTATTTCAGCCCACACTGAAAAAAATGCAATAGGGTGGTTGTTGAATCTGCATAGAATTACTTCATATATCCAGCATGACTAATTTAAATTTCACATCTAAACATATTTTTGTCTTTTAATTTTCACATATTTTTTAAGAATATTCATTCTTTTAGAACAAATCATGTTGAAAAGAAACAAGTTAGTCGTGTTTTATCCTCAAGCTCCGCCCCCTGGAAAGGAAAAATCGGCTGCACTGTCCGCCATTTTTGTCTCTCACTTTGGAAAATCTACTACCATCTGGAGTTTTACACTTGAAGGTAAATAGGATTTTAAAGCTAACACACCAGTGAGAAAGAGTGTAGACCCTTTATATATGTGGACTTTTACTGGGGTGTTGTCATTTTACAGGTATGTGGGCTGTTTATCGAAAACCATGAAAGGCCAATGTGCTCCAGTTAGCTAATGGTAACCGAAATTATGCGATAAGCAAATTAGTAATTAACATATATAATGTGAGTTAATATTGTTTGTATATTCTTTCAGTCTAAATTAACAGACTATTACAAACTTGCATCGGTGTCTGTAGTAAGTGGTGGTACCTGCAGTGTCTTAACCATTAAACTAGCTAATCTAGGGCCGGGATATGACTAGTTTGTTGAAACATGTCTGCTGCCAATGTGACTGCTCACACACGGTAACATTACCAGCACATAGCCACAGCCGCTATAAACATGCTGAAAGGTCAATCTAGCTTCTGTAGTCAGCAGCTGGAAGACTCAACACAGACCCAAGATTCAGTGTAACGGTTATCTAAATGTTGTGTGTCCTGTTTGTAAGCCCAGAAAAAGAAATAAAAAAAAATGACGACCTTGAGCTTCAAGCTAATGTAAGCGTAATGCTATAGCATAAAGCGACTAATGCAATGATGAGGTTGTTAAATTAGTAAAAATACAGTAAATATATCCAACGTGAATCAGTTATATTTTTGGTCTAAACATAATTAAGTCTCACGCCTTTCACTTGTTTTAGAAGGATGTTCAGTCTTTTAAAACCAGTCATATCAAAATAACAGAAAATAGTTATGTTTTCTGTTGAAACTCCACCCCCCCCCCAGGGCGTGTTCTGCGAGGGAAAATTCACTGTGGCGGTCCGCCATTTTTTGTCGTTGCTTCGTTTACGTTTGGTGCTGAGCTTTACTTTGTCGAGGTAAACTGAAAACTACATGTTTGAGAGGAAACGAAGAGAACATCCATTATATGGGGAAGTTTTTCTCATGAATTCCTGTTGAGCAACATAATGGAAAAAACAAGTCATTCCTTAAGTTAACTAACGATAACGCTATCTTAAGCTGCAGGACAATATTATGTGCATTAGCTTTTTTTCAGTGTGTGCCCAGTCACATTCGCTTGTTTTTTCTCAGTGAATACAGACTAACAAACTCGTGTCCATTTAGTTAACTGGTTGTACCTAAAATGTTTTAGTTAAACAGTTAAATAAGCTAGTTTGCCATGGGGGGGTGAAGATTTGCATATGTTATCTCACATTCTGTAAGGTAAATTTTCTGGAAAGGTCAAATTAACTAATTTAACTAAGTATTAATGAAAGACCTTGATGTGTATATGACAATAATAGATGTAGTTTCTGGGTCATTTGGCAGAACTGCGAAATGGCCAGAAGGAGGCAACTGCTGTGATTGCAAACAGGCTTTGGGTGGTATGGAAGTAAGGGCAACTATGGAACTGCTCAGCAACATGGGACCCATAGCTAATAAATAGTAACATGACAAAAAATAACAACTTTGTGTGGATGTAACCTTGTGAGATTTGAGATTTTGACAGCATTTTTATGTGACAACTTCTCTTTTTAGATAAATGCAGAGTTTAAGCGCATTACCACCATGCCACTGCAGTCCAGATTACTCTCGCAGATAGATGTGCTATCTGACAAACTAATAAAGGTCTTCAAAAGGCGAGGAGGACAAATAGGAAGAAGACTGCAGAACATTCTGGAGCCCACAGCCCAGGTAAGAAAAAAATTAATTTGTGTATACACTCTAGGGAAAATAATAATTTTAACAAAATGCTGCTTGTCACTCTATGCCAGGAGTATGTTGAAAATCACCTGGGATTTTCACAATTTACCATGGGTGCGTTTTTTTTTTCTTCTTTTACCTGCATTAGAACTATGTGTGGAGTTCATAGTTGAACACCTCTCTATGTTCTGACAGTATTCTGCTTCTTTACATGGAGATTTCATTTCATTACCTTTTTGAGCATTCTGAGGACTCAAATCACATGCTGTAATGAATCCATTTTTGTTCACCTAATGTGTTAATGTTAACATTTTTTGGAATAGTGACACAGATTGAAATAAGATTTGGTATAATGTTCTTTGACCAGTGTTCTGTTTAATTAAATTTTGGAATTCTGCATTTTCTAGGCCACAGATGAAGCCATTATCCAACGATCTAATAAGGAAACAACCATGGGAATTTACATCATAAAGTCAAGAGATGCCAGTGGCAGCCCTGAGGACATCAGGATAGTCCTTGAAGGCCAGAGAGTCTGGCAGGATTTGGATAACTATACCCTAGCAGCTGCAATGCTGTTTGGACTAATGTACACTTTGAACCTCACCTACCCACTGGAAAAGTATACCTTCGAGGTATTATAGAAACTGGTTATGGAGCTCAAAAGGAACAGCCTTTCAAAGAAGGCCCAGGTTTTCAGGACCAGACTGTACGATTGAACAGTTTTCCAGTTATGATGTGGGAACAACATGTTTACCTCTTCGAATATGTACCATCCTTTCTTTTAAGCCAGTACTGGTAAAGTTGCAGTACATAGTGAAACTTATTTTTCTGGCACTTTTCAACTTGGGGCCTTTATTACTGCAGTTTTCACTTTTCAAGCCATGGCTCTTTTAAAAAAAAATTCAAACTTTGAATGTCCATTTTTCTCAATGGAAATGGTGCCTTGCACCAATTTCACCAATTTGCAATTTTTTTCCCAAGGTGCACCACTACAAACAGATTGCATCGTGTAGTATTAGTGATTGTGATGTTTAGTGAAAGAAGCAAGCCAATACTAATCAGTTTAGGTCTCTTGGTTGTGTGCCTGTGGGTTATAATGTTATTTTAAGTCTCTTCTTTGTGTCATTTTAATAATTACACCCCTGTTGCCATATTACCTTATAGCTCTTACATTTAAAAAACTATTTTTTACATAAGCGCGATGTCATAAGGCCCCACAATGTTGAATTCAGGTTCCAGCAGATAACTTTGAGGAATGTTGTGGAATGTTTTTCAAGAGATGCATTGTACAAATATGACTCATGTATATTTTGGAAGCCTGAATTGAAAGTCCATTTTTACAACTGTGTAGTATTTTCAAAAATACACTGTTCAAAAATGTTTTGCTTATTTCTTTGATTGAGAGAAAGTGTACAGTACATACAGTAAGATCAGCCTTAATTTAGTTTTATTTATTGAACACTCAATTATATATTAGATTATATATTATATATTAGAAATTTGTTATAAAATAAAATAAGCTTACCTTAAAATAATCTTGTCAATATAACACATAGTAGTCCAATACAATTAACACAAAAAGTTCATGTCTGATAAACAAGTGGTTTCTATAAATATTTGACCGGAATGAAAAACATAACAACAAAATAAAAAAGTCATGTTCGTGTTACCAGAAAAATGTGTGCAGGTATAACATAAAAAACTAAGGTTAACCAAACATAACTTAATTTCGTGCAACCGCTTACAATAATTTTTTTATGTTTATCCCACTGATTATTTTTTTCAGTGCATGAAATCAAATGCAGATCTTCCTGATGTAAGATTTACATAAATGTAAGTAATTTTGTTTGTCATTGTCATTAATGTTGTTGCTGTTGTTGTTTTTGTGCAGTTTGCAATCATATAAACCTAGCAAGCATCAGTCAGCACAGTGACTAACCTAAACAGATTCTTGCTTTATTCACATATATTATATGTAATTATATATACCTGCACATTGTAACTAGGGTTGCAGCCCATTGTTGTGACAGCCCTGATTGTATTTATACACGACATCTGAGCAGGGAACAGTCTGCCACATTAATGTATTTTTAAGTGACTCGTTTGTAATACATGAATTTTTTTTCTTACAGATGTCAAAGTCTCAACCTCATGCTGCCCTCTCCTAAAGTAAGTATTTGTTGTCGTAGTTTTGTTATGCAGTGTCTGTGTCACATACTAAGCATAATTATTGAAATAATAACTGTTTTCTAACAGATTTTCCCAAACACTAATTATGTTTGTTGTTTGTTTCAGACCAGAACTACTGCTTAGGCATGTTTGGCAAGCTTGTTATGATACCAAAACAGTAGGCCTGTCAGAATAATTGATATATCGACTTAACACACAATACATGTACATGACCTCAATAATTGTTGATGATGCAATATATCTGCCATTATATTTACATAAAAAATTACAAAAATAAAATATAATAATAACAACACAACACCACTAAATAACATTATTTTCATATTTTTTACTCAGTTGTATATAGTATTGTATTTGTATTCTATTTTTATCTTATTGTATATTTATTTTATTTTATTCTACTGTATATAGTATTTTATTCTATTCTGTACAGTTGTGTACTGTATTTATTCTTATCGTATTCTAATTTTTGCCTCATAACTTTTGCACTGTCCACTTCCTGCTGTGACAAAACAAATTTCCCACGTGTGGGACTAATAAAGGTTATCTTATCTTATCTTATCTTATCTTATCTTATCTTTCTATTTGTTAGAAATTAGAAGGTATCTAATATTTTGATACCTAATTTCCATGATCTAAATATTTTAAGAATTACATGTTGGTTTGTCAATTTAAAGTGTGTAGATCTTGCATTATTATGGTATTATATTATGATTATTGTTACAGGATAAATATATATTCTTAGTGTTTATTTTCTGATTATATCGTTTTGTGTGTTTTAATAATACAGTCTGTGAGAAAGTCAAGTCAAGTCAAGTTTATTTATAGAGCACATTTAAAAACAACCAAGGCTGACCAAAGTGCTGTACAATAAATACAAATAAAATACATCCATCCATCCATTCGCTTCCGCTTCTCCTTTTCAGGGTCACGGGGGGCGCTGGAGCCTATCCCAGCTGTCATAGGGCGAGAGGCGGGGTACACCCTGGACAGGTCGCCAGTCTGTCGCAGGGCCAACACACAGGGACAGACAACCATTCGCACTCACATTCATTCACACCTAGTGACAATTTGGATTATCCAATCAACCTATCCCCACAAGCTGCATGTCTTTGGACGGTGGGAGGAAGCCGGAGTACCCGGAGGGAACCCCCAAATAAAATACAATAAAACACAATTCCATAAAACACCTCACTGATAAAACAACAAGTTAATACAGTAAGTTAAACCTTTCTAAAAGCCAATGAAAAGAGGTGAGTTTTAAGAGCAGTTTTGAAAGTTTCTAGGCTTGTGGAGAATCTGACGTGAGGAGGTAAACTGTTCCACAGTCTGGGTGCAGCCACAGCAAACACCCTCTCTCCCTTAGTCTTTAATCTATACCTGGGAACATCTAAAAGCATCAGGTCAGCTGACCTCAAAGATCTCCTGGGGCGATAAATACTAAGGAGTTCTGCCAGGTAAGAAGGTGCAGTGCCATTTAAAACCTTAAAAGCCAGCAGTAAAATTTTAAAATCAATCCTAAAAGCAACTGGGAGCCAGTGGAGAGAGCAGAGAACCGGAGTGATGTGGTCTCTTTTTTTAGAACCGGTCAACAAGCGGGCAGCAGCGTTCTGCACCAGTTGAAGGCGATGTAGACAGGAACGATCTAGGCCAGCATAGAGGGAATTACAGTAGTCCAGCCGTGAAGTAATAAAAGCATGGACCACTCTTTCTAGATCGTTCCTGCAAAGGTAAGACTTGACTTTGGCTAAAATCCATAAATGATAAAAAAGATCCCTTGACTACAGAGCTGATTTGTTTATCAAGTTTAAAAGCATTGTCAAAAATAACACCGAGGCTCTTAATGGAAGAAGTACAATCGGAGGTTAGGGGTCCCATAAAATCAAAAGAGAAGTTGGGATCTTTAGGAAGCCCAAACACAATGACTTCAGTTTTACTTTCATTTAGGTGTAAGAAATTAAGAGTCATCCAAGTCTTGATGTCAGACAAACAGGAGAGTAACGGCTGCAAAGAAGCATTGCAGTCCAACCTCAGAGGGAGGTAGATCTGAATATCATCGGCAAAGATGTGGAAGGACACATTATGTTTACGCAGCACATCGCCCAGAGGGAGCAAATACAGAATAAACAGCAGGGGGCCTAATATGGACCCCTGAGGTACGCCACAAGTTAAAGGAGCTCTGGGAGATGACAGTTCACCAAGGTGAACAGAAAAACTCCTGTTATTCAAATAGGACTGGAAAAACTTTAAGACAGTGCCCTTCAAACCGACACAGTGTTGAAGGCGGGATAGCAGTACACTGTAAAAAGAATAACCCTATTCAAATTAAAAAAAATGATGTCCAATTGTCACATCCAAAATATTTGACTTCATAGAATCCATATTGAGTCACTTGATATGACCTGATACTTTTATGTTGATATAAACAAAATTACTAGACTTGACTGAAACTTTAAATTTTGCATTGATCCAAATTGATTTTTTTACATAGAACCATATTTTAATTATTGAACCAAGCTAATATATTGAAATTTAACCAACCTAATGTATTCACATCGAACCAAATTAACATGAACTAATATGTTTGTGTTGAAGCCAGGTAATTGATTTACATATATTCAAACTATATTTTTGACATTTCATTTTATTTCAGTTCAAAAATGCTCTGCATTTCCTATAAAAAACAAGACAGTTGGCCAACCAATTATTTCAAAATTATTTATTGTTCCAAACCATTTTAACTATAATCAATAGAGAGGATTAGTAATATACAGATTTAGTGCTGCGGCAGAAATGATTAGAGAAATGTTTGTTTTATAAAACCTGCAATCTTTTTAGAACTGGTATAAAACCTGCAACCTGTCTAAAACTGGCATAAAACCATTATAAAAACTCTTTTTAAACCAATTTGCAAGTACTCAAAAATGTTTATATGTGCACTGTGCCTGTACAATGTAAAAAAAAATCTACACATGTATCAATGAAATCAACTTAAATCTCCCTTTCAAATGGGTGTTCTTATAATTTTTGAATGTAGAATACCACTGCAGGCCAACCAAGCAAAATAATCAAGCACACATGCACATGTATGTGCACATACACATGCACACATGTATGCAAACACACTACTGTGCAGTGTTAAGTTCACAATTAAGTTTGCGAATCTTAGAGGTCATCTTGTTAAAGTCAAGCTCCATCATAATCTTTTGAAGAGCCTCAAAGGTGAACCTGAATCCTCGTGGATATTGCATATTAAGAGCATAACAGAGTCCAAAGACCATTGCCACTCCAGCTGCCACAGAAGGCAACTCATTCAGGACTTCCACACCATCAATGATTATCCCGATGTCTCGAGGCTGATGTAGGAGGCTTGAGTTGTCCCTGAAGACGAAGAGTGCCATGGTGGTACTCTGCAGCTCTTCCTCAGCTTCATCTGTCTGGGATATCTTGAGGTAAAATATGGAACAAAATGTACAAGTGAATAACTGAAGTCTGGCACACCTGATAAATCTTTGACCATAATAAACTACTATTTTGATAGTTGTTTGGTCACAGACTATTAGAACAATTATTTGACTAATCAGATTGTGAATTGCATAATCATTAAATTAAATCAATGGTGGAACATTTTCATAAATGTTCCACAAAGCCCAAGAAAAAAAAGAAGACAATACAGAACCCTAAGATATTAACTTGATGAGTTGATTAATCGTTGCTGTCCTACATTAATCACTGCATTTAATAGCAGAGTTGTCAAATTTACATCAAGAGACTGCGTCTCATGTAGAGACAGAACAGATATGGACATACCATGTATTCTTTTATCAAGTCCTCAACACGTTCTCCAAGGTAGATAATGAGAGATTTAAGTATACACTCCCTCCTAATGTCAGCATCAGCATCCTGCAGGAACAGTTAAAATTGTTACTATGCAATATGGAGAGTATGCTGCGTGAGAGGAATTTTTTTTCACCTCTCTATCCTCATGAGGTGACTAATGCCCCTTTTCCACCGACAAATCGGCACAGTGCGCTTGAGAGCAGTTCAGTTTAGCGCGGATGAACTCGCTTGTTGCGGTGGAAACATAAAGCGGACGTAACTGGGAACAGGGGCGAACCCATCTGGTGCGCGCAAAAGTCTTTGTCCGCAACGTCACAGCCCGAAGAGCAACAACAATCGCGATATGTGTGTTTTTGTACTTTGCTCTGTCTGTGGTTCATTTTGATTGGTTTGATTTTTGGTTTTTGTGGAGGAAGTCGCCATGGTCCAAAGTCAATGGAGTATGGTTGCTGGGAGTTTTTTTTTTTTTAAAGCCTTTTGTGGGAGCACTTCTATATCACATCACGTGGGCACCACACACACCCGGGCCAATCAGGTGTAAAGGCGGTGGAAAAGCGTCCGCAAGGGGCTAAAGTGAACTGAGCCACACCGTGCTCTGTCGGTGGAAAAGCGGCATATGCTTTCTTGTCCCTAAATAAAAGTTTATACGTATATATGTATGTATGTGTATCTGGCGAGTGAGAGTGAAAATGTGTCTCCAAAATAAATTTTGTTGCAGTTGTGCTCTGTACTTGTATAATGACAATAAATCTCTTCATTCATTCAAGGACAAAGCCCACACTTCCTTTCAACATTTTAAAAGGTCACAGCCATAATCACTGACGTTACCAAAATAAAACTGTAACAGGATACAAATTCTCATTAGATACAAGGGTTAAAATGCTAACTGTCATGTTAATAGTTAATTATATACACCCTACCTGCCCAAAACTGAAAGATTGCATTGTAAAAACCCATTATAACAGTTTCTAAGCAAAACAAGTTGTTAGGCTTCAGTTACTCTTTAAGTAGTTACACTCCAAAATAACAGGACACAACCAAAATGAAATGTTCCCTTTGCCCTCCATAGAAAATGTTGCTGCATTTATAACTGGACAGAGGAAATTAGTGGACAAGGATTTCTTACTAACTCACACAACGGATGTAACTAATGCAATAGCAATATTACTTACTACTACAAAAGTGATTTTCAGAGTGCTTTTCAATTACAAAGACTAGAAAAGGGGAAATGGGGCACATCTCCCTACACAACCAGCACTGAGCACACACCTGGGTGAAGCCGAGAGAGCAATTATTGCACACAATAGTGCCAACACATCAGCAAGGTGAATGAGAGGATAATGAGGGAGGGTCTAGATTATTATGAAATGTTTAGAAAGGATGTGCAGTGTAAATGCAAAATGATACCTGTTCAGATTAAATGAAAATGTATGCTTCAGCCATGGAATGGATGGAGCGATCTGTGGTTCTGAAAGCATACAGAAAAAAAAGAATAATGTTATTTCTCTATAAAACACATAACATAGAAAAACCAAGAAATACGTAACATGACATACACATCCTTATAAAAAGCTAGTACTATAATTTGATTTAGGTTTACCAAACAGTCTACAGACCAGCCATTAGCGACTAAGTTTGGCATAGGGTCAATTTTTTGCTGATAAAATTAAAATTTCTTCAGAAAATGCACATTTTTCCGAGCCGCGCCTGAAAGTCAATTGAAGGAATTAGTCTTATGTCATTGATCTTATATGCTGGCGTGTTATTTCTGTCTCTAAATCATGCACATTAATAATTATCTTTTGCGCTCGGTGTACACAAACATAACAAACAAATATTTATATGAAGAGAGACAGAGACAAACGTCCGCGCACAAACACAAGCTTGTGTCTAGAAACCGCGAGCTCACCAGAAAAACTCAAATGAAGCGGAGCACGGAGTTATACTATGAATGTTATGAACTATGAACTTATGCTAGCTAGCTGTATCCACCACCGATGCATCGTGGTGACGCTAGCTAGTTAGTATACTGGTAAAAAAAAACGGCTTTTTGCCTAACTTGCATTCCCGACTGTGATGGTCAGTTTCTGGTAACCAGTTCTAACGTCGCGCCGGATAGCTAGCTAGCTTGTAGCTAGCAGCTACAATCATGCAAAAATTAGGGGTGGCTGTCGACCCAGCTTAAATGGGGTTATTTTCTGCAATTTTGGCAATACAAATTATAAAAGCTTTTGTAACACACTTGGCTTTACTTACCTTTATTTTCAGATGAAATTAATCAAAGATGTGACACGATGTTTCCAGCAGCCATGCAGAATAAAAATGGGTCCCGGTCTATTTCTGGTGGGCGTGTTCAAGTGCAAATCACTTTGACTCAAATTAAAGATATTATCTGTTCAACATGAAAAGAAATATATGTTTTGAGAGAAATCAAAAGCTTTGCGTTGTGTCCTTTGTACAGATATTTAGTTTCATCCAAATCAAAAGTGGTATTTTAAAATGCAAAAAGAAAGGGTTTCACAATCAAATCAATGATTTTATTCTGTTTTGAATGGCACTTATTAGATTGAATGAATGACTGCATGTTAGACTTTTTACAGTGTATGTTGTGATCAACAGTGTCGAAAGCTGCTGTCAGGTCCAAGGTTACTAGGACAGCAGCACAACCAGAGTCAACAGTTAAAAGCAAATCATTAAAAACTCTCAGTAAGGCGGTTTCTGTGCTATGCCGAGCTCTAAAACCAGACTGGAACTTCTCATACAGATTGTTGTTGTCTAAAAATAACTGGAGCTGCGTGAGGGCGGCTCGTTCCAGTACTTTGGACAGAAAGGGCAGGTTGGAAATGGGCCTATAATTAGAGAGTAGAGATGGATCTAGATTAGGCTTTTTGAGGAGAGGTTGAACAACAGCGTGCTTAAAGGGTGTTGGGAAAGAACCAGCGCTGAGGCAGGCATTGATCAGGACCAGAAGGACAGGTCCAACTGAGTCCAGAACCTGCTTCAGAAGCCGAGAGGGGATAGCGTCGGTGGAACAGTTGGTAGTCTTAACCTTGCAGACTGTTTCATGCAGCTGAGAAAGAGAGATTGGAGAGAAAGAACTAGGGTCAGAGGGTGACAGGTCGCCTTAGCAACCGAGGCTTCAGTAAGGGGAAGTTACGAAACAGGAAGTTTAGTGCAGAGCTGCAGAGGCATATTAATAAAATACAGGAAACCAGACAGAAATACATTCAAAGACATAAAATGGTCTTAAAATGACAATGACATAACTTGTCGCAATTGTTTATGGGGCAATATACCGACCAACAAAAAGTTGTTATCGTAACAGGTCTACAAAACAGACGGTTTTATGATTGATAAATTCAAAAAAGAAATACATTTAATTTCTCTGAGATTCTCTGATATTCAGTTACAGTTCACAACACAGCTACCTGTACATGCAGCACTATACTGTAAATTTAAATCTCTGCATTTAGCATCCCACTAGAAGAGTCACAGTTACTGCCTCTTTTATTTTTATTTTATTTACAAATACCTGTACTATTACTAACAAATTTGCTGTTTTACTTTTAGCCCGTGGATACAAATGCAGATGTCCTTAATGTAAGATGTGCATTTTAATTACATCATGTTATATTATTTATTTATTTTTATCCATCCATCCATTCACTTCCGCTTATCCTTTTCAGGGTCGCGGGGGGCGCTGGAGCCTATCCCAGCTGTCATAGGGCGAGAGGCAGGGTACACCCTGGACAGGTCGCCAGTCTGTCGCAAGGCCAACACACAGGGACAAACAACCATTCGCACTCACATTCACACCTAGTGACAATTTGGGTTATCCAATTAGCCTATCCCCACAAGCTGCATGTCTTTGGACGGTGGGAGGAAGCCGGAGTACCCAGAGAGAACCCACACAAACACGGGGAGAACATGCAAACTCCACACAGAAAGACCCTGGTCTGGTGTTGGAATTGAACTCAGGACCTTCTTGCTGTGCAGCAACAGTGCTAACCACCGTGCCACCGTGCTGCCCCTTTCACCCATTCACACACACATTCACACACTGGTGATGGCAGCTACATTGTAGCCACAGCCGCCCTGGGGCGCACTGACAGAGGCGAGGCTGCCGGACACTGGCGCCACCGGGCCCTCTGACCACCACCAGTAGGCGGTAGGTGAAGTGTCTCGCCCAAGGACACAACGACCGAGACTGTCCGAGCCGGGGCTCAAACCAGCAACCTTTCGATTACAAGGCGAACTCCCAACTCTTGAGCCACAATCGCCCCAATTTATTTTTATTTTTATTTTATTTATTTTTATTTTACATTCAAATATTTTAAGCTTCTTGGTTAAAGAAGCTTGATTGCTAGTAGATAAAGAATAGTTCACCTATAATTGATATTCTCAATGATGTTGAGTCAAATGATGTTGATTGCTGATGTCAGTATATATATTTTAAAGGAATGTTTTTTTTTCACCCAAAATGAACTATATTGCTTCAGAAGAGATTTATTACCCTACCGGATTCTTATATATTGTTCTTTGTTTGTTTGTTTGTTTTTGTTATTTTCAGGTTCAGTGGTGCGTGTTCTTCTAATGGCCGCCTTGCCACTGGAGGTTTTGATCCACAGCAATATGTGTATGTATGTATGTATGTATGTATGTGTATATATATATATATATATATATATATATATATATATATATATATATATATATATATATATATATATATATATGTATATATATATTTATTTATTTATTTATTTATTTATTTATTTCCTCACCTTTCTTTATTTCTTTCTCCCTTTCCTATCCCCCAGTCATGTCTGTCTTGTCCATAATAACTTAAAATAAAATATAATAAAATAAATAAATAATAATAACAAAGGTCAATCAAATGGACCAAAATGGCAAAGCTGTAATGATCCGCTTGGTAAAATACATCCATTGGTAATCTTTCCTGGCCCTCAGACAATAATTCTGATGGCTAAAGAACCAAACAGGACAGGCAAAGAAAAAAAAGAAAAAGGAAGTTATCAGAATTGCTTTGTGGCTCAATAAAATTTCATTAAACGACTGGCGACCTGTAGCCCTGACCCCCATCGTGAGCAAATGCTTCGAGAAGCTGGTCAGGGACTTCATCTGCTCTGCACTACCCGACTCACTGGACCCTCTACAGTTCGCATACCGCCACAACAGGTCCACTGATGATGCCATAGCCCTGACACTACATACTGCCCTGTCACACCTGGAGAAGAGAGACACGTAAGTGAGAATGCTGTTTGTAGATTACAGCTCAGCATTCAATACCATCGTTCCCTCGAAGCTGGACAGGAAACTGCAGGATCTAGGACTGAGCAGCTCCCTCTGCAGCTGGATCCTTAGCTTCCTGTCTGACAGACGCCAAGTGGTCAGACTGGGCAGCATCACCTCATCCCCCATCACACTGAACACTGGTGCTCCACAGGGGTGTGTACTGAGCCCTCTCCTGTACTCACTCTACACCTACGACTGCACAGCCACTAACAGCTCCAACATCATTGTGAAGTTTGCGGACGACACTACAGTGGTGGGTCTTATCACCAACGGTGATGAGACGGCTTACAGGGAGGAGGTCAGCGCCCTGACCCACTGGTGTCAAGACAACCATCTCACCCTCAACGTCGCAAAGACAAAGGAGTTGATAGTGGACTTCCGGAGGTGCAGAGAAGTACACACCCCCATCACCATCAACGGCGCTGCTGTGGAGAGAGTGAGCAGCTTCCGGTTCCTTGGTGTACATCTGGCTGAGGATCTTACGTGGTCAGTACACATAAACAAAACAGTGAAGAAGGCGCAGCAGCGCCTCTTCTTTCTCAGGAAACTGAAAAGATTCGGCATGAGCCCCCGCATCCTCAGGACCTTCTATCACTGTGCCATTGAGAGCATCCTCACTGGATGCATCACCACCTGGTACGGCAACAGCACCGCCTACAACTGCAAAGCTCTCCAGCGAGTAGTGCGGTGCTCTGAACGGATAATTGGAGGTGAGCTTCCCGCCCTCCAGGACATCTACAGGAAGCGGTGCCTGAGGAAAGCGGGGAGGATCATCAAGGACTCCAGTCACCCCAGCCATAAACTGTTCAGACTGCTTCCATCAGGAAGGAGGTTCTGCAGCATCCGGTCCCGTACCAGCAGACTGAGAGACAGCTTCTTCCATCAGGCCATCAGACTGCTGAACACGTCATAGACACCTCAGCTTCACTACTGGAACTTCAACATTATGCACTCCATACTGTACAGTAATGCCACTGTTTTGCACATTATCCAACTACCAACCTCTGTATTTTTTTTATATATTTTATTTTATTGTTTACTCTATTTAATTTGTAAATATGTGTACACACACACACGTAGAAAAACATATTTAGTATACACATCCAGAAATGCATATACTATTATATATTGTATATATATTTATTAGTTTCAGATTTAGCCATTCTTATATTTTGCTTGTTTTATGTTATTGTATTTTTGCACACCTCTGTTGCTTGTGAAGCTTGTACACAAGAATTTACACTGTACCAGTGTAGCTGCACATGTGATGTGACAATAAAAGTGATTTGATTTGATTTAAAACTCTGATCTTATCCTGATTTTTAAACTCTTACTAACCACATGGATTAACACATTAAAAATACAGGCTAACATTAAAATGAAAGCTTAATGCATCCACGCTGAATGTATGTGCTAGTGCCGCCGAAGTCCTGTAGTCTAAATGCAGAAATCCAGTAATGCAGTTCTAAGGTGCACATTTGACACTCTAAATATTAAAATATTTCTGAAATAAACTTTTATAGGATTTTATTACAGCAGACTCATTTCTGATTAGACACAGAAGACACACAGAAGAAGGTTTTAGCTTTTAGTGCTGCTTATACAGTTACACTGGCTCCCTGTCGAATTCAGAGTCCACTTTAAGATTCTGGTTCTCACATTTAAGGCTCTTCAAGAACAAGCACCATCATACATCATTGAACTCTTACAGCCCTATGCCCCTAGTAGGTCTCTGAGGTCTTGTGGTCAGGGCCTACTTGTTATTAAGTATATGAGACTGAAAACTAGGGGTGATTGAGCTTTTGCTACTGTGGCCACCAGACTGTGGAATTCTCTTCCTCAGAACTTAAGATCTGCTGATTCACTGATTACTTTTAAAAAACAGCTAAAAACACATCTTTTTAAAATTGCATTTTGTTAACTTTTGACTGTATTTTGTCTTTTTAATCTGTGCCTATACCTTGTAAAGCACTTTGTGATCTCTTATTTAGAAATGTGCTATATAAATAAAATTTTACTTACTTACTTACTTAAGGTTTAAAGTTTAGCGGTTCACCAAAATCAAGTTACATTTGTTTTATCAACATGGACACAAAGTGAGACTCTTAGGTTTGGGTTTCTGCTCTCAGTTTGTGACTTTGTATGTCTAAACTTTGTCTTTAATAAATAATTATCCACAAATTGTTATCTCCCTCTCTGTGAGTTTCAACCCAGAATGTGTATAGTGGGCCTATCAAAGCAGTAATGAGTCTTATGCGTTGCAGACTGATAGATTGATCTTTTCAGGCTTGGGGGTGGAGGAATCATACCCAAAAGAAAAGCAAAGGGGGGGAAAAAAGAACCATGTTGACCAATTAAAAAATTATATGGCAACATGATATTTAGTTCTTATGAGGGGGGGGGGGGAGTTTTAGGAGTGACAGCGTGTTTTGAGATGTGACAGATTTGCCATGTTTAGCACAAATCTTGTGTAGTTAGTGTGTAGTTAGTGTGTAGTTAGTGTGTAGTCAGTGTGTAGTTAGTGTGTAGTGTAGTCAGTAGTTTTGTTGTGTGTCAGAACAATGAGGCGACTGCTGAGTGTTACAGGTGTTACAGCAGTGATACATCTGCTGCTGTCAGGCCTGCAGGTATCAGGCTGTTGTTCTCCTTCATCTCATAGTGGACACAAATTATTTTGTGGAGCGGCACAAATAATTTGTGTGGCATCAGATTTGATGCAGAACAGCTGATTGTTCTGTAAATAGTTTGAAATGTTTGTTTAAAAAACGTCTTGGCTGCATTTTTAGGTAAACAGCTGCAAAACTCAGTAACTTTTTTGAAGAAGTAACTATATAATTAACTGCCCAACATTGGTCATTATTTACTGTATTTGCAGACAGAGTTACAGACTCAGACTCAGAATACAGGTCAGAGCTTTATTAAGAAAAAAGAAAGTTGTGTTTTCAAAATTGGAGTTCAAGTTATTTTTATTTCCAATAGTGTTAACATGCTGCACAGGTCATGAACAAGGTGGTGGTGGTCAGAGGGCCCGGTGGCGCCAGTGTCCGGCAGCCTCGCCTCTGTCAGTGCGCCCCAGGGTGGCTGTGGCTACAATGTAGCTGCCATCACCAGTGTGTGGATGTGTGGATGACTAAATGTGTAAAGCGCTTTGGGGTCCTTAGGGACTAGAAAAGCGCTATACAAATGCAGGCCATTTACCATGAACAACATTTTTTTTCATTGTAAGTGGGCTGAAGCAGTTAATTAAAAGTAGTCAAACATAAATGCTGTAATTAGATTACTTTAATAAACATGTAACTTGGATGGATTGGATGCTGGCGTGACCACAGTGCACACGTCTGCTGTTGCTCACAGTGGTCCAGGGGACGCTCAGTTTGTGTGCTCAGACACATGAAACATTAGAGGGAACGTCGGTCATAACAAAGTAAGTGTCTGGATTTTAGACTTATTAACCTCATGAACTTGTTCAAAAACTAAAGACTGACATTAACATTAAAGTGGAGCTCACAGCTTAATGCATACAATTATGAGTTTGAACTAATATAACAAGAAACTTTACACCAAATGCAATAATACTGTAATGGAGTATTTGTAAACAGTAGATCTGAATTTTTGCCTTTTTTTTTCCAGCCTCAGAGAAACACGGAAAACAATAGAGTACTTAGTACTTTCTTAGTACTTGCAAGGGATTTTACTGCATCAGTTCAGACACAGAAGCAAAGTTATTATTTCATTAAAAGGGGCTTAAAGTGAGACTCAGTTTTATTTGTTTTTCAAACTGGATCTGCTGGATGTAGGAGTATCAGTATGAGTCACATTACTATCTGCTCTGTCCGGGTGGAAACATCAATACATCCTGTTGGAGGAGAGCCAACAGTTTGTGACACAGTATGTCCAAACTTTATACTTAATAAATATCATCTGTAAAGTCTGCTGTGACTTCTTTCTTTTTTAGTTCAGCCCAGTGAATATAAGGATGCAGAGCTCTTTTAAAATATATTCTACAAAAAATCACATTATACATGCCCCAAAATTTATGTTGTAACTTATTCTGTTACGTTGTTCAATGACAGTAACATATTCTTAATACTTTGGATTACTTAATATATTTTCATGCTTTTTACAACCACATCAATGTACTATTGCTGTGTGATTTATCAGTGTTACTAAAGGGTTATTCGCCATACCGATACCAACTAGATTTTTAAATCTTAATATAAAATGAGTAACAGTAGGGTGCACATTAGGTAAGGCTGCACTCTTTGCAGCGATCTCTAGATAAAAATACCAAATTTTGCTCTACAAGCCCCTGATCTCCACTGAGGAGGACATTACACTACCACTGTTCTATCGAAATTTAAAACAAATGTCCTCATATGTGGATATCATTTTTCTCAGAAACGAAAATCAGGTAAAAAGAAAAAATCTGGTAGTTCTTTGGTTTTACATCCATCAGGTCCTAATCAGCCCAAATAGCAAAGAGAAATTAAAAATGCATGCCATGAAAGATTTTGGGGTCTCAAGAGGTTAAATACGTAACACCGGTACATGTATTCCATTGCTCCCTAACGCTGACACTAACAGAACTATGGAGCTGCAGATTTGTGCTGTTTGTGCTGAACTAAGCTGCACACAGCTGATGTTAGCCGGGAAAACATTACACACTGACTTTAATGGACAGACCGGAAACAAAAACACACACAGTTTGTTGTGTAAAGAAATGAAATCTAAGCTGAACAAACACTAGTTTGTTTCTAAATACAAACCGTTAAAGGAGGAAACAAAGCAAACTTACAGTTTCTTCACACAAACACCAACAACAAGCTCCACTCCACACCTGGACACTAAACACGGACACACAGGTGAGCTGCTTTCTAGAAGGAGGCGGGACTCCACCTGAAGAGTGTGAGAGGGCCACACCTTCATGTGTTCACTCCAAGAATATGTCGTTTGACTGCTCAGACTGAGTCTAAGCCTTCAAATGGTCTCCGAAGGATGCAGACCCTGAATTGGGAAACAGCTTATGTCAGAGTAAAGTTCAGTGACTTCTGAACTCACTGATCTCAGATCAGCTCACACACACTGTTTGCTTTACTTGGAATATCAAAGCTTAAAAATATTCAGCATTTTGAAACTCAAGGCAGGTGGGAGGAGCTCAGTCAGTGCAGTAAAGTTCATTTAACTCGGCACTGGAAAATTTCTCACCTTTCTTTCCTGTTTCATTTGCATAGAATTTACATTGGATTTCCCCATGTGTGTCTCTGTATTCAGGGCCAATAGTACCACAATTTGTCATGCATAGATCATGAATGGATGAACAGATGCCTGCTTTAACTTATTTACAAGCTGACATTTAAAAACATCAACCAATTAATGTATTTATTAATTTATAAGTCAGAGTTCCTCCAACCACAGTAATTTCATCAAACGATGAACAAAAATTGTTAATGAAGACAAATCAGTCTGACATTTTTAATAAATCCTGCTCATTTTACAGTCTTTGTGCTTATTATTTAATGTTAATCTGAGTGCAGCTTCCTGTCCTTCATCACTGTGTATATTTGCCTTTGAACTTGTCAGACCAGTTCAGAGTAAAGTTCACTGTTGAAATGAAATCTTGTTGTAGCTGCCAGTGTAAAAACACTGATCCTGGTTTAGCTCTGACACTGTTTGCTTTATTTGGAATATGAACAATACAAACATTCAAAGCCAGGACGTTTCTCTGTTTACATTCTTCTAGATCCTGTTAAACTTTCTATTTACACCACAGTCAGTCAGTTATATATCCGGGGTGTTTTTCCACTTACCAAAACACTGGTAATGACAAATAACACGAAGCTGGATTTCAACCCATTCAGTTAAGCCAGGGTTTCAACTGTGTGTCCAAATGAAGGGGGTGGTGTTGGCAGAATCTGACTAATATAAAAGGAGAGTGTGGAGATCCATAAATTCTTTTATTGCTGCCGTATAACCTGCATCATTATACCTGCATTGATAACATTCTTTACAGCATTATTTCATCTAATAATATTTCTCACAGTATTGATACTGTGAAGATGTCCATTTGAGGATCCTTCCATTATGTTAACTTTTATTACAGGTACGGTCAGAAGTATTTCATACACGTTGCATATCTGCGCTTATTTTGAGTTGATGTTCGGGTCATTAAGGGTCTTAAGCTTCACTGGCGTGACTGTCCAGGTGATACATGCTGAGGGAAACTAGAACACAGAAGGATAACTGCAATGCATGCTTACAGTACATATAATACATATAATCTAGGAATGTGTCCGGCCTGAGGCCTTAACTCATTTGGTGTCTTACTATATTTTATTCTACTTGGTAACAGATGAGCAGAGTCAATAATTAGCCTCAGAGGCCCTGAGGGTTTGAAGTTTATTACCTTGTATGGAAGGTGTTATAGAAAAGAGAAGTTCTATGTCTGTTTATAGCTATTAAAGATGTACGATTAACTGTGACTAATGTCTGGAACCTATTTTAATCTGTCATTGATGCCATGGGGGGGCGTGTACCCCACTGCTTTTTAAGTATCCACAACATGTATTTTGGTCAGAAGACATATGTTGATGTTTTCTCCTGTGTGTTAATAAACTCACCGTTTGATTGCACTTTTCTGGGGCCTCCGTGGTTTGTGACACTGCTCTGCATTGATTGATTTCGCGACAAGTGTTTCATAATCTTCTCATCTTCTTCAACAGAAAATGATAAAATAAATAATAACAACAATGGTTGAACAAATGGACTAATACGGCAATCAGAATCAGAATCGTGTTTATTGGCCAAGTATGTGTGCAGACACATACAAGGCATTTGGTTCCAGTAGATGGAGGCTCTCAAGCACAGCAATGTAAAACACACGCACACACACGCACACGCACGCACACGCACGCACACGCGCGCGCGCGCACACACACACACACACAGTGTTCTTTGTTCACATGTATACCTATGTAAGATGTTATATGTTAATGACCCTATGCATATTCATGTAACCACAATAAAAGGAGTGCTGTGGGGAACCTGGCTGAGAGTCTGACGGAGGTCAAGTGGTGGAACAACACTTGGCTCCAGGCAGGTCTCCCTCATGCATGAGTAAACCAGAGAACTTTGGTGCCTTGTGTCTTGCTTTTTGCTGCGTGGCAGATTGTCCTTAACGTTCCAGCGAATAGGTGTATGCTACAAACCTATCACTGACAGAGGCAAGGCTGCCGGACACTGGCGCCACCGGGCCCTCTGACCACCACTAGTAGGCAACGGGTGAAGTGTCTTGCCCAAGGACACAACGACCGAGACTGTCCAAGCCGGGGCTCGAACCGGCAACCTTCTGATTACAAGGCGAACTCCCAACTCTTGAGCCACGATCGCCCCTCATACATAGCATAAAATACATAGCTTTTTTATGGAACGCCAGGACTGCCATAATGAATTAATTAAATACACCATTAAATAATTAATTAAATGTGGCAATAATTAATTAAAATTGGAATTAATTAATTAAATAAATAGTTATGACACATTTAATTAATTAATTATTGACACATTTAATTAATTATTTATGTATTTCACATTTTAATTAATTATTGACACATTTAATTAATTATTGACACATTTAATTAATTATTTAATGATATATTTATTTATTTCATTTTGGCAGTCCTGGCGCCTGGCTCTCATCATGAAATAATTTTATCTGTCAGGAAAAATAAAAACAATCTTAATTCTAACCAATATAGAAATTATCTATTAGATTACATTAGTCTTGATACAGCCTCTGCCACCACATCAGATCAATTGCTCTGGGCTCCTTTGATCGGCTCCATCACCTAGTGGGGGTGGGGGGTCATAGTTTGGTCCCGCCTTCACTGTTGTGATTGGTGTGGGGGTAGGGACAAGCTTAGGGCGTCGGGGGGTTCCCCGGAGGCATCTTCCTTGGGGGGCTCAACCCGGGGTAGCGGTCATGTCCGGTTGGGGGCTCTTTTCTGACTATTTCCTCGTGGCTGCGTGCAGCGGGGCTAGGGGAGGGTCTGTGATGATGGACGTGGGTTACTGACCTGGTAGCCTGGCTGCCCCTGGGTGGGTCCGGGATGGGCGTGGGGGTCTGGGGGCGCTCCATCTCTGGGCCGGGGCCCTGGCTGGGCCTCGGGGCCTTGGGTCCTGGTTTGTGTGTTGCCGGGGTTGTGGGCGGGTGGGTGCATGGGGGCCCATCCCTGGCGCAGGGTGCCGCCGGTGTGTCGAGCCGCCTGTGGGGCTCTTCAACCGGTGGGGGAGATTGTCACACCTTGCAGGAGCTTTCCTCCCCTCAGGAACTCTCTGCAGGAGGGGGAGATACAGGAGAGGTGGAGGAAGATCTCAGCCTGGGTGTTTATTGTCTCATGTAGTCTGGAAGACGAGTGGATGGTGGGGTGGGTGCAGTTCTCTCTGTGGTGGGTTTGGGTGGACTGTCCCGGGCTCTGTGGGGCCGGGGGGCGCTGCTGCGCTGGGCCCCGGTCTGGATGGGCCTGGGCCCCCTTTTCCTTGGCGGGTCGCGGAGTATGGGAGTGCCTACTGGGGTCAGCGGGGGAGCTGGCCCCAGGGAGGGGTCACCTGCCCCTCCCTTCCTTCCCTCCCCATCTCCAGCTGCCTCCCTCCTCCCACTCCACCACAACCACCCACACATGCAGGGCCTTGGAGCAGGGGTGTGTCACCAGGGTGCAGAGGAGGCTACACACCGGCTCACTCCTTGGCGGCCGCTTATTGGGGCTCGCTCGGGCCATTTCGGAGGTGGGGTGCCCCCGGCCTCTCGGCCTGGGGCTCGGTCACTCAGGCACAGCTGGCTGCCGGCGGAGCTCACGGGCGCATCACTGCAACTCCCTCTGGCTTCTGCTCCGCGGCTGCTGAATGAGCCCTCATCTGGGACTCTCCTCAGCTCTTTCTGGGACAGTGGCGCAGCTGCCCCTCTGTGGGTCTTCCTTGGTCTCTTGTGTTCTGGGGGCCTCTGGATGTCTGGAGTTTTGATCTCCTCCATACCTGCTTGATACCATAAAGGACAGGGCTGTGGCTCCCCACACTCCCTAGCAGATCGTTACATGGAGAAACCTTTGGAATGCAAGCATGCTGATCCACACAGGTATGCAGACAGGTGTACACACGGGTATTCACAGACGCGGACTACAGCTTTCTTGGCTGCTGCCTCAAAGCACACTGTGCGCTGTCTATCTTGAGTGTTGCACAATATCGTTTATTATTTAGTAACTATTGATATCTATGCCTAGCTAGTTTATTGTGATGGTGCTTTTTTTTTCTATTATTATGTTGCTCTTTGTTGTTTGCTGTCTCCTCTGTTTTTTTTTTCTCCATACAGGTGACCCAGGAGTGTTTTTTTTTTTTCTCTTCCCCCCCTTCTCACCGTCTCTTCTCCCCTTTGGTTTTCTTTCTCTCCCTCTCTTTCATTCTCTCTCCCTGTCCTATCCCACAGTTATGTCTGTCCCGTTTGCAACTGAAAATAAAATAAATTCATAATTATAATAAAGGTCAATCAAATGGACAAAAAAAAAAAAAAAAAAAAAAAAATTATCTGTCAGCCTCACCCATCAAACTCAGGGGGCGGGGTTAACGTTGATCGAGTCAAAACCATTGCTTTGGCCTGGTGGCCATTGTTTCTAGCACACAACAACCGGCATGTGGAAGCTAACGGAACTGAACTTTGAAAAACCCTGTTTGTGTGTCACCAAATACCGTTTTAATATTTTTTTAGCCGAGAATGTAGTGGTTTAATCTTCATGTGTCTAGTCGGTTTGTCAAGATACAGCCTCTTTGCAAAAGTGCTTCGATGATTTCGGAGATGTCTGCCCTGTCTCACGGCAAAGCGTGGGATAGACCCGCTCGCCTCGCAAGCAATCCCACCGACAAAGCGCAGGCCCCGGTACACAGCTGTAGTAACCCCCGCTGACTTCTTTTACTGAGGTTATATTTATTGGTGTTTTATTTCCTGATGTTCTTATGTGTCCTACGTGTTTCAGTCGCCAATTCTGAATTATAACTAACATTAAAAACGTGTTTAAGGAGGAGAGAGAGCAAATAAACCTGTTTGACATCTGATCTTTGGGTTTTTGTTCAGTAATCAGCGTGACCTGTGTATAAACGCATAAAAGAGATAACGTTGGTGTTTCCGTCATGTAGTAACTGCTGGCTTTAACTGTACAAAGGTTGTTCGACACTATGAAACACATACAGACTTCATGATGTTCGGCTAATATTTTTATTGTGAATATTAATCATGCTGACCTCGCTCTGTACACCACGGAGCGAGGTCAGCATATCCACGATATCCTCAGCTCCATGAGTTAACACAAAGTTTCCCAGCTGACTATCTAACTGCCAACTATTCCAGAGACGTGAAAATATACAGCATAAAGAAAAGTGTAAGAGACCCAGCAGCAGATTAGAATAACAGTTATACATTTAATAAATCACCAAATGAATCCAAGAAACGAGCAAATCTGTTCCGACAATTTGAGTTTGTATTCCCTCAGCTGCAGACTCGCTGCTGTTTAAATGTTTGAAAAGGAAGATTAGATATAAAAAACGTCAAACATAGACTCAGTCTGCCTTCACATTTGATATGAGGCCAGCACGTATAGTGGCCTCAGCAGGCTATTACTGAAATACATGTGCTATATCATAAACTATGATATAAATAGGGAGGTCCTATTAACATGTTTAGTTTTAAAGGACACCTTCCTGCCTTTAGTCTCATTCATGAGCAGTATTAGTTTTTCTTCAGTCTGAGGTTTGAAGTTTCCATGTCTGTGTGATGTGTGGTGTGAAGGCTGCTGGTTAAACTGGGACTCACTGTTTAAAGCACTGAGTGCTCATAGAGAGATGCTCCATGAGTCCCAGTACAGACTACAAACATGGTGGAAACTGAGCTTTGACATCCACACACTCTGCACGTCTGTGAGTAACTGTGATGAAGATGTGCAGAGATCTGTGTCCAAACAGGAGAAAGACTGTAAAGACTCTGTGCTTCTAACAGCCTCTGTTAACATATGTGAGGCTGGTTGTTGTTGTTGCCATGGAGCTTTGCACTGTTTGGGTCAGCAGGTCATGTGATCAGGTTTGTTCTGCTGGACGATGGTTCAGTGTCAGGTTTGTTTGCATTCATCAATAAATATCTAAATAAATCAAAGACTCCATGTTTGTTCTTTCATCATGTGACCTCTGCTCATCCATCTCTGTGTGTATCAGGATACATTTGGTTCATAATACACAGAAAAATCAGAGTTATTACCTGTAATAAATGTGAAAGATTCCTGCAGTGATAACCAGGCAGGACTGAAACACATCCAAGCTGTCACCACGGTAACAGCACCGCCCATCCACAGGTGAGGGGAGGAGCAAAAAGAGGGACTTTCACCATTTTATACTAAAAACACTCAACTAATGTTTCTAATATGAAACAAATAAGCCACATTAATGTGAGCGTTTATTAAATAATAATAATCATGATTTCCTCCTGATCTCATTTCCACAGCAGAGAAAACTGTGGTGTATATTGAGGTGGAGGGTGTGGCTCAGGTGTAGAGTGAGGGTGGGGTGCACCACAGCAGCATGGTGTTTTTGTCCAGATGAGCCCAGAGAAGAAACACGAGTGTTCACAGACATCAGAAGCTCAGAGAGGTGAAACATGAGGTTGGAGTCCTCGTCAGCATCCAGAGCTGCTGTGAAACCCTCATGACCAGAGACAGGCAGTAACGCGTTACATGTAACCTGTTACATGGAGGTGCTGGAGTTCACCTCCATGTAACAGGTTCACACCTGAATCTGGGCCCGGGGTGCCAGAGTGTTCAGGGTCAGACGTGCTTCAGGTGCACGAGTGCTTCAGGAGCTCAGCACAGTGTGGAACATCCCATCACTGCTGCTCTGGAGTCAGCCTGGATGAAACACCTGTGAGGCTCCACAGTGAGCGAGCACACCTGCACTTTACAGCTTCTCATCATGTCACTGTTGTAAAGTTAGACTGCTGTGCAGACTGTTAGCTTCACCAACAAGTTTAACCTTCTTTCTACACTTAGCAACATTACGCTGTGTCCATGAAGAATGTACAGATAGGAATTTTGTCATGATCCTGGGTCATGTTGACCCAGCATTTTTAGTTTTTGTGTGTTTTGTATTTTGTTCTTTATTTATGCCTTGAGTTGGTTTTAAACACTGCTGCATCCACCAGATCCCAGCCAGAGTGGATTCTGGAGTCTTCCACGCTCCTGTTGGGGATCCTCCATCTGGGTGGATGAGAACAACCTTCTGAACAATCTAGCAGAGATGGTCCATATCTGTGGGACTGATTTCTGCTAGTGTGGCCGAGCAGTGGTAGCGTGGCCGAGCGGTCTAAGGCGCTGGATTAAGGCTCCAGTCTCTTACCGAATTTCCCAGAGGAACCCACCCGAGGGATTGATAAAGTTTTATCTTATCTTAATAACGCCCATTGTATGGACTGATAACATCCGAAGCGGGTGAATAAAGTCACCCAGTCACTAGCTGTGCCATTACCCAGCATGCACCACTCCCTCCACCAATGCAATAAATGACACAAAAGTAATAGCCTATAATTAATGTATCTGCTGTGTCTGATGGTTTCAGGTAGTTGTTCACATTACACGTCACTACCATGTGATTTTGGAAATGTATAAATATACGGACAACAGGCTCTTCCGCGGTGTTTAGGGAGCTCTATAGCATTCAATAACAGGACCCTGCACATCAATTCTCGACGCGAGGGGCGTACCCGGCGTGTCCATAAGTGACGCAGAGGGAGCCTGACCATGCGTCACACGTTTGACGAGTTAGGAGTGAGAAGGTGCTGACAGGATGGAAATGTTCCACTGCTGCAGTCACAGCACTCAGTGTCTGTGGAGGCTGTTCCTATGACAACAACAGCATCACATCAACCTCTGTGGATCGGTGTGACAGACTGACACACACCAAGAAGCTTTGCTGTGCACACAAACAGCAACACAAAGACTCAATCAGGACCTGCTGATAGTTCAGTGTTTGTCTGTCATGTCTCTCACACTGCGTCCAAACATGGCTCTGTTTTACCCCGAGCTGCTCAGTGCACACAAACCTGGGGGGCCACCCAGCCCATCAGCCATCACATCTGCCCTCACTGATGCAGTGAGTCATCATAGTCATCAATCTAATTCTAATGAATAATAAACAGGTGTCATGTAATCCTGTTTGTAGTTGTGTTCATGTACATTTGTGTTTCTACATGAGACACTTTGCACCTTTACTGTGGATAAAAAGCATCAAGCTGCAGGAAGTGGAGGTGAAAATGAGCCTGAATGGTCACAGAGGACATTTCTACATGATGCAGTTAAATGCTGCTGTTTCTTCATGTGTGTGTTGCTGTTTGGATGCAGTAAATGTGATCAGCTTCATTCAGAAACAGAAAGCTAACATAGTTGCTGATGTCCTGTCCGGGTTCACAGCTGGGCTCTCTCACAGCTGTGTCCTACAGAGGAAACACAGTCCAGTCCCTCCAGAGGTTCACAGACTGGACCTGATGTTACTGTGCAGGCTGCCTTTACCTGCAGACCAGAACCTGCCAACAGAAAAAGACTCAACATGTTTCATGTGTTTGTCAGTGTTTCATTTGTGATTTCTGACTGAAACAGCTCATTATGACCTGACCTTTAGGAAACATGAAACATGATTATCTTTCATTAGTTATTAGCTTCACAATCAACATCTGCTTTTCAGCCCTCAAACATTTCCAGTTGCTGTTAAACAGAGCAGGAACTTACAGATCCTTTCCAAACATCCTGCTTTTAGTTTGGATGCTGACATCATTTGACTTTGGAAACAGAAACTACCAGGGTCACATGATCAGTCTGGCTCTAAGCTGGAACTGATGCACAAATTGATCTGAGACCTCTCAGTCCGTTCTGTCCTGTGTAACCCATATCAACTACTCCCTGTCACATGACCCACGTCAGCTGATTTGAGGTCCCTCTTCTGATTGGCTCCTTTCACGTCGCGGCAACTCTGAAAACCGGCTGTGGAGGGATACTTCCGGGTTCGACTCCTGCTGTGGCTGTGGGCTTATGGCATTTAGAGCGGTATTGGAAAACAAAGCGTTTTCTCCCCTCAATTCATCTTTAAACTCAGCGGTAAGTGTCCTTAATATCTTACAACCTTTGGTTGTCAGTAACCAGCCGATCGTTTTCGCGATTAAAAAATGACTTTGTGCGGCAGCGTTCCCACCGCGAGCAGAACTCCGGTTCAAAAACCGCTGTTTTTGAACACTTTTGTTTACTTAAGCATTTTTATGGGCTTACTTTGAAACAAAGTGCGATTGAATGATTATTGTTATGTGTTGCCTTGAATTCGGCTATGCTGTCTGTTAGACAGTTGTTTTTCTTTATTGTTGTTTTTGTATTGTTTGTAGCGAACTCTACTGGAATGTATAGATTAAGCTACGTAGCCAAGATGACTAATGATTTAACTGTTGTACATTGATGATGATGATGATTTATCATTTGCATTGTTACCTAGACTTGCAGAAAAATATATTTGTTTACCGGTAAACTGAATTGAACTTGATGTGCTAACGGACATTTTTCTGACCTACAGGTCAGGTTTTTTTTTTCCCCTTTGAATTGATCTTCTTCATATTGAAGTGGCGAGCCGGTAGGACCATCCTTTGTTTTCCCCTCTTTTCCCCCACTTAGCCGTCTTTGGATTACGGACATATTTCCCCATTGTATGAAGCTGGACCCTAAGGAGGAATACCTTAAAAGTGAACTTTAAAAAGAAAAGGACCAAAAAAAAAGGACTCTTAGCAAAAGGACTCTTGCACAGAAAGATCACAGCACTGATCTATTATTTATACAGGCCATTTACCATTTAATTGTGGACATTTATGTTGTGTTAAATATTTTGTTCCATTTCCCCTTTCCCCTATTTATTCAATATATTTTTTGGTACAAGACATGACAGTCTTTGGTCTCATCATTCACACCATCTAGGCTCCATAAAGAACTATTTCTTCTGCGCGTCAGTCAGTAAATTCATCCATTGACATAAACTAGTCCTTTAAATAACTTAGCGTTACACCTGGGTTACAGGGATGTCTTTCCTGACTCAGCCAAGTCCTTCACTCGTGTCTCTGCAGCTGTTCGGCCTCTTTAGATCTTTCACCAGTTTTCTTTCCAAAGTCTTTGAATCTTTGCTTCCTGCCTCTGCCAGGTCTGTGTGTAGAAGCATGTGTGTTACTGTTTGACGTCTGTTCATGAATCCTGCCATGTTTAGTTCAATATAGTGACGTGCTGATCTTTACCATGTTGTTCTGTAGTTGTGATCCCTCTGGATTCAAATGATGAACAGATCAGTCCTGTGTGTCCATGGAGCTGACACGTGTCACCCTGACACAACTCTGAAAGCACATGAAGGAAAAGCTCCACCAACAACTTTTCCTTCATCTAACTGCACATTTGCTTCTGTCTGTGTACAAACTGATGTCTGTCCCACTTCAGACTGGATTAAATTCAGCTTCTTCAGGTCAAACCTTCTTGCATTCACTCCAAAAACAGAAAAGTCGTCTGACTCTCAGACTGAGTCTGAGTCCGAGTAAAGTTCACGTGCTGACATACAATGTTGGGGTTGTCACTCAAACACAGTAATGTATCACACACATACTTTCATAGTGTTCTTAAAAGTAATGCATTATCTTCATCAGTTACTGGTTGCAGAAAGTCCTCTCCCCTGCAGCCGACCTTGCTGAGCCTGGTTAGTGAACCGAATCAGTGCTTCTTCCATGTTTGTTGCAGCCTCTAACATGACGACATGTTCAGCAGATGTCTCTGATATGGAGAACACACTTCAACATCTGCAGCAGATTTGGGATTTCTGTGTCTTTGATGTTGCTTGATAATCTCGTGAGAAGTGTTTGATGAAGCAAACACAGACAGTAGATACAGAAGCCCTGAGAACAGAGTGGAGGGTAACCCAAAGACACAAGCACAGCTTTATTTACACAGCACCAAATCACAACAACAGTCGACTCAAGGTGCTTTATATCGTACAGTCGACCCTACAATAAACCATACAGAGAAAAACCCAACGACCAGGCTACTAGTTACTGAAAAAGTGCTTGTGCTTAAAGTGCTTTGTCTACAATATTGCCAAAGAGTGCCAATGTTAAACTTATTCATCTCATCGGCCTCTGACGACCTGTTTGCTGCTGCCTGCCATCCTGTCGGCGCTCTGTGTCCACGTCTTTGTGTGGAATCTGTTTACCTGCTCTCATTTACTGTTTTTGTCACGGTTGATGATGGCCAACCGTGGGGATGCGAGGAAGGAGGAGCCAAATGCTCTGTGATGAAGACAGTGCGTTTATTTACAGTGAGGTAAATAACCAGTACACAATAAATCCCCGTAGCTCCCTTGACTCCCGTGTCATGTCTCACTCAAACGTCTGTGCTCGTGCTCTCCCGTGTTTCCTGTGCATGCTGTCCTGTTCTGCTCCACCTGCAGGGAAACAACAGAGGCAGCCATCAACACAACTCCCACGGGCATACACGACCTGCACGACACTGCACTAGACACCAGAGGTGTGGACTCGAGTCACATGACTTGGGCACTCGAGTCACATGACTTGGGCACTCGAGTCACATGACTTGGGCACTCGAGTCACATGACTTGGGCACTCGAGTCATTCATTTTATGACTTTAGACTTGACTTGAAAAAAGGTTGTAAGACTTGTGACTTGAACCTGTTTACTTGACAAGACTTGATATTTTACCCAAATCTAAAATTTAACATACATATTATATAAAAAGTGCGGCCCATTAATTCTCTTCATTCATTCCTTCTTACCACACTCCGTACGTATGTGAGCGTGAGCTGTAGCACAGCCAATCAAATTAACCAGATTTTTAAAAAACAAAAACGCTCGAGCCAAAAATGCTCCCAAGAGTAATTTCTTTCAGGTACATAAACTACGAAGTAGTAAACAAAAAACAAAATGCAACATACAAAACATGCAAGAAGAGAATCACAGACGGAGATGGAACAACTTCCAACTTGGTCCGACATTTGAAGTTGCACAAAGAACGGTAGGTGCTGCCTTTTTTTGCTACGATGAGATAGCGACTTAGCTAACTTCATCTTATTAGCAGATGTTCTCCGGGCTACGTTGATGACACTGTTTGGCTTTAACATGTATGATATGTTTGTCATGCTATTTTAAATCCGGTCCTACGAGCGCATCCAAGAATAACATGCAACTTGTTAGCTCATAATTGAATTGAATGGTGAGCAGGGTCCGTTTCAGAAAGTGGGTTTTGTAGCTGTACTCAGGGAGGAGAGTTTCTCCCCGTCTCCTCCCCATCATGGTTTAGACTGACAAATATTTATTTTGCATAATGTCTGAGCCAGGGAAATGTTGTTTTGGTTAGAAAATCTGGCCCACCTCAGTGTGTAATTGAGTAGTCCTGCTATACATGGCCCTTTTCTTCTGTCTTTTATGTCAATACATCAAATAAAATACAAATTGACTACGATGACCTGGATGACTGAGAACCTTCACAGACATATTGTATACAGTATATGAAATTTATGGGGGACCACAAGAACCAGGCGCATCGAAATAAAGAATTCTGTGCTTAAATCATGAATTGCAGAATAAATTTGTAAATTCATTTTTGAATTCCATGTTAAAAAAATGATTTTTAAAATGGCGATTCCACTCCTCATTTCAATCCCTTCACTGTTGATCACAGATTAGCTCAGGGATTAACATTTGCATTAGCATCTGGATTTGCAACTTTATATTAAAAATCCTGCTGCGATGCAAATTAGCCACACTTGGCATGTAAAGAGCTCTCTGACCGGTTGGACAGACACAGGCCGGCTGCCTGGATTTCTCCTCACTTCTTGCTGACAGCTTTGCCCTGCTTAGAAGTGTGTGTGTACAAAGGCCGCTCAGCCTCAGGATTTACACTCGGCCCGACACGCATGTGAAGAACAAAGAGACCCTGCAGCGAAACTGAACCTCTGGCTGTGTGCCTGTTTATTATTTCAGTATAGATGATGGAATATGACCAGTCTGGTGTCAGCCTGCTTCTCTGGCAGCGCCTCACCTCTCTGTGCTGCCCCCTGCTGGCTCTGATCATAACTGACTGAGTCCTTGCTGCCACTTTATTAAGTACAGCTTGCTAACACAGCCTCAGACCTGCTTTGCCTTCAGAGCTGCCTTAAATCTTCATGGCTCAGATTCAGCGAGGTGCTGGAAACATCCCTCAGAGTCATGTGATCAGTGACGTCTGCTTCAGCACCGACAGATAAATAAATAAATACATTTGTATTTCTATAGCACCTTTCAAGACAGAATCACAAAGTGCTGCACATAAGATTACAAGTCATAAAAAGATTTAAAAAGAGAAAATAAAACAGGCAAAAAAATTAACCAAAGCAGTTTTAAAAAGGTGAGTTTTGAGTTGTTTTTTAAAAACAGCTGCTGAGTCCACAGTTCTTAATGTTTGGGGGAGAGAGTTCCACAGTCTCTGGGCCACAGTGGCAAAAGCTCTACCACCCTTAGTCCTCCTCTTAGTATTTTTTAAAGCAAGTAAGCCCTGATCAGATGACCTCAAAGACCTGCTGGGGACATCGGGCTGTAGCAGATCAAAGATGTAGGCTGGTGCCAGTCCGTGCACAGCTCTGTAGGTCAAGACCAGGATCTTAAAATTGACTCTAAATTTAACAGGAAGCCAGTGTAACTGAGACAACAACGGTGTCACATGTGAGTACTTGGAGGATTTTGTCAAAAGTCTAGCTGCAGCGTTTTGCACAACCTGCAGACGATCCAGAGAACCTTTGCTTAGACACACCAGGAGACACCAGGAGATGCCGGACTAGAGCAGATACTGAAGGACCCGTCCCATCCTGGCAACAAACTGTTCCAACTTCTGCAATCTGGTAGAAGGTTCTGCATCTTCCGGGCAAGGACAGAGAGACTCAAGAGGAGCTTCTATCCCCAAGCCATCCGTGCCCTAAACACACACACCCGCCCTCTCACATCATCTATAACTGACTGAGACAGGACTCTCTTCCAGACACTAAACCAAGGCACAATGTACATTTCAAATGTACATTGTGTACCCCCCCCATTTTTGCACATGTCGAGGAGCGTGTCAGGCTGCATTTCACTGTGTGTTATACTTGTATAACTATGCATGTGACAAATAAAGAACCTTGAACATAAACAGCGAATTACAATAATCCAAGCGTGACGAGATAAATGCGTGTATAGCAATCTCCAGTTCAGAGCGAGATAAAACCGGGCTTAGCTTAACCACATTTCTTAAATGATAAAAACAAGACCGAACCAGAGATTTGACATGCCCATCCAATGTGAGACTTGAGTCAAAGGTGACATCTAAATTCCTGATAGAGGATTTAACACAGAGTGAGAGAGGACCAAGGGCTTTCACTATCTGTGATAGAAACCTATCAGGGGCGCATACGAGGACTTCGGGTTTCCCCTCGCTGAGTTGGAGGAAATTTGCAGCCATCCAACGTTTGATCGAATCTAAGCAATCCTTCAGACGCTGAAGCTTAGATAAATCCTGGGGCTTAAAAGAAACGTACAACTGTGTTTGGGGAGTGCGACTGTCTGTGCAGTGTCTATTTGTGTCTGTCTGCACGTTGGGTGAGTGCAGAGTGTTTGGTTGTGTATATGGGGTGGGAACGCACGTCTGTGTCCACGTGCGCCTGTTCGTCTGTGTCTATATGTCAGGTTGGGTCTTAGACTCAACCTCTCTGGGTACATCTCAGGCCCTCTAAAGTACGGAGGCCTATCTCCCCTCACCACACTACCTGCCGGTGGCTGATGCCCTCAGACGTTGGTGTGTTGGTGGTCCTTGTCGTCTGGGGCTGGGCGCTCATGTATGTACAGGCTCACTCCTGGTGGCCGATTGGCGGGGCCGGGCGCCTGTGGCCCGGCTGGGCCCCTTCCGGGGGGTGGGATGCCCTCAGGCCTCTGGGCCTGAAGCTTGGTCCTCTCTGGCACAGCTGGCTGCCGGCAGAGCCCGCGGGCACGCCACTGCAACCCCCTCTGGCCTCTGCTCCGTAGCTGCAGGGTGACCTCTCGTTTGGGGCTCTACTCAGCTCTTCCCAGGAGGGTGGCACGGTTCCCCCCGCTTTTGGTGGTCCTCCTCGGGTCCTTGTACTCTGGGGCCTCTGGGTGTCTGGGGCCTGGATCTCCTCCATACCTGCTTCATGCCCTGGAGGACGGGGCCATGGCTCCCCACACTCCCTAGCAGATCATTACATGGAGAAACCTTTGGAATGCAAGCATGCTGATCCACACAGGTATGCACACAGGTGTACACACAGGTATTCACAGACGCGGACTACAGCTTTCTTGGCTGCTGCCTCAAAGCACACTGTGCGCTGTCTATCTTGAGTGTTGCACAATATCGTTTATTATTTAGTAACTATTGATATCTACTGCTAGCTAGTTTATTGTGATGGTGTTGTTTTTATTATGTTGCTCTTTGTTGTTTGCTTTCTCTTCTGTTTTTTTCTCCATACAGGTGACCCAGGAGTTTTGTTTGTGGTTTTTTTTGTGTTTTTTTTTTTTTCTCTCTTCCCCCCCTTCTCACCGTCTCTTCTCCCCTTTGGTTTTCTTTCTCTCCCTCTCTTTCTTTCATTCTTTCTCCCTGTCCTATCCCACAGTCATGTCTGTCCCGTTTGTAGCAACCGAAAATAAAATAAATTCATAATTATAATAAAGGTCAATCAAATGGACCAATATGGCAAGGCCATGATGATCCACTTGGTAAAATAAATCCGCTTGGCATCTTTCTTGGCCTCAAGACAACAATTCTGATGGCTATAGATCCAAACGGGACAAAAAATAAAATAAAATAAAATAAAAAAGAAACGTACAAGTGAATATCATCAGCATAACAGTGATAAGAAATGTCCTCAAGAGAGCCCATTATATGCTGGAGGCGGAGAAGATAAATTAAAAACAATAAAGGCCCCAAAACTGACCTTTGAGGGACACCATAAGTAAGGTAGGTAGAGGATGACCTAAAATCGGAGACCGCCACAGAAAAGGATCGGTGATGGAGATAAGAGGAGAACCACTCTAAGGCAGTTCCAGATACACCAACCCAATTTTTCAGCCTTTCAATGAGGATGTGATGGTCAGCTGTGTCGAAAGCTGATGTGAGGTCCAACATGAGTAGAACAGAGCATTTACCTGCATCATTATCCATCAAGATATTGCTTGAGACCCTAAGAAGGGCTGTCTCCGTGGAGTGAAATCGACGAAAACCGGACTGAAACCATGTTTATGTAGAGCTGCCATGAGTTGCTGAGCCACAACCTTTTCTAGAAGCTTAGCAATGAACCGTAACTTAGAGATAGGTCTGTAGCTGCTCCAAACACAGGGGTCAAGCTGAGGTTGTTTTAAAAGTGGGAGAATAGCAGCGTTTTTAAAATAAACCGGAACTATACCAGATGCCAGTGAAGAGTTGATTAAAGTGAGCACACATGGGCCAATAGACTTGAAGACATTTTTGAATAATGATGCAGGTACAATGTCAAGTAAACAGGAGGATGCTTTCACTGAATTCACTAATTTTACCAGCTCAGGTAGTGAAACAGGAGAGAAAGTATCCAAGATAGCGGGCCGGGATGGGGTAGAGATCGAGATAACAGGTGCTGAGTGTGAAAAATTCATTCTCACGTTATGAATTTTTGCGGGTCGTCCAGCCCTGGCCGTGAGGTGTCCCTTATTTATTTTTCAGGGAGTTGGCAACCGTAGATGAACATCATTCAGAGAACAGCTTCCAGCTTCTTTTGTTCTGCTACAGTTTGGATGGATTTGCATTGCAAAGAGACTGAAGTGGATAGGGTCAGGAGGTCAAAGGTCAGAGCTCCTGTGGGTCTGAGGGCGGCCCCACGCTGGAGAAGGATGAAGGAGTCTGACCTGAGCCAGTGTTGGACATGAACACATCAGCACTGCTGTCAGTGAGCCTAACGACAGCCGTTAGCATCATTTCAGTGTTTCAGTCATTTAAAAACACTTCCTGTCACTGTGGTGGTTACAGTGACATCATGCAGTTTGTGCTTTGACCTCCAGAGGGCCTCGCTGTTGCTGTGTGCAGCAGCCTGTGTCACTCATGCAGTCATGCACTGCGGTGTCATAAGGAAACTCAGCTTTTTGATATAAAGTTTTTCTTGTTCATATATATACATACATACATACATTGGGTGAATGTGCAGTAGTAGCAGCCAGCAGGTGAATTCTGTACCTTGTCTGGACTGTTGTGGGAAGGACTCTGTCCTTAGTTTATGGTGTTTAACACTTTTGCACCACAAGGAAAAGGCTGGACGGTGAACGCGCTTGTCCACAAAGCTGAGGTCAGCAGTACGGCCACCTCCGGGTGGTCCGGGCAAATCCAGGTTTTGATTGCATGATTTTTTTCTATGAAGTGTGTAGAAACTGAGGAATGCAGTAAAGAGAAGTGTGTGTGAGAAGTGCTGTGGGTGTGTGTAGAACCGAGAGTGATGGACAGAGATGTGTTAAAATGTGGACAGAAGAATAAGAGAGGGAAAGTGTTAATGAGCAGTGATGAAAATGATATTGAATAAATGTTTTAGTGTGTTAGCACAGGTGGCTACGGAACTGGATCAGCGTCCTCCACAAGCACAGCGGCCGGAGCAAAATGATAGCTTAACATAATTGGAACCACACCCAGCCTGTGTTTTGGCTGAATATTACACAGCTTCACTCCATGTACACCTCACGATGAAGAACAAGCTTCGAGGGCAATCAATCTCTCCCTGAAGACAAAATGCAGTTCGAGAGCAACGGCGTCGACTTCAAGACTCAACAATGTGAACACACAGCAACACTGCCCTGAACCTTACAGGGTTCAGCAGCATGTACACATGCCATAGTGGATGGAAGTATGCACTCCCAATCACAAGCTGGGAGGTTCACCAGCCACATCAATGCGTGTGAATGGACTTGAGAAGACTGAGTTTCACATTTGCTATACTGGGAAGTGAAATGGCAAAGACTGAAAAGAGTGAAAGACATAAGACAAAGCTGAAGAGGAACGGCCCACTGGGCCTCTGACACGCCACAACCGTGAACTGCTGCCGATGCAGGAGAGAGACAGAAGCTGTGAGGAGTGGGGAGAAGAGAGCATGGAGGTCTGTTGTTGTTAATGTGAGAACACATGAAAATTGGGCTGGAAAACTGTGGCCGGCTGTCTTGTGGAGGTTGATAAAGAGTCCGTAGGATCGCAACAAAGGTAAAACTAAAACACACACAAACACACAAACAGAGAAATGTGAAGGAAAGGCAGCTTTGAGGACAAAGCCCTGCTGAACCTGCAGCTCCACTGCACACACAGCCATTAAACCTGCCTACTAACACACACACATGCAGTGAAGATCAGCTTGTTATCTGTCGTCAGTGTTAAAATTGTGCAAATTTCACAGACACTTGTTATCAAACGCTGAGTGTATCCACTGCTGACAGTTAACTCTCTAGTTGCAGGACAACAGTTTAACTTTTGTGGGGAAAAATTCTGGTTTGACCAACCAGTGATCAGACAATAAGTTTAGTTGTTGATATAGTAAATTGTCAAATACTTTCTGCTTGATTGGTGCAGCACAAGTGATTTACTGTATGAAGTAAATTCTCTTTTGTCATAATGTTTTGAACACGCATCTCTGTTGTCCTGTCAGCTTAGTGGGTTAATAGCTGATATGCAAATTAGCTGATTGTTACTGGATTATAAAGCAAGTGAATAAGATGTAGCAGAGGGTTGAGTTTCCTGTTTCTGATGTGTGGCTGAAGCTTGCACCCAGATATACACTCTGATTACATGAGACCAAACTTGTTTTGTGAAATACCTGACAGCATGTTACACGTTTTATGTTTGGGGAAGAAAATTCACATTCCAGTGATAAAACATTGATATGAAGTGTTAGGAAGCTTTTAATGGTGAACATTAGTGATGTTTGAACTGTGCAGCTGCTCATAAAAAAGTGTGTGTTTAGCAGGTGGAAGTAGGTCAGTTGGCCCCAGACTTTCCAGAACTGTGTGATATTCTGGAGCACTTGTGGGCAACCAGTAAATACGATGTGGGGAAAATGAACAAAACAAAAAGACTCTTAAGCCTGATTTCAGACCATGTAAGCATTAAAGCCAGAAGCAGTGACTGCATGGCAGGTTCCAACCCCTACAGCCTGTTATTTCACCTGAAGGCAAAACTTTTCCTTTTTCTGGTAGATTTTGGGGTTTTTGTTTTAGTACCGGGCTGATTCTGAAGGTTAGGTTTAGGTTGTTTTCCTTTTTTCTAAGAGAAAGACTGTTTTTTTATTTACACTTAGACAGATCCGGAACCGGGCCTAATATGTTGTTTTGTTTGATTTTTTTGTAACAGTGCACTTAGGAAAAAAACCTGCCAGGTATCGCCCCTCTGGGGTGATATTTTGTGTGTTGATGATTTAAAAGCAGGCCTGCAAGATGGGGGGCAAAAGCGCTATAAAATACTCTAATTGAGAGCAAATATAAGGTGAGTTTCTCTAGATTACACTTGGATTCTGAGAAAATTCACCTACCTGCCCACATGGAAAAGATATATATAAATCTTATAAAGTTTGTATCTGTCTTGTGAAACTTGTATGAAAAGCATATAAGTGTGAAAACAGACATAAGATCCCTTAAAAAATTATATAATGAAACTTGTATGTTTTGGATACTTCCTAAAACAATGTATGAAAGTAATGAGAAAGTGGCCACTTTCATGAGTAATCACCAATAGTACCACAATTTGTCATGCATAGATCATGAATGGATGAACAGATGCCTGCTTTAACTTATTTACAAGCTGACATTTAAAAACATCAACCAATTAATGTATTTATTAATTTATAAGTCGGAGTTCCTCCAACCACAGTAATTTCATCAAAAGATGAACAAAAATTGTTAATGAAGACAAATCAGTCTGACATTTTTAATAAATCCTGCTCATTTTACAGTCTTTGTGCTTATTATTTAATGTTAATCTGAGTGCAGCTTCCTGTCCTTCATCACTGTGTATATTTGCCTTTGAACTTGTCAGACCAGTTCAGAGTAAAGTTCACTGTTGAAATGAAATCTTGTTGTAGCTGCCAGTGTAAAAACACTGATCCTGGTTTAGCTCTGACACTGTTTGCTTTATTTGGAATATGAACAATACAAACATTCAAAGCCAGGACGTTTCTCTGTTTACATTCTTCTAGATCCTGTTAAACTTTCTATTTACACCACAGTCAGTCAGTTATATATCTGGGGTATTTTTCCACTTACCAAAACACTGGTAATGACAAATAGCACGAAGCTGGATTTCAACCCATTCAGTTAAGCCAGGGTTTCAACTGTGTGTCCAAATGAAGGGGGTGGTGTTGGCAGAATCTGACTAATATAAAAGGAGAGTGTGGAGATCCATAAATTCTTTTATTGCTGCCGTATAACCTGCATCATTATACCTGCATTGATAACATTCTTTACAGCATTATTCCATCTAATAATATTTCTCACAGTATTGATACTGCATTACAGCTGTTGACTGAAGATGTCCATCTGAGGATCTTCCATTATGCTAACTTTTATTACAGGTACGGTCAGAAGTATTTCATACACGTTGCATATCTGCGCTTATTTTGAGTTGATGTTCGGGTCATTAAGGGTCTTAAGCTTCACTGGCGTGACTGTCCAGGTGATACATGCTGAGGGAAACTAGAACACAGAAGGATAACTGCAATGCATGCTTACAGTACATATAATACATATAATCTAGGAATGTGTCCGGCCTGAGGCCTCAACTCATTTGGTGTCTTAATATATTTTATTCTACTTGGTAACAGACGATCAGAGTCAATAATTAGCCTCAGAGACCCTGAGGGCTTGAAGTTTACTACCTTGTATGGAAGCTGTTATAGAAAAGAGAAGTTCTATGTCTGCTTATAGCTATTAAAGATGTACGATTAACTGTGACTAATGTCTGGAACCTATTTTAATCTGTCATTGATGCCATGGGGGGGCGTGTACCCCACTGCTTTATAAGTGTCCACAACATGTATTTTGGTCAGAAGACATATGTTGATGTTTTCTCCTGTGTGTTAATAAACTCACCGTTTGATTGCACTTTTCTGTGACCTCCGTGGTTTGTGACACTGCTCTGCATTGATCGATTTCGCGACAAGTGTTTCATAATCTTCTCATCTTCTTCAACAGAAAATGATAAAATAAATAATAACAACAATGGTTGAACAAATGGACTAATACGGCAATCAGAATCAGAATCGTGTTTATTGGCCAAGTATATGTGCAGACACATACAAGGCATTTGGTTCCAGTAGATGGAGGCTCTCAAGCACAGCAATGTAAATCTCACACACACACAAACGCACGCACGCACACACACACACAAACGCACGCACGCACACACACAAACGCACGCACGCACGCACCCACACAGTATTCTTTGTTCACATGTATACCTATGTAAGACGTTATATGTTAATGAACCTATGCATATTCATGTCACCACAATAAAAGGAGTGCTGTGGGGAACCTGGCTGAGAGTCTGACGGAGGTCAAGTGGTGGAACGACACTTGGCTCCAGGCAGGTCTCCCTCATGCATGAGTAACCAGAGAACTTTGGTGCCTTGTGTCTTGCTTTTTGCTGCGTAGCAAATTGTCCTTAATGTTCCAGCGAATAGGTTTATGCTACAAACCTATCACATGTTCATAATTTTGTAGGCGTAGTCTTTGTACTAAGAATTTTGTTTTTTTATCGATTATCTCATTTAATTCTAGTTTTGTTTTGCGTATTTTGTTCAATGTTTCCTGATCTTGGTGGGACGCGTAGGCTTCTTCTAGTGATTTGATGTTTTTCTAATTCCTGAATATTTTTGTTTTCTTTTTTCTTTTTATGTGATGAGAAAGAAATTATTTTACCTCTCATCACAGCTTTCCCTGCTTCCCATAGAACAGAAGCTGATGTTTCGGGAGTGTCATTATAGTCCAAATATGAAGTCCACTCTTTTTTAAAATATTTAATAAAGTCTTCATCTTTAAGTAGTGATATATTAAATCTCCAGTTTTTTCTTGGCGTAGTGTTATTCTTGTGCATTAGGGTTAAAGATACAGGACCATGATCGCTGACAGCTATAGGATGAATCTCAGTGTCTGAAATGTCGTTCAGCAGTGAGCTGCTGACCAAAAAATAATCCAGACGAGAGTAGGAGTGGTGGACATGTGAGAAAAAAGTATATTCCTTACTGGTGGGGTGAAGGGAGCGCCATGCATCGCAAAGACCAAAGTCGCTCATATACTGTTTGATTATATTTGTGGACTGCCAATTACGCTGAGTTCCCGCTGTATTGAGCCTATCCATGTCTTCATTTAGTCCAAGGTTGAGGTCGCCTCCAAGAACAAGTGTGCCATCTAAGTGTTCAGAGAGTGCACTGAAAAAACCGTGAAAGAATGAGGGATCCTCAACATTTGGACCATATACACTTGCAATACATAGCTTTTTATCAAGTATAGATAGTTTAATGATTAAGAATCTGCCCTCTGGATCTATAACTGTATCGAGTACTGTGAAATTAATATTTTTATGTATTAAAATTGCTACTCCCCTTTGTCTAGAATTATAACAAGCTGAGAACACATTGGGAAACTCAGGTGTTTTAAGTTCATTCGAACCTCTAAGAGGTCTGTGGGTCTCTTGTAATAGGACAACATCTGCCTGTAGTTTTTTGAGTTGGTTAAATATTTTTAACCTCTTTTCTCTGGAGCCAGCTCCATTTATATTCCATGTAATGAACCTCAGTGTACCCATAGATGTTTGTGTGTAACTAGGGATGTATATATATACTCTATACTGTGAACATTTTCATATTCTAGTGCTGATCTCAGTGTTAGGTTAAAAAGTTTAACTTCGATTTACATTTTAATACATATCTTTTCTTTGTCAATTTGTGTTCTTTGTTTTTTGTTTCTATTAATGCTAGGGGTCTTCGTAACAACTTAAAACGTAAAGCCACTTTTCTTTATGCAAAGCAACTTAAATCTGACTTTGTGTTTTTACAAGAATCTCACTCTACTATCAACGATGTTAGTTTTTGGCGATCTCAATGGGGAAATTCTATATGGTTATCTCATGGAACTGAACGATCAGCTGGGGTATCAATCCTAAAAAACAGATATAATGGGGATGTTTTACATACAGAATGTGATTCCGCAGGTCATTACATATGTCAAGTCATAAAATATAATGATTTAGTCTTAATTGTAACTAACATATATGGGTTTAACACGAAGCTAGAAAATGATCATTTATTTTTGATGATTGAAAAAAAAATATCTAGCTGGTTAAATGAATTTCCAAATGCAAAATTATTACTAGGTAGAGACTTTAACTGTATTATGGATGCTGAATTAGATAAATTTCCTCCGGGACAGTCGAAAATAATTAATACCACATTGAAGGCTGTTATGGTACGTCTGAAACTTACAGACATTTGGAGATTCAAATTTCCTCAGTCCAAAATGTTTACTTGGTGCAACAATTCTAACTCGAGACATTCAAGGATAGACTTTTGGTTAGTTTCAGAGAGCTTTGACAGCAATAGCATAGATGTAGGTGCTTGGCCTTCTCCAGCAACAGATCATAAAGCCATATATATTAAAATAAATCTAACTTCTCTATCTAATTCTTCTGTTGTTAAATTTACATACTGGAAACTCAACAGCTCATTATTACAAAAAGACGATGTGAAAAAGGAGCTTAAAGAACTGATCTCAAACTTTTGGTCTATAGCTCAAAAAGATTTAAAGTATGGAAATAACTGGGAATTATTAAAATTTGAAATTGGCAAATATTTAAGGAAGGTTGGCAGCCTTAATGCAAAGTCCAAAAGATTAGAGGAAGAAAATACAATCTCTCAAATCACACAGTTATCTAATAAACAAATTGACACTTTAACTGAAGAGGATAAAATGAACCTTGCTAAATTACAAGATAAATTAGATCGTTTATACACAGACAAAGCAAAAGGCGCTTTTATCAGATCAAGATCTAAATGGCTTGAAGAAGGTGAGCGTAATTCCCATTATTTCTTCAGTTTAGAAAAGAAATACTCAAGTATAAATAATATTAGCAAATTAATGATAAATGGGGTTATAACAGAGGATTACAGATTAATCTCTAAATATTGTAGTCATTTCTATAAGGAACTTTATAGCTCTACATTTTCTCAGGAAGCTGCAAATCATCTCTTAAAATCGCTGAATGTTAAATCTATCAGCCAAGAAGATTCTATATTATGTGATCAACCCATCTCATTAGAAGAAGTCAAAGATGCAATTGGGCTTTTGAAAAATAATAAATCTCCAGGTACGGATGGTCTTACTGCTGAATTATATAAAACTTTTTCTGAAGAGTTGTCTCCCTTTCTTCTTGAAGTATTTGCAGAAAGCATAGGAAACCAACAGCTTCCCACTACGATGAATCAAGGTTTGACTACGTTGATTCCGAAGCCTAATAAGGACCTATTAATGATTGATAATTGGAGACCAATTAGCTTGCTAAATAATGATTATAAGATATTTGCTCTAATTATAGCTAACAGACTTAAGATGGTTCTTGACTCTGTTATTGATGAAACACAATCTGGCTTTATGCCCAAAAGACACATAACTAACAATATCAGATTGGTTTTAGATATTCTGGATTATTCTGACCTCATAAATTGCAATGGTTTCATATTATTTTTAGACTTCTACAAGGCCTTCGATACGGTGGAGCATGAATTTATATTTCAAGCTCTGGATAAGTATGGTTTTGGCTCTTACTTCTCTACAGCGATTAAAACATTATACCATAACAGTAACAGCAGTATTAAATTAACAAACGGTACTTCACCCAGATTTAACATACAAAGAGGGATAAGACAAGGCTGTCCCATTTCTCCATACCTGTTTTTGTTAATTGCCCAACTATTGTCTAACCATATGAAATCAAGCAATGTAAAAGGTATATCACTAATTGGCAAAGATGTACTCATAACACAGTTAGCGGATGACACTACATTATTCCTAAAAGATGAATATCAAATCTCTATTGCTATTGAAACAATCTCCATATTTTCCAAAGCTTCTGGATTGTACTTGAATATTCCTAAATGTGAACTTATGGCGATAAAAGAATGTTCGAAAACAGCTTTGTGTAACATTCCAATAAAACAAGAAGTTCGTTATTTAGGTATCATAATAACCAAAAATCAGGAAAGTAGAATAACTCAAAATCTTTATCCTATTCTAGAGAAACTCAAACACAGATTTAATCAGTGGCTCTTAAGAGATTTGTCGTTAAAAGGCAGGGTATTAATAACTAAAGCAGAAGGCATCTCTCGTCTTACATACACTGCATTGGCATTGCACCTTGATAAAAAACTTATAAAAGAGGTTGATAAGTTACTTTTCAACTTTATCTGGAAAAATAGGACACACTACATAAAAAAAACAGTTCTTATGAACTCCTATGTCAATGGAGGACTTAATGTGTTGGATTTTAACACTTTAAATAACATATTCAAAATAAATTGGTTGAAGAATCTAATTACTAATCCTACTTCCATTTGGAATACTATACCTGTGTTCATGTTTTCTAAGTTAGGTGGCACTGAATTTTTCCTTACTTGTAATTTTGATATTGATAAAATCCCTTTAAAAATCTCTGCTTTTCATCGTCAAGCTTTTTTAGCTTGGACTCTTATTTACAAGCATAACTTTAGTCCACACAGTTATTATATCTGGAATAATAAGGATGTTTTATTTAAAAGAAAATCTCTCTTCTTAGATAGTTGGTTTAGGAATGACATTGTTTTAGTCAACCAATTATTTGATTCGAATGGTACGCTTTTCTCCTATGAAGAATTTTGTTTACATTTCAATTTAGCTATAACTCGTCATGATTATACAAAAGTATTTGGCTCAATACCATCAGGGGTTTGTATGCTGTTTAAGAATCAACCTAATATCACTTCATTCCACAGGCCGTTGGCATCTCCCATACAAACTTTTGTTGGCAAGATTTGCTTTTCTAAGCAATCTAAAAACAACAATAAATCGATTAGAGCTTTATTTCAGAGTACCATAACCACGCTACCATATGTTATTTTTTTCTGGAACCGGCTGTCAGATGGTATTATGTGGAACGAAGTTTGGAAACTCCCTAATCAGTTTTTAATTACCAACAAAATTAAAGATATTTCTTATAAATTAATACACAGAATTTATCCTTCTAAAGATGATCTTCGAAGCAAATTCAAATTAGACATTGATACAAGCTGTAGCTTTTGTAAAACTTCCAAGGAAACTACTATACATCTTTTTTGGTTTTGTAACCTTGTACAAGATTTTTGGCAGAGTTTATGTGTTTTTATTTCAGAAAATATTTTTAAAGGATTTGTACTGTTTTGGAAATATGTTTTGTTTGGTCTGCACAAAAACCAAAAACAATTCAACTTTGATAACAGATATATGGTTAACTTGTTACTTTTAATGGCTAAACTTCACATTCACAAGTCCAAATGTTTAGGAAGACATCCCTCTTTTTATGTATTCTCCTTTGAACTTGTACAGTATCTTAACTCAATTAAGAACTCCACTAACCCAAAAGCTATAAAAACTATTGGTGTTTGTGAAAAAATCAAGATCTTTCAATCACGTTATTCTTTGGCTTGATCAGTTACTTTCCCCCTAGCATATTTATATTGTTGTTTCTGAATACTGTTCTTGTATTTGTTTATCTATGCATACAATTCTTTTGTAAGTGCAACACCATTATTGTAGTACTGTTTAATTCCATTTTGTATTGTACTGATGTTTCAATAAAGGTTTGAAAAAAAAAATTTTGGTGTGAAGGAAAAAAAAAAGTTTGCACATGCTCAGTGTGACAGGTTGTTGGCTGCTGTGTTTGCACATGCTCAGTGTGACAGGATGTTGGCTGCTGTGTTTGCACATGCTCAGTGTGACAGGTTGTTGAGAAGGGTCTGGCTGCAGCCACTGTGGAGCTCCACACTAACCGGAAACACGTGACCTCCACACTAACCGGAAACACGTGACCTCCACAGTAGCCGGAAGCACGTGACCTCCACAGTAGCCGTAAACACGCATGGATACCGTGGAAGTCTTGCAAGTTGATCGCAAAGGTTGGTTAAGTCTTTCTTAAATAAATTTGCCGTTAGTGATTTCATAATTCTAGGAATCGTCTAGTTTTCTTACAATGATCATGTTGCCACTTTTTTTGCGTTACAACAACATTCCTCCTTATTTTAATGTTTTTTCATCGTGCTCCATGGCAGAGAAACACACAGATATGCTTTTTCCTGGGCCTGGTTTCAGTAAGAGAGCTGGATTAACGGCTTCTGTGGGCGAGAAGAAGCAAAATCCACATTTTGCATTAGAGTATGATTTATTGTTGGCGTCAGAGATGCGAAATAACGAATACTTCAATACTGTACTTAAGTAGAATTTTCTGGTATCTTTACTTTACTGCTGTACTTTTTTGTGCCTACTGTATACTTCTTTATACTTCTACTTCTCACATTTTAGCACGCTTATCTGTACTTTGTAATCCGTACATTTGTAAATCAGCCCCCCGCACGCGTGCTTTGGACGCAAGATTACTTCAAAATTTTGTACATAAATTATATTTTAGACCCTGTACTTCTTACTTCCACTTGACTAAAAAGTCGAGTCGGTGCTTTTTAAACAGAGGTATCTAAACTGTAGTAAGGAACGTGTGTACTTGTGACACCTTTGGTTAGCGTCAACACTGTAAATTTCGTCACAAACAGATTTAGATATTTATCAATACTTCTATTCGTCATTCTTTTCTGTACAGCTTTTTTATTGCCCAGATTTTAGTTAGCCTCTGCTCAATTGACTGTTATATGTCAATAGAAACATGTCTCACAAATTAAAGTGTCTTGTAAAATATTTGTGGGGGTTTTTTCAAGGATTTTCTTCCCAAATCTATTACATGCCAACTGTAAATTGTTATTTCTGCTAAAACCTTAACTTAAATGTGTATATGGTGTTTATCTGTTTCTCTCTCTGTTTTAGATGCACTTATCAATCTGGAATTCGGGCTTAAAGCCAGAATTGCAGGAATGCAACACGTGTTGCAGAGGACTTTTTCACTGCCCTCTGTGCCCCACTTTCAGCCCAACTGTCAGGGCAAAGATTGAGGAGCATCTAAGTGTGCATATAAAAAATGCTTTGCCTTTCAAAGGTATGTTTGTATTAAATATACTTTATAGTTATAAATATGCACTTTTTTAAGCACTTCTGCAGTATCTTTGTTGACTTAAAAGTTGCTGTTGATATTGTTCAGTTCAGTGCATATCTGCAACAAAAATAGTGTTTTTATAAAATATATTTTTATTTACTTTTCACCACTTTCCTAGACATAACTTTTGTGATCCATACCATTTATCTTTCATTATTGAGGTTGGCTTGGATGTTTTTGTTAACATGTACAATCTGATTGTTAGACAAATTGATTGCATTCTATACAACTACATTTAAATGACATCTGTTTGTTTGTTTGTTTTTTTCTCTTACAGATGAAATGATATGCCGGTGCAGGCTGCCTTGTAGGACAACAGGACACTTTCACCGCCCTGTCTGTAAGATTACAATCATACGGCGTGGGGATATGGCAAGGCATTTATTGTCTTGTCAGCATTCTTCAATACCAAGTCAGCCACCATTGTCAGGACTGCTCCCCGCTGAACTCTCCGAGGAGACCCGTATTCCTCCGGCAGTACTCTTCGAGGAGCCCCGTCTCCCCCCCAAGGTTTTGTCTTTGGGATCTGAACCATTTTCTGAGTCTTTGTTAGAACATTCATTGGCTCTACCCTCTGTGTTCAATAAAACTGCAGCTGATGGAAAGTCCATGAAAATGACATGCCCTCACTGTGGCCTTGCTCTTCGTACCAAAAACTACAAGGCTCACATGATGAGGAAGCACTCCAACCAATCAATAGATGTTTGCCTGGCCAGTCATCTGCAGTGTGTTTGTGTAGATGAAACTACAGGGTTATTTGCTGTGCAGAGAACTGGCCATGGGTTTTCTGTGCCAGTTCACGTTCAGAGGAAAACATGGGGTATGTCTCACAATATCAGATGTGAGCTGGAGGAATGTCAGCAATACCAGTTGCTGGCCCAGCGGAGCGGACTAGGCTTCAGTTTATGTGAGCACCTTCGCTCACTAGATTACTGCCGAGAAACTGTAAAGGAGGTTTTTCTTCAAGAGCACATCGTGATGGAAATGGTGGACCTTAAATTTTTTGGAGAGGCCAAAGCTGCTACATGCATAAAGAGACAGAAAGCTGCCCAGATGGCACATGCTCCACTTTGTGTGAGGGTGGATTTTGGTGGATCCTCAACACAGATCTGTTTGTCTGTATTTGAGCCGGAAATACACATGTTTCTGCCGTCTTGGCAGAATATTTGTGACTTACAATGCTCTGAGGAACACCTGGCATTGTGCTTGTGCAAAGCCTCGAATATCATGTCCTCATAAAAACATAGCTAAATGGCATCTCTTCCAGACACAGAGAGACATCTTCAAATCAACTGTACCACTATCATCAGGCACCCCATCACAGATGACTCAGGAGAGTTCTTCCTTTGAGGACAATGCTGCCGTCGAAAGGAGTATACGCTATATTTTTAAAGAGAAAAAAATACCTGGATCTCTTCCAGAAAATGTCATCTCACAGAAAATGGATCATCAGAAACAGCTCTTTCCATGTGAAACGTTGTGCCAGGTGTGCCCAGAGCACCCAAAACTTGATGAGGCTGTTCTAGTTACCAATAAAGCGAGGATTGTCAGCATGATGGGAGTGATTGAGAGTAAGTTTTAATGAATAAGATTAAACATCAGTGTGAAATAATTAGTTATAATTGTTCCTATACTAATGTTTTGACATTAATGTGATTTGTCTTTAACAGATGTTTCAACACACCATAGATCGTGTCCTCGGTGCCACATGGTCTACAGGTACCAGGAGTGGACAGATGGGCTTCACAACTTTGACAACCATGTTGTTTTGTCTCTTGAACTTTGCCTTTTTTTGAGAGAAAATCTGCAGGTGAGGATCACAAAAATAAAATATACTCATCTGAAGATTGCTTTAAAAATGTGTTTGTGTCATTATGATATTTTGGTGCCCAAATTTAAATATCTGTGTAATCATAGTCTTCTTCACCCTATTGTCATATTACAGAACCATGTATCTGCTTCAAGGGTCATTGACTCATTGGAGGGCTTAAGAAGAGTGAAGTTTCCTTCTCGGGATACCATTTTTAATGCTTATTGCCATTTTGAGGCTTTGACTGACGCAGAATACATGTACTCCTGCATAAACTGTGGGTTTCACCCCCCTGTGGTAGTTATGGACTTACACAGAAAAGGGGTGTTCAAGTTAGCAGGTAAGTTTAATGTACATTTGTGTATATAGTTCATTGTGTACATTATGTGCATATTTTTATGAGTCAATTTATTATAGTGAGTGACCTCAAAGCCCCGGAAGACTTCAACGGTGAACATGACATTGAAGGTTTTTGGAACTCTATTCACCTGGAAATGATAAGCCGTGGGTTTTTTCCAAGTGAGTGATGGCAAAAACTTTTTGAAAGTCATTCAGTGTTTTAAAGTAATTTAGATTGTAATTAAAAACATGCCATTTTCTGTAGGCGGTGTGAAGAATCCATTTTCCGTTCCACCAAGTTACACGCACTGGGCACCATGGATCGGGAGTGAAACTCGAACAAGTGACATTGTGCTTAACACAGAGTTTAAAAAAGTAGGAACAAGCTCTTCACATGAAGCAAAGCTTAGCAGTGTCACAGAAGACCGTCTGTTGGATGAACTTGCCAAACAAAAGGTAACATTGCTTTGAAGTTTTCAGAATATGTGACATAAAGTTCTGGGGTTGTTCCATTTACAGTTTTCCCTAATTGCTGTCAGGTTGGAGTGGTAAGAAAATTGTGTAAAGCATGCAACATGGACTCCAAAGGCTCCCGCTTTGATCTCATCACCAGACTGAGGGAGAAGATGAAGAGCAGGCAGACATATGATAAGGTCTTTCAAAGCATATGGGGTGCCTCTGGTAAGCATCACTTAGCGATTATTAGAAGTAGCATTAAAAAATGTAATTACAATTACAAACAACTTTTTAAATCTTTGCTTGCAGGAGGATGGTCTGTAATACTATGTCCACATGGCATTGTATACAGTGTTAAATTTAATCTTCGTGCTGAAAGTCCCCGGGATTTTGCTGACCTTCTCCTGTCCTGGAAGCACATGCCAAACGTCTGTGTTTACGATTTTGCGAGGGGTTTGGCAGCACACACCAATTTGCGGGTTCCTCATAAACTGCCATTTCATCCACATGAAGGTCGACTTGCTGAGCCCACTGAGGAAAATGTCAAGGCTGCACAGGATGGAAGCCTGAAAGTGAATCTTCCATGGCTACATGAAAGGATGGATAGTGTAAATGAAAATCCTCATCCTGTCACTGGATCATCTGACCATTATGTCCTGTATGACAGATTTCATGAGGGAAATACAAAAGATCCCAAGGACATATTACGCAGAATTCAACTTGTCCCGGAGCTGAAAGGCTGGCTGAACAGTCAAGTTGTTGAACAGTTATTTGCAAACATGAGGAAAAGCAATTACTTTTTAAGTAATATGAGTCCATCCACACATGTGTTTCTGATGAGAAATATAAATCATCATTATAACACTGTCACCAACAAGAAACTTCTGGAGAGGCAGCTAAGACATGGTCGACTCGGAAAGATCAATATCTCATTGTCGGCACTGGGTCAAGCTGTCGTAGGTAAGTACATGCATTGTGTCATGACCAGAACGCTACCATTGTTTACATGTTATGTTTGTTCCTATCTGTGTGTATATTCTTTTCTTTGTGTACCTAGCCCCACTGGTGTGCAATAAACCCAGAGAAATCACAGAAACGGTGTTGAACCCAGCACCTTCAGCGTCTGGTGACACTGGTAAAATTTCTTATTTTGAATAGTGATTCTCATATATAGGTGAAATAATAATCTTGCATTCATTATCTTGTTGTAGTTGATGGCTCATAAAAGAATTTGTTACATGCTGTTTCAAATGAATTTCCTTCTATAGATAGTGCTTATTTTTCTTGCATTTAATATGCATTCTATGTAGTGTTTTGTCTGAAACCTGTTAAAATCCCTATAGAACCTCAGGAAAGAGTTGACAACAAGAAAGCCAATCGAAGGTCAACAGATGCAACTTTTCCCGACCTGTGTGGACCACCGTGCGAAGCTCTGACAAAGCCTGAGAACATTTTGGCCAGCCGTTCATCATGGTGTTTTGTACCGCACCCTGGCCAACAACAGCTTGTATGTTAAAGTTTTCAGATGTCGCAAAGTGCAACTTTTAGTGCTTATCTGATTTGGTTATCCACAGTCTATCACACCTCTCTGTTTTTTTTAGCTCAACTATGTTCTGGACATCAGCAGACCCAAAGATGAGCTGATTGTTGAAACGTCTTCTGGATGCCTCACGCGGTCAGATTTTTGGACACTGGGTTTAAACAAAGAAATGGAATCGACTGTAAGTATTTTTTTTCTACGAATATGAAAAAATAAAGTGTACATTCATTGTTATCATGATTTTTTCTGTTTCAGATTGGAAATGGCTGTTTTGAGCTTATCACTAAAATTGTCCAGTCAAAGGTACTGTATGTTGTATATGATGATTGTCAAACTTTAATTTAAAGAGTTGTTGTTTTAAATGTTTTTGTTTACATTCTAGGGGATAAGCATTTACATAGAAAATCTGTATGTCACCCGGACTTGGCTTGCACCCTATGGCTGTGATCCATTGCAGTCCTTTCCTGTAAGTGTACCGTCCTTTAAAGAAACAAGCAAGTAATCAAAATGATTTTTTTTTATAACTTTGGTGCGAGTTCATATACAGGATACTTAAAAATACAATTCTGTTTCAGACTGATGCTCAGAGGATGGACATCATAGTTCTCCCTCTCTGGACACCCGGTCATTTCCAGTTGTGTGTAAGTCTTGTTTTTTGACACGTACAAACTGTTAGAATTTTGCTATGTGTCTGAGATGTATTCAAGCTTTTATGACGCAGTTTCAAAAGTCTTTGATTGTGATCGCTTGCAATGACATTGTTTTCAGGTTTGAAGTCATGGCTAACTGTCTTTTAGGTACTGAAGCCACCTAAAAGAGAAATCCTCTTTCTTGACCCATTATACACCAAGGCAGGATTTGGTGGCCAACAATATGTTTCACTTTTGAGGTCACATTTTTATAAGCATTTTTGGTTTGTTCCGGAGTTTTCAGGAACCTGTTCAGTGTTCCAGGTTAAGTGCATCCCAGATCATGTTCTGCTGATCTTGAGTGTTCACACATACAGTACACTCACATGCTTTTTCTATAAACTATATCAGCAAGTTTCTGTGTGGAGTTTGCATGTTCTCCCCGTGTTTGCGTGGGTTCCCTCCGGGTACTCCGGCTTCCTCCCACCGTCCAAAGACATGCAGCTTGTGGGGATAGGTTAATTGGATAATCCAAATTGCCACTAGGTGTAATTGTGTGAATGAATGTGAGTGCGAATGGTTGTCTGTCCCTGTGTGTTAGCCCTGCGACAGACTGACGACCTGTCCAGTCTGTCGCCCTATGACAGCTGGGATAGGCTCCAGCGCCCCCCACGACCCTGAAAAGGATAAGCGGAAGCGAATGGATGGATGGATGGATATATCAGCATGATGCTTCAACATTTTATTCTCATCTTCAAATTATGATCAAGTCAGTGATACTGTCTTTAGATGAGTTTCAGACATAAATAGGGTCTTCCAGTGTTCTATTTTAACATAAAACACCATTAAAAATTAGTTTATAAAATATGCCAACATTAACTTAAAGCTGTAAATGCTTTATTTTGACCAAATGTGAGCATGTGACTGTACTTTTTCATTTTGTTATGCTGTTTTGTTGAGGTCGTGTTCCTAAGGCCTGTAGTTACAGTTGGTGCTATTAGCAATAAACATTTCACACCCGTCTTGATGACATCTGTTAACTTGTGAATGTAACTGTTTTTAAAAAAAAAAAAGGAATCTTGCAGTGAAGATCATTCCCGGGCAGTGGTCAGAAAAAAAGAGCTGTGACTTGAAGGTATGTGCTAGTTTAAGTGTATGGTGAATAATATGAATTACACTAGTCTTCTTTTAAGGGATTTTATTAACGAGCCTTTATTTTCAATGTAATACAGGGTTTTCCAAGCCAACACTATGGAGTTGACTGTGGGATCTTCATGCTGATGGTAATTTTTCTCTTCTCTTCTTGAGATTCTAATTTAAGCTTCTAAAAAAAATGACATTTTTATTTTTTCTTCCAAATAGTCTGCTCTGTACGTGGCACTGGATGCTTCATTTGACTATACTATAGTAAGTATTCTATTTACTTTCACAGCAATGGAGTCTTGAATCTTTTGAAAGTTGTTAAACATGTTTCATATTAATATTTTACAGTCAGACATGCCCTACTTGCGTAAATGGTGGTGCTTGCTGTTGATGGAGAACTTTGATCTCAGGAGGTATTTATGTTTTGACTTCTGTTCTATGTTGTGTCAAAGTTTACACACCTTAACAATATCAACATTTTCTGTTAAGCTCTGGCAAGCTATTTGCACACTGGAGAGAGGAAGCCAAAGCTGTGCTTGAAGGACAACACGTGCCCATTTTCAGACTGAAAAAGCGCAAGTTCCAGGAAGTCGGTCAGGTCAGTATTCACTTTAACCAGTAGTGTAATTACATGGTTAGTGACATTTGAATAACTGTTAAAAAACTGTTCTGCAACAGAGAAATAACTATGTTTTTATCCCCGTTTGCCTGACACAGGAGCCAGCAGTTATTGAAGATCTGCGTCCTGCTGTGCAGTGGGTTGTCCAAAATAAGGCACTTTTCCGTGGACACATAACAATGCCCAAATATCTGTCCTTAAATCAAGGGGACCAGCAGAGGGTCTTAAGAGACATGTCAGAGGAAGAAGACACTGGAGCAAGGGACTTGTTCCTCTTTGTTTTTCAGTTTGCAGAGGACATGGAGCTCTTTTTGAAAGCATGTGCTGATGAGCAGGGGCTAAGGGTCAGTGCTATGTTTGACATGTGATGGACAAATGAAGGCACTGGCTGTGTTTGTTTGTTTGTTTGTTTGTTTAATATGTTGTTGTTGTTGTTGTTGTTTTTGCGTAGTACAAAATTCAAATTAAACTTATTTCAAAATGTTGTTCACTTGATTCTGTGTCCATACTTATAATAAAGGATTACAGTGAAACAGCATTAAATGTAAATGTAACAGCATTTTTTTTAAACTTGTAATTTCAAAATAAAAAGCTTATTGTTGATATTAACAGTAAAGAATTGTAATCAATAATATTTTTATACATTTTAAACATTAACACTCTGGGCTCTATCCTGGCCATTTGTGGACACTTCACTTATTCTTTTTTTTTTGACTACTGCACTGCAGTGGACCAAAAGAATGACACGGGTTTGATCTTAAGGATCTAATAGTTGTGTGTGTTGTGCATGACATTGCCACACAAATATGTATTTGCAAGATAGAGTAGAATAAATTATGACGCATGAAATATTACACAGGCTGCAGTGAATCTCTGTTGATACAGACTGTTGAGCTTTGAGTTTCCCAGTCAAACTTAGCTTTGAAGCACCTGCTAAAAACACTTTTACTCTTGTACATTTCATAACAAGACACCATAGCCAAAATATTAACAAAATATATTTTATTAAAAATTTAAAAGCTGCAGCACATACAGCAACAAACACCGTTATTAAATGTGTCCTGGAGTTTATGCAGGTGCAGAAAGCGCTGCTGCTGTAAGTCAGCCTAACAGCTTCCAGATCACTTATTTTTCTGGAAAGATGGTAGGAAGGCCATAACTGCTCATTTCTACAGTCTCAAAGATCTTGGAATACAATCCCTTTGTACCATGAAACCACTTCGCAGTACTAGGAGTCCACTAAAACCTATAAAGAGAGTGATCCTGGAAGAAATGGGGCACACACTAGTGACCTCAACAATTGCAAGACAGCCTTTTCCCCGATGCTCAGATGGGGGAAAAAAGGAAGTTTCATGAAAACATTAGGACTTTATCACCGTTTTATCTTAAAAGTTAATGGTAATATATAACCTAACAGGCTATAAAGAGTAAAAAATTTATATACAATTTTGATTTTGATGAAAAGGACTGGTGCTAATTTAAAGAGTCACGTCGGTAAAAGTAGATAAATGTTTTAAGAAATATACATTTTATAGCATTTTGTGAACATACACAAAAAGTGGCCATTTTTGGCAACAAACAAGCTGAGAGAGAGTTTTATATTTTTGGCTCTCCTTGAAAAAAAATAATAGTGCATAATAATCAATGTTTATGTTAATCAATTAAATGTCCCAGACTGTATTACTAATACAGCAGTCCCTCGTTTATCGCTGGTGTTACGTTCAAAAAAATAACCCGCGGTAGGTGAAATCCATGAAGTAGCCAACTTTATTTTTTACAATTATTATAGATGTTAAGACTGTAAAACCCCTCACTACATGCTTTATACACTTTTCTCAGACAGGCATGAATATTTTCACACTTTTCTTTTTTGTTTAAACACTCTAAGAGTTCAAACCTTCGTAGAAACATAAGTCCAGTGCAAAACGTTTCGTCGGCATTGTTGTGTTTGTTTGGGAGAAAACTTCCAAACATACAGTACAGCACTTCAGAGTTACACTGCTAGCGATCGAAGATTTATGTAAATTCGACAAGCTAAACGCATTCTGTACTGTACAGCAGGAGTCCCCAAGCTTTTTGCACCACAGACCACTTTAATGTCAGACAATATTTTCAGGGAACGAGCTTTAAGGTGTCGCGGATAAATACAACAAAAGAATAAAAAAAAGAAACTGTGGTATTTTGTAAATATAATAATAAACGTGACTTGAGCTGTACGCCAACAACAATGACAGTGACATCCTCCTCTCTGCTTTTTAATGCTCTCTGGTCGCTATGGTAACGCGTAAATAGTTCTTTCAAAATAAGACACACAACTACAACCATACATTTCACACCGGAGGATCCACTCTCGCGGAACGGTACCAAAAGACTCACGGACCGGGACCGGTCCGTGGGCCTATTAGGGGCCGCTCCAGTACAGGAGACACTGGACTAGATTGATTGACAATGGTCTACAGCAATCAGAACGCACAACGCGATGTACTGTAAAAAAAAAAAAACATAGATGTGTCACTTTTGGCCACGAATAATTTAGGGGATGGTGAATTTTTTTGAACAAACACAGAGTGTTAAAAAACCCCACTTAAAACCATTTTTATTTCTCAGCAGCATCAATAGTAACAAAAACGCAATTTAGTTTTCGCTGTCAAAGTCGATTTAACTGAAGTTACGTGTTTCCGGTTACTGTGGAGGTCACGTGTTTCCGGTTACTGTGGAGGTCACGTGTTTCCGGTTACTGTGGAGGTCACGTGTTTCCGGTTACTGTGGAGCTCCACAGTGGCTGCAGCCAGGTCCTCTTGAGGTTGTTGGCTGCTGTGTTTGCACATGCTCAGTGTGACAGGTTGTTGGCTGCTGTGTTTGCACATGCTCAGTGTGACAGGTTGTTGGCTGCTGTGTTTGCACATGCTCAGTGTGACAGGTTGTTGGCTGCTGTGTTTGCACATGCTCAGTGTGACAGGTTGTTGGCTGCTGTGTTTGCACATGCTCAGTGTGACAGGTTGTTGGCTGCTGTGTTTGCACATGCTCAGTGTGACAGGATGTTGGCTGCTGTGTTTGCACATGCTCAGTGTGACAGGATGTTGGCTGCTGTGTTTGCACATGCTCAGTGTGACAGGATGTTGGCTGCTGTGTTTGCACATGCTCAGTGTGACAGGATGTTGGCTGCTGTGTTTGCACATGCTCAGTGTGACAGGATGGTGGCTGCTGTGAAAGCTGAATGCTCTCTGGTTCCGTTTTCGTTTTAAAAAATAATCCCGTCCACACGCAAATGCAGAAATGAAGGAAAACGCTGCTAGGAACATGCCAAAGCAACAGGTGGCGCTATATTCCTAACCGTGTAGAAATGTTGGCCAATCAGAAATCTAGAAGCCTGGGTGGGAAAGAGTAAACAAAGATGGCGCTTAGAAGCAGAACTGTGTGGAGGGACAGTAACTGTGTGTGTATATGTAAGCATTTAAACACTGCAGAGAGTAACAGTAACAGTATTGTAGAAATTATTTTCACCGAAACAATAACGTGGCGCACAGTGTGACGTCAAAAAATGAGCACACCTTTAATGCTGCGTTTTCTCCGTTTTTCTGTCCACACGTAAATGCAAAAACAGATTTTTAGAAAATATTTTTATTTTTAGAAATCCCCTGTTTTCAGTGACAGAAAACGCCGTTTACGTGTGGACAGAAGGTGCAAACGCATAGAAAAATCTGCATTTTCAAAAATACCCGGGTACGTGTGGACGTAGCCTCAGACCTGCTTTGCCTTCAGAGCTGCTTTAAATCTTCATGGCTCAGATTCAGCGAGGTGCTGGAAACATCCCTCAGAGTCATGTGATCAGTGACGTCTGCTTCAGCACTGACAGATAGAAAAGTGCATCCACATAAACAGGATATATAATAGAAATCAGATGCTGATTTTCAGCTTTTCAGACCTTTGTCTGGTGCTGATCCAGCTGTGTGTGTTTGTGATGACAGTAAATAAATGTCAGACTTACAGCTCCTGTTTTACTGCATTAAAGTGATCAGATGACTTCAGCGCTTTGACATGGAAGCAGGAAATGACAAATGTAGCACAGCAGCAGCTTTTAACACGTCTGAGCTGGAAACACAAACTCTGCTATGAACATCATTCATAGAACAGCTTCCAGCTTCTGGTGCTCGGCTACAGTTTGGATGGATTTGCATTTAAAGATGCAACAAGACTAAAATGGTTAGGGTCAGGAGGTCAAAGGTCAGAGCTCCTGCAGGTCTGAGGGGAGCCTCATGGGGTGGCTATAGCTCAGGTGGCAGAGCAGGTCAGCCACTAATCAGAAGGCCGGTGGTTCGATCCCAGGCTGCCTCCTGGCTGCATGCCAAATATCCTTGGGCAAGATTTGCCTACTGGTGGTGGTCAGAGGGCCCGGTGGCGCCAGTGTCCGGCAGCCTCGCCTCTGTCAGTGCGCCCCAGGGTGGCTGTGGCTACAATGTAGCTGCCGTCACCAGTGTGTGAATGGGTGGATGACTGGGTGAAAGACTGAATGTAGTGTGAAGCGCTTTGGGGTCCTTAGGGACTGAGTACAGCGCTATACAAATGCAGGCCATTTACCATTTATGCTGGAGAAGGATGAAGGAGTCTGACCTGAGCCAGTGTTGGACATGAACACATCAGCACTGCTGTCAGTGAGCCTAACGACAGCCGTTAGCATCATTTCAGTGTTTCAGTCATTTAAACACTTCCTGTCTCTGTGGTGGTTACAGTGACATCATGCAGTTTGTGCTTTGACCTCCAGAGGGCGACAAATCAGCACAGACAGAGAGCTCCATTCAAACTTTGCTGCCATCAGGAATAATTCTTCAAATATAATCATCAGTGTTTGAGCAGTTATGATATCAGGGACAATCTAGACATGTGTGACAATACTGAACATGTCACATGACTCACCTTAAACATCATGTGATCCACTCTCAGTCTGCACTTTCATTCATGACTTCAACAGGTTGAAATGAGCTTTGAACCAACATCAGTTTAGTGCTGAAATATTCAAACGCTGCAGGAAGAAGAACAACAAAGTGATGACACGTGTTTGTGTTACAAACAGAAAAACCAGCAAAAATAAATCACCTTTAGATAACCTACCAGAGCTTTGGGAGTTTCCCAGCTGCACCTGAACGTAGCACAGAGTGTTTCTGATGCTTCTTAATGTGAAGGTGCCCTCAAACGGCTCTCTTTGTGTTTCCTTCCAGCCGGAAGTTTACTTTCACTTTCCTGAACTTCATGTTTGTGATGCTGATCTTCTCCGTCTGAAGCTCTGTGTAAAGGTACTGTCAGCAGTCTGTAATCTTTTCCTGGCTAATATCAGCTGTGTGATAGCTTAGCTCCAGCACAAACAGTGACAAATCTGTTGCTCCATAGTTCACAGTAACGGACGCACATCTGGGTCAACGAGGCAGCGTTGAACACTCTCCCGCCTTTTTGTGTGGGTGTGATTTTGTGTGGAAATAAAATTAAAAATTAAACTGTAGACTATCTAAAGCCTGCATATAAAAATGGCCAAGACCTGGTTCATAGTTTAGTTCAGTGTTAAACCTTTGAGCTGACTGTTTTGTCTTCAGTTTCTGGAAGTTTCAGCTGTTGTATTGTCTCGGATGGTTGTAGTTTGAAGGAAAAAATACTCCAGTCAGTCTGAATGTTTCCAGTGATGATCTGTAGGAAAATAACAGTTGAGACATTTTCAGTTCTCAGTACAGGGTGGAGTTTGTCGTTCAGCATGTAGGACAGTTTGCAGATGGCGGCAGCAGCTCTGTAGGTCGACAGTTTTAGTTTTGGACTGATGTAAAAATTCTTCCTAATGTTTCCTGTTGTCTAAAACAGTGATTCTCGGGGCTCTCTCTGGTGGTATGTGGGAAATCTCCAATTTTCTTTTAAGACTAAATAATATACCATTGTGGAGGTATGCAAAGATGACAAGAGAGTTCCCGGGGCTCTTCTGGGAGCTGGAGTCAACCAGAAAATGTCTCCCCGAGCGTGAGCCCTCTATGAAGTGCAGCCTTTCCCTTTCCTTGAATATATATGAGTGCTTGTGTATAAATACACAAACCATACACATGTGCTTTCATGCTTTCAATTGTGTAATTAAGTGATCTAGTCGCTCTGTTTTGCAAGTTCAGTTAACGCTAGAAATGTGTTTTGTCTCTAGGGGCCACCGCATATCTTTATATATAAACATATATAAATAAAACCACTTCTTTTTACATTAGTAATTCCTTTTGTGCATAATTTTATATTATTGTTAATATTAAATTAATTAAAGCAACAAAACAACCTGAAGGGCTGGTTCGGAGCCAAAAGAGCCGGTTCTCTAAAAAGAGCCAGAAATCCCATCACTAACAGCTATGGTTAGCATAATATAAACAGTGAAGCTGGAAGATGAACACTAAATTTTTTCCACTCGGTAAAAGTTCATGTCAGGGATCCCGATGGTTAGGGACAAATGTAATTGCATGGCAAGATGCTGTAAACGGACCAAACTTCAGTGAGGAGAACAACTGCAATTTAAGGTTAGTCATTAATATACTGCTGCATGGGCTGTAGTTACACTGTAAAGTTTTAAAAACTGAGCTTTAAAATGAATGGTGATGATAAAAGACTGACTTTTTTAGGGGCTTCTTCTGATTAAATAGAACAAAATACAAAGCATTAAAACATGTTAAAAACACAACAGCCTTAATAAATGCAGAGTAGTTTGGGCCAGGTTTCATCAGGTCATCACTTAAAGATTGGATGTCCCACCTGCTGTGAATGTTTTAATGCAGTGCACTTGTTATTAATATCACTTGGCACATCCTGTTTATCACAGTTAAAATAAACAACATTCGTATTTAAAATAAAATGTCTTGTGTAAACTGTATGTGGTCGTAAATAGGCCTGTGAAAAGTTTGAGAACCACTGGTCTAAAAGTTGACACTGCTCACAGATAAATATGTGTGTTTTCAACCTTTGATCAGTTTTTGCTACCATTGTTTTCTTGATGTGATGAATGTGCAGCTGGAAACATCTGGAGTTGGTGAGGACAGGTTGAAATGTTGACAACATGATCAGCAGCTAAGCTGAACAGCAGATTTCCTCTCAGAGTTTTAGGATTCAGACACTTCTGATGACTTTCTGTTAGAAATGTTTGACTTTAAAACTTTGTCTGAATTGATGCTGCTGACTTCAGAGAGGGTTCAGCCTTCACAGTGAAATGAAAGAGGAAAGACGTAAATGTTCCTGTGCAGTGAGCTCCCTCAGACATTTAATTACACTCAAACAGCAGCTTCACTGCATTTAGTTCATGTTTGCCTGTTCGACACAATCATTGCTGTGTTTTAGTGTCTCTGCTGTAACTGTACAAAACTCCTTCATACACCATCCAAACACTGAGAGGATGTTAAAAACACAGGGGCACCTTCGCCTCTCGCCCCAGGAGAGACCCTGGAGCTGAGAAAGTACCAGAACACACAGATAAGAAAAGACGTCTTTTCAGGAGTTCAGCAACAACCACTTCAGTTTTCTTCCACTTGAGCAAAAGTTCCAGCAAAGAAAATATTTAAAGATCAGAAATGAAAAGATCAAATCTATCAGGTGTTAGCAACAGCTTAGCAACCACACTTCCTGCTTTCTGAAGCTCTGTGCTCAAACACTAAACCACTAACAGTTATGACTTTGGCAACAGGAAGTGTGGTTGCCTGTGTACTTCCTGTACACAGGCAGATATGTAGAGACTGCTTTTCTCTTGACTCTGTGGGTCTGCAGGTTTAGGTCTTATTGTTCTGATTTTGACAGAGTTTGAAGAAGAAAGTTAAACTCTTCTTCAGTCACATGATGTTCCTCTGTCTCTACATCTGTTTCTCTGATTGCAGCTGTGTTTGAAAACACGCTAACTCTTCTGATCGTCTTTGTGTCATGGATCAGTAAATAAGCTAGTGAAATTTTCGTGTTTAAATAACATGTCTTTCTTTTACTCAGCCTGCTGTCACTTTGTTTTGATTGAAATAAAATGATTCTCCAGTTTAACCGCTGAGACTGCAGCTACTTAATGATTTAAGTGATTTTAACAGTTTTTATTTATATTTTCACCATGGTACGTAAACTGTTCAGCAAATGTTCTTGTTGCTGTTAGTAATGCCTCCTCATACTTTGATAATTAATGTATTTCTGACTCAGTCACAGCCCAAATTTAAACTGTGTTGAGATTGGTATTCTTATATAGAGGAAGAGGACTTGTGCTAGTTTTTAGGAACTGGTTCATTTATTGCGTAGGGGATGCGAGACAATTCTCCACTTTTGCACTTGAGTTGATTAAAGTTGGAAGTAAAATTAGTTTTATTGTGTTGTAATTTATGTACTACCTATTTCAAACAGTTCTGTCAAGTGACCTCTCAGACAGAAAGTACTCAAATTCATACTAAAAGGTTACTGATTTTATTTAAACCACAGACGAATCAAGAAACACAAGATCTACATTAGCTGAGGTCACAATTTCAAAGGGCAGGTTATTCCATAGATCCAAAACCACTCCACAGAATCTCTCTCAGGAACACAGATCAGCTCACCTGCTCTCCAGTTGCGCTGAGTGCCAGTTGACTGCTCCAAGCTGACAGATCTCCGGCTCCCTTCTCCCATCACTCGTGAACAAGACCCCGAGATACTTAAACTCCTCCACTTGGGGCAGGAACTCATCCCCGACCCGGAGTGGGCACTCCACCCTTTTCCGGCTGAGGACCATGGCCTCAGATTTGGAGGTGCTGATTCTCATTCCCACCCCTTCACACTCAGCTGTGAACCGTTCCAGTGCAAGCTGGAGGCCATCACCCGATGAAGCAACAGAACCAAATCATCCGTGAAAAGCAGCCACCACATGGCTACGCCTAGAAATCCTGTCCATAAAAATTATGAACAGAATCGCTGACAAAGGGCAGCACTGGCGGAGTCCATCACCCACTGAAAGCGAGTCCGACTTATTGCCAGCTATGCGAACTAAGCCCTTGCAATGGTTGTATAAGGATCGAATGGCCTGTGGCAAAGGGCCAGACACCCCATACTCCCAGAGCACCCCCACAGGACACCCCAAGGGACACGGTCGGATGCCTTCTCCAAGTCCACAAAACACATGTAGACTGGTTGGGCAAACTCACATGAACCCTCAAATATCCTTGAGAGGGTGAAGAGCTGGTCCAGTGTTCCACGACCAGAACGTAAACCGCATTGTTCCTCCTGTATCCGAGGTTCGACTAATGGACGGACTCTCCTTTCTAGCACCCTGGCATAGACTTTACCAGGGAGGGAGGCTGAGGAGTGTGATTCTTCTGCATTTGGAAAACACCCTCCGGTCCCCTCTTTTAAAGATGGGGACCACCACCCCAGTCTGCCAGTCCAAGGGTACGGCCCCTGATCTCCACGCAACATTGTATAGGCATGTCAACAAGGACAGCCCTGACATAGGGTTGATAGTGTGCCCAGCCTTAGTCCATGGGGCCCAGCCGGGCACAGCCCGAAAAACGGACACGGGCCCATCCTCTTGCAGGTCCAGCACCTGCAGGAGGTGCTGTAGGGGTCGGGTGCAATGTGAGGCAGGCGGCGGCCAGTGGCAGAGGCCCTGGCGGACAGATTCCCGGCTACCTAGGAGACATTGCGATTTTAAAAAAATACATTTGAGAGGATGGAGTGTGAATTTGGTTGTGTGTGTGCCCAGTTAATTACCTTAGCTCTGACTTTCCAAAGAACTTAGTTGATTGGTGGCCCATTTTTAAGTTCTCTCACTCTTTACATAGACACACTTTTCCAGGGGATCTTTAATGACTTGAGACTGGTGTTCATGAATGGACTTCAAAAACATCTGATATCATGGTTCTGGGTCCTTTTCACCCAGCATTTTAAATTTTTTTGTGTTTTGGTGACGTTTGGTATTGTGGTTTATTATTTAAGGTTTATTTGGTTAATTCTGAGTTTATTCCGTGTTAGTTTCTTGTACACTTAGGTTCCCCTTGTTGCTTTGTCCTCTGTGTCCCTCTCTGTGTATTTGGTGCATTTGTGTGTGTCCTTGTGTCTTGTTTCCCTTTTCTGTTCCCGTGTTCCTCTCCTTGTGGTCCATTATTATGTCTCCCCAGTTTACTGTGTTTCATTTCCTGTTGTCACAGTCTATATCTACAAGTCTACAAGTTGAATTCTGAGTTTATTCTTGCCTCAGTGAGTCTACTTTTGGGTCCTATCCTGCCTGCTTCACACGGCTAGTTCATGACATCAGAATGTCTTCAAAGCAGAAAAAAATGAAGTGGATGTTGAAATCTTTAAGGACATCATTCACAAGGGCCTGAAGAACAACTGGGTCTTCAGCTGATCCAGATGGCATTACCAAATACTTCAAGTGTAAAAGACGCACTCTGATAGCCATCTGTAACTTACCAGTCTCCTTTATTCTCAAGTAGTATACAATGTGCAGGTCCTTTTTACTTATAGTTTACTTGTAGTTAGTGCATATGCGTCAACTGGCATGCAGCCTGTTTCAGTAGCTCCTCCTTTTTTCTCCCTACTTTAAACTACTTTTTCTGACTTTTTCCTTGGTATTTACTTAATACATAATTTTCTCAGGTATTACTAAAGTATTCAAATTCTTATTCCCAGAGAACATTTTCGTCATTGACTTGATGAATCAAGATTTAAATCCAATGTGATGGACCGAGTTGAAAAGCAGGAGTTGTCACAGGAATTTTAGAAAAAGAGAGTTTTCCTTTATTCAACCCAAAAAGTAGTGACAAAAATTATAAATGTTGAGCTCATAAAGACGTAAAAGAAACAAGACTGAACTCAGGCAAACAAAATGTGAACTTGACAAACCAACTGACTGCCCATACAAACATACTGTAAGTGACATAAAGAAGAAATGACAAACAGGGGTATATCTAATGGCTGAATCAGACCACTATGACACAGCAGTGGTAGCTAAACACAACACAATTATGAACCACAAAAACAATGCAGAACAGTTGCGTTTGTTAATAGACTAAACACCAAAGAAGAAAATCCCAAAACACTAAACTTTAAATACAAATATGTAGTTAAATACAAAGCCTAATTTAAAGAAAACACCCCCCCCCCCCCCCCTCCAGCAGGAACTGGTTGTGCTGTCCAATCATCCCCTCTAAGTACTCTAAGCATAGACCACCATCTTTGCCTCGTCATGGCAGTTGACAAATTGGTAAAAGAAACAAGGATTAGTCACAATCACAAACCAAAAATAAGAAATGCAGTGGTATAAATACATAGGTAAACTAAATATGTGAGCATACAAATAGAACAAATGTACTTATACCAATCAATAAACTCATTGCAATGCAAATTAAAATGTGTCATTGTGCTTAGATGATGGAATAAGTGAAAGTACATAAGAGTTACCAACTTTAGAGTGTGGACAGGGGTTTGGCCATCACATCTGTATTATTCCAAACCCCAAATTATTTGCAAAGAACTGCAAATTCAGGTTCTATCATATGTTAAGGACTTTATGATACCACGTTATCCAAGCATCCTGTCACGATCCTGGGTCTGTTGACCCAGCGTTTTGGAGTTTTCGTTTATTTTGATGTTTATGGTTTGTTTAAGTTCATTAGCTTATCTAAGTTCATTTGCTTGTTAGTTTACCCTTGTTTTTTCAACCCCTGTTACGTCTCCCTTGCCCTTTACGTGTTTCATGTCTGTGTGTCTTATGTTGTCAAGTTCATGTTGTCATGTCTGTGTCTCATTATGTTTCCTGTTTTATTTTGAAGAGGTCCTGTGTTCCTGTGTTCAATGGGTTTAGTTTCACACTCCCCTTGAGATGTTGTTATGTTCATGTGTGTCAGCTGTTTCCCCATGTGTTCCCACTTCCCTCATTAGCCTCCTGTGTGTATTTGGTCCGTGTGTTGTCATTCCTTCCTTGCCAGGTCTTCTGCTGTGTTCACGTCATGCTTCCAGGGTTTTTCCATGTCTCCATGGCAGGTTCCATCTGTAAGGTTTTTCCATGCTTTAATCTTAGCTCACCCAGTTTAGTTTATTGTTTAGTTTCACATTGGGGTTTTGTTTTGTACTTCTTTGCCAGCCTTTAATAAACTGCTTGTTTTCTGTTATTCCACATCATGTTTCGTAGTTTTGGTCTGCGCTTGAGTCCTTTTTGCAACACATACAGTCTGCCCCTGCCAGACTTTGACACATTCCACTTTACTCTCAGACTGCAGGCTTAACTCACCAGTATACCTTCTGCCTTGGTCGCTTTGCACACCACCAGAAAATTATCATGCAGTCACTTCTATTTAGCCTTACCCTGATTTCACAGATAGCCGCTGCAGTATTCTTGTGCCTCATGGGTGTCGCCATTCAGACAGTACTGCTAAATAAGCGCTTGTATAGAAGAGGCAGAAGTCAAAACTGTGAGAAATCTCTGATCAATGGTGAGCCTTTGATCTTGTGTACTGAAGTAGCAGTAAAGATTTAAGTTGCAGTTATTTATATTTCCTGTCACCTTAAATCTTCACTCAAAGACAAGTATCTGTGACAGTGTATATACAGATGCATCATATAGGAAGGGAGGGGGGGGAGAAGAGGCGAGAAGAGGGAGCAGGTCCCCCTGATGAGGTTATCAAGACACATCCAATGAGGTGGACGTTCTAGGGTCAGTTAGGATTGTAGTTTTGTGGAAGTCCAGAGGAAGTCGACACTCATCCAGACATCAAAGATGAACACAACCTGGAAGTCTTCAAAGCTGCAGATTCCTGCTTCTTTGGTTCAGTAAAGAAGTGATGAACAAGTCCACCAAGCTGAACTTTTCCTCTTTCAGCACATTCAGCTCTCTGAAAGTGAATGGAAATATGAACTGGATGTCCTGGTTGGCTTTGTCTTCAGCCCAGTCCAGGCTGTATTTCTGTGTTAAGACTGTTTTCCCAATGCCAGCCACTCCCTTTGTCAGCACTGTTCTGATTGGTTCATCCATTCCAGGTGAGGCTTTAAAGATGTCTTCTTGTCTGATTGTTGTTTCTGGTCTGTTTGGTTTCCTGGATGCTGTTTCAATCTGTCTGACCTCATGTTCCTCATTGACCTCTGCAGTCCCTCCCTCTGTGATGTAGAGCTCTGTGTAGATCTGATTCAGAAGGGTTGGGTTTCCTGCTTTAGCGATGCCCTCAAACACACAATGGAACTTCTTCTTCAGCTTAGACTTGAGTTTAGGCTGACACCCCTGAAGAATCTCTGAATAAAAACAGTAGTTGAGATGATTAGTCTATTCTATGGTCCATACATTGCCTACAACTTATATATCCATTGATTTGCATCTTAATAGCTTTTGTTTAAATCTCATTAGATGTTTGTGTAGCATATGAGTTATACTTTTAAATTTCACCAAAACATGCTCTGTTTAATTAAATATTTCATTTTGTGTTTTAATCTCCAGCCCATGTGATCTGAGTCTGTGTGTGTTTGTGTGCACTGAGTGGTGACGTAGACTCGTGCATGTGTGCCCCAGTTCACAGCTCCTTTCAGCATGGCCGGAGGTAAGTCACTGCCACGTTGCTCTCAGCTGATGAAAGTTTATAAGGACCATAAGCTGCAATTTGAATATAGCTGAACTGCCGCATTTTGGTCTGTTGGTAACAGACTCGTTCGGTATAAGTTTTGTAGAGGGCAGATTTAGCTAATTTAACTTTTTTAAATGAGTTTTAGCCCAAAGACTTTTGTGATCCGAGTCTGTGTGTGTTTGTGTGCGCTTTGTAGGCTCGTGCATGTGCGCCCCGGTCACAGCTCCTTTCAGCTTGGCCGGAGGTAAGTCACTGCCTCGTTGCTCTCAGCTGATGAAAGTTTATTAAGACCATAAGCTAGCAGGTGCACGACACGCACAGATAACAGACCTGTATTTCTATGTGTTGCAGATGTTAAAGTAAAGAGCACAAAGACCCAGTGCTGTCTCCTGCTTCTTATTCACACACAACGCGTCAACAGGTGTAACACACGAACGGGTTACATTTGGGTAATTCGATCTCAAATCAAATAGGGTCATCTGCTCACCCATCTCTGACTGGCATGAAAATTCTATGTTACAAAGGGTGAACACATGGAATTTTAGACATAGAAAATACTTTCAATTGAGATTTAAACGGTCCATTCATTTTAATACCCATGTAGATAGAATACAATCCACCCACTGTTATCATCTTCAATGCCCTGTACCAACATAGAGAAAAAATTACCAGTAATCATCCCACAGATGTAATATTATCTACAGCTACTCTTAGTACCATTGATGTTAAGTTAGACTCTTTTTCTCCAATTGATCTTTCTGAGTTAACTTCAATAATTACTTCCTCCAAACCATCAACGTGTCTTTTAGACCCCATTCCTACAAAACTGCTCAAAGAAGTCCTGCCATTAATTAATGCTTCGATCTTAAATATGATCAACCTATCTCTAATGATCGGCTATGTACCACAGGCCTTCAAGCTGGCTGTACCTTCAGACTGTAAGGTGCATGGGATTATAAGGCACATTAAACGATACAAAACAGTCAGATAAGTCAAAGTTTACTCAACTCATTCTTCTTGCTTCCTCCACTTCTGTACCATTGATTCATTAATGTTTAATTCTTACTCTGGATGGCATTACGTTGGCCTCCAGTAACGCTGTGAGGAACCTTGGAGTCATTTTTGACCAGGACATGTCCTTCAATGCACATATTAAACAAATATGTAAGACTGCTTTCTTCCATTTGTGCAACATCTCTAAAGTTAGAAATATCCTGTCTCAGAGTGACGCTGAAAAACTAGTTCATGCATTTATTACTTCCAGGCTGGGCGACTGTAATTCATTATTATCAGGATGTCCAAAAAACTCGCTGAAAAGCCTTCAGCTGATCCAAAATGCTGCAGCAAGAGTCCTGACAGGGACTAGAAAGAGAGAGCAGATTTCTCCTGTTTTGGCTTCCTGTTAAATCCAGAATTCAAAATCCTGCTCCTCACATACAAGGTCTTTTTTTTTTTTTTTTGGCCTGTCCTGTTTGGCTCTTTTGCATCAGAATTGTTGTCTAAAGGCAAAGAAAGATACCCAACGGATTTACTTTACCAAACTGACCATCCCAGCCTTGCCGTAATGGTCCATTTGATTCACCTTTTATTGTTTATTTTATTTTCACTTACTGAATACGGGACAGACTTGACTGGGGGAAAGAAGGGGAGAAAGAAAGAGGGAAAGAGAAACAGCTGAGAAGAGGGACGGGGGAGAAGGGCAAAAAACAAAAACCAACAGAATGAGCAGAAAAAAAATGCATATATCAATCACCTGGATCACCTGCTGAGAAAGAAAAAAGAGAGCAAGCAGAAGAGAACAAGAGTAATAGAATAAACAACATCACAATGATATATCACATACAAGGTCTTAAATAATCAGGCCCCATCTTATCTTAATGACCTTGTAGTACCATATCACCCTATTAGAGCACTTCGCTCTCGCTCTGCAGGCCTACTTGTTGTTCCTAGAGTATTTAAAAGTAGAATGGGAGGCAGAGCCTTCAGTTTTCAGGTTTTTCTCTGTATAGATTACTGTAGGGTCCATCTTACAATATAAAGCGCCTTGAGGCGACTGTTGTTGGAACTGTATAAATAAAATTTAATTGAATATGAACCATCCTCACGTCATCTAAAGCTCTGTCATCATCAAGCGATCTAGTGAACTAAACAGACTATTAAACCAACCAGGTGTGCTTTCAATAGAGCTCGGACTTTAGTCGTACTGCAGAGCTACAGAGAAATCAGAGCTCTGATTAGTCACATCAGGCTTAATGTGTTACGGCCTTATCAGCATGTCCTGAGACCGACTAATGAATTCTTACCTTCTGATGAAAGTGATGAAGCTGCATGAGCTGAAGAACTTCCTGTTGGAGAAAAGTTCACCTTGAGTAATAAATTGGTCTTCAAAAAAATGTAACTATGACATTTGTACTCAATTATTTGCGAAGGAAAGACAAGATAAAATGTCAGACTAAAACACTTAAATACATTTATAAAATTAGTAATGACAGCATCACATCCAAGATGGCACTGCGAATGGATGCCCTGGTACTTCAGTGCCTTACATCTGTCTTGTTTTTGTGCATCTGGACACTCTGGATAGTCTTCAGAGAAGAGCTTGTTAACTACAGGACTAAAACACTTTTGGTTTTCTTCCAGTATTTGTTGCATCTGCGATGGATTTACTACTTCTGCTGCTTCTAACAGCTTGGATGAGTTTACAGACACTGTCACCTCCCATATCCACTTCTGTGAGGACAGCATTGTGAAAGAAGAAACAAGAAAGATCACGTATCCTTCCTGAAAAAGCAGATATGCTTATATTTCTGCAAAATAATTTTTAATTGTCCATAGTTGATGGATGCAGAATTGCATTGGACTTGAGTTGATTGTATTTAGTGCTGGCTGATATAGTTTTATTTTTTAGTGCCCAGCTCATATATACTTTTAAAAAGGAGAGTGTGAATGTTACTGGATATTCTTGTGTAATTGCCACAGAATAATTTATGCTATACTTTGTTATTGCTACAGAAGAATATTTATTTTATTATTATTTTACATTTACAACTTTTTTTTCTGGGGACCTCGAGCCGTAGATCTCTTAAGATCTCACTGTTGGGTTTGTAAGGTCATGCTACTCCTACATTTCTGTCTTGTTCAAAGATAAGATATAAAACAAAGTTCAAAGCTAATCGACCTTAGTGTTCTCCTTTTTTAAAAATAAAAATCGTTAAACAGAATGAAAAATGTAATCGTAATCGTGAAATTCTTATCAATTCCCATCCCTAATCACGTCCGTCATCAAGAAAGCCCAGCAGAGGATGTACTTCCTGAGGCAGCTGAAGAAATTCAACCTGCCAACACGGACGATGATGCAATTCTACACCGCAATCATCGAGTCCATCCTCACCTCCTCCATCACCGTGTGGTACGCTGGAGCCACTATCAGGGACAAACAGAGACTGCAGCGTGTTGTGCGCTCTGCTGAGAAGGTGATTGGCTGCAGACTCCCATCTCTGCAGGACCTGTACACCTCCAGGACACTGCGGCGTGCAGCTCGGATCTCAGCTGACCCTTCTCACCCTGGACACAGTCTGTTTGACCTGCTCCCCTCAGGCAGGAGGCTCCGGTCCATCCGCACCAGAACCTCTCGCCATAAGAACAGTTTCTTCCCCTCTGCTGTCGGACACATGAACAATAACCACATGACTGTTCCCACCACTAACACATGACCCTACGCTGTGTCACTGCATCATTTCATGTTTGGCACCGATCACCACCTGCACTCATGTATATATCTTTCTACGTAGCACTTTTAATTCTTATTCTCATGTATATATCTCATGTATATCTCATGCACATATCTTTCTTTCTACATAGCACTTTTTATTTTTATGTTTATTTATTTAAGTGCTTGTCTTACAGTATGTTTCAAACTAAGTGATGCAGCAATTTCCTAATGTTGTAAACCTGCTCAACATTTGGCAATAAACCCCTTCCTGTTTCTGATTGTGTCAGCAGTGTTTAATGTTTCTTCTTTTTTCTCTTACTGACCTTCTGTCAGCCTCCCTAAAATCGACCTCGCCACCTCCATCACACGGTCTGAATACACCTGCACCATCACATCTACTGTCTTCAGTCTGTCTGCGTTCTCCAGCTGGCACTTATAGATTTTAGGGAAGTCAGCTCCAGGATAATTTTGCAGGTAAAAGTGGAAAAGCTTCAGCTCCTCTTCTCCCAATTTCATCAACATTTCCAGCAGCTGCACTGGTGAGGGCTTCTCCATCTTTGATCTGTTAAACATGAAATCATGTGAACAGTCAGTCTCATCACATCTACTTTTTACTCATTTACAGCAGATTACATGTTTGATCTGGATTATTTAAGATTTACTTAGGATTTATTTTTTTCCAGGATGGATTCTTCTGTGATGGGAATAACATCACAAACTGCATGATAAGGAATCAATAACGAGACCTGATACAATAAGAACTGACCCCAAAATACCAAAGATCATTAAACCAGAATTATGTAGAACTAAGTGTGACCTGTAACTTCAACTCTAACACTGCTGCTAAAATGCAAATGAAATTAAAACTGATGGAACTGATCAACAGAATACAAAGAGAGTTTACAGACTTTAGAAAACTGTTTAAAATCAGCCGAGTGTATAAAAAATGTAATATGAAGTCAAATAAAGAAAATAAAAGCAGAAGAGAATAAAAGAATAAGAATAATAACTCAAATTAGGTCTGTGAAGGTTCTCAGTCATCCAGGTCATCATAGTCAGGTCAATTAGCCTTATCAAGAGTTATGCTTGAGCCTGTTTAACATGAGGTTTCTAAATCAGGGATCTGGTACCAAGAAATTCAGTTACAATATGATTATCTGATGACGGGTTAACTCTGGTTTTTCTCAGGTTCCTGTTGAATCTAATGAGCTAGTTTTCCTCTTTCAGAGCAGACAAACACACAGCTGAGCTTAAACTTAGAGCTCACAGACTGGAGCTGATCACTCACTCTAAAACACAAGCACACAACTTTCCCACGAATCCCAATAACTCCGAACATCTTTCTTCTGGTTTCAGGTGGAAATGTCTCATGCTCATTAAACTATTCATCCTCGTCCATCCAGCAACACCTGAAACATCTGAGTGACAGATGTGAAAAGTCCCTACACAAGAAGCAAAACACAAAGGAGCCCCTGCTGGAGCAGTTGGAGTCCTACAGACACTCAGCCTCTTCATTACAGAAACACCTCTCACAACAACTCTTTACACTCTGACTGCTGTGCACTCCAACACACACCGCTTCACATATGAACATGTGTGTGAAACAGAGCTGAGCTGACATTAAACATGATGGAGGATTTATTCACAAACACACAACAACATTTACACACACATTACCTCTCTGCAGGAGGAGGTCCAGGTCCAGGTTCAGTTTTACGTTTCCTTTTCCTTCTACGTTTCTTCCTGTGAATAATGATGCAGCAGTGATGTGAGTGCTGAGCTGTGACATGGAGAAGAGTCATGGACAGTTAGAGATGGTCATCTCACCTCTGAGCTTTGGTCTGGTTCTCATGTTCCCCACACAGAGTGCTTTTAGAGGGAGGGGCTCCCTCCTCTCTGTCCTCACACTGATCCATGCTGCTCAACACATGCACATCAGAAGGAACTTTATTTGACTCAAACCACAGCACAAGTGAATTCAATGATTTGATCGATCAATCAAGCAAGTAATCACACAGGAAAAACCATCTCACTGTTGTGTGTGACTTTAATGGAGAGACAACGGTTTTGTTTGTTGTGTGAAGAAATCAAACTGAACTGAACAAACATTAAAGTTCCTAAAGAAAAACTGTTAGAGGAGGAAGCTGTCACAGTCTGGTGAGGGCAGACTGTATGAATTGTCGAGAAGGACCCAAAATGCAGACACAAAGAACGTGGAAGAAAACTTGAATATTAACAAAAAGTGAGCCATTTAATAAGGCTGGTAAAAAAAAAGGTACAAAGAAAGGGCAAGGCAAACTGAAGTAAACTAACATCAACCTAAACTGGGAGAACTAAATAAACAACAAGAAAAGCCTAGACATGAAACTTGGAAACACGGCATGGAAAATGTGGCATGAACAGCAGACGACCTGACAATGACACACTGAAAACACAGGACTTAAATACACAGGAGGTGATTAGGGGAAGTGGGAACACATGGGAGAACAGCTGACTGACATGAGCCTAATGACAGGACAGGGGAAGTGAAACTAAATTCTACGAACAAAGAACACACGACTCCTTCAAAATAAAACAGGAAACATGAGACAGACATGATAATACATGTCATACATGTACATATCAATATATAACTTGATAACATAAGACACGCAGCATGAAACACAAAGGGTGAGGGAAACTTAAATGCAGGGGAAGAAAACACAAGGAGTCTAATAACCAAATGAACTTAAACATAAACAACATCCAAATAAACTAAAACTTAAAATGCTGGGTCAACAGACCTAGGAACATGACAGAAACAAAGCAAACTTACAGTTTCTTCACACAGAGACAGCGACAACAAGCTCCACTCCACACCTGGGGTCCGTTCTTCGTACGTCGCTCACTACATCCAAGATCAAATCATCGCGCTAACCGTGAGCTCGCTAATCCGGTTCCCCGAACACACCTGCTGTTGACGATTACTACAGCTGGATCAAGTAATGTGACATCACTGAGTGTCGTAAAAGGGGCTACGCATCGATAGTAGAAACATTGATCGGCAACCCTCTGATTGGTCGGCGAAAATGTCGAAGGGGCGTGCACGGTATTTTTCGGCAGCAGAGCAAGAACTCCTGAGTGAGGGATTTCAGGAGTTTCAGAGTTTAATCAGAACGCAAGGGAACACTGCAAAGGCTGCAAAAGCAAGGAGAGAGGGCTGGCAGGAAGTTGCTGACAAATCAAACTCGTAAGTAATTTAATAATAATAATATATTGGATTTATAGAGCGCTTTTCAAGGCACCCAAAGCGCTTTACAATGCCACTATTCAGTCACTTTATTATTTAGCCTATTTATAGATTTATTATATTACACTATATTATCCAATATTATATTACATTATATTGTTATATTATATCCTCTTTCACATTAGAGCCACAACAGGACCCACTAGAACATGGGAACAAGTAAAAGTGGAATATAAGAATATTCTACAGAATGGTAATATTTACCACTTATATTGCTTTTCGTCTCTTGGAAAGAGACCCTGAAATAATCTGTTTGTTTATAACAGCAACCAAGAAAAGGGCAGAGCAAACAAAGACAGGTGGTGGTCCTGCACCCCCTCGTCAACAAGTTGGTTAAGTGAATAATACCCTCACGGGAAAATCGATATCTCTCTATGAGCACACTGTCGCGCTGAGCTAAAGGATCCTGTCTATCCCACAATATACGCTGGATTCTGAGGACTCTCCTTATCAATCTTGCACCTCCCTCAATGGGTGGCTCGCGTATACGGACAGGACATGGCTGTGACAGACTTCCCAAATCCACCTTCGCTTTTATAGCCGTGGTCTCTCATCTTGATTACACGAAGTAATTTACTATTACTACTCTAACATATGAATTACATCTGTAATAATCACATACATGTAATAGAATGTTAATAGTACATTTCCCTTTTTTAGGAAATGACCTGTATGTATCTGTGTGAAATCAATAAAAGGATCAAGTGCTGCATTATCTTTAGTTACATTGATGTTAGTTATTTATGGTGACACAGTGGTGGAATATCGCTGTTGCTTTCGTATAAATGAAGCGGACATACCTGCGTGGCCGCGATCTAATCCTGTTTACATGAAGTAAACCTGCTCCCGAACAGGTTTACGCTTACGGCTCTGTTGCTATGACAGCAAGTCCCGGATGAGCTTCGGGGAACCGACTGATCCAGGATCACGCGAAATCGTCAACAATCTCATCCGGCTAACCTACTTAGCGAGGTACGAAGAACAGGCCCCTGGACACTAAACACAGACACACAAGTTAGCTGCTTCCTGGAAGGAGGCGGTACTCCACCTGAAGTGAGAGGGAGGGTGGAGGAGGTAGAGTTTCACAAAAAGTAACTTTATAACTAATTTAATGTCACACTGATAGCTTCTAACTGTTATTTATTTATTTATTTATTTTGTCAGATTTATTGACAGATTTAGTGTCATTAGCAGATAATAATACTCATAGGAGAGGTTGATACAGTATGAACATAAAGAATAGTACTCAGGTTGTAACACCAAACATATCAATTAAATTTTTGCCCAAAAATGCAAATCCCCAAGTCAAGCTTCAAAACCGTACTTTTTCATTTAAATGTTTTCATATGCAATAATGTAGTGGCGTAATGTTCCAATATGCCTGAAGTATCTGAAAAAATTGTCAAGATGGTGCCTGTTTGGAAAAGTGTTTTAATGTTTCTGAACATGTGAGGTCTTGATAGTGTAACAGCCAGCATGCCTCTCCAGTTATCGGTTGAGTTGGTGGGTGGATTTTATAATACCCACGGAGAAGACCTGCATCCAGAACAGAGTTAGCTTAAACTTAAAACTGGACAGGATGGCTGTATCCCAATTCAGGGTCTGCAGCCTTAAAGGCCGCATTTTAAAGCCGATTATGTCACAGCGACGCGCCGAAGGCTGTCCCAATTCAAAGGCTGCTCGAAATGCGGCCATCAAATGCGTCCTTCATTTCCCTGTGGAGGTGTAGACTTCGTGGCACAACATATCCCTCAATTCATAGTGCGGCAGTGGTGTGGATAATTTTGCCGCAGACGGCAGAAGCAGAGCGGCCGAAGAGTAAACTGTGAAAAGTAAGTACTGAATATTATGTCACTTAGTTATGTGCAAATGTTGAATAATGAGGAACATTAAAACATTACTGTTGGCCACATGTCGGCAAAGTTATGTGACATTAGTGATGTTTGTACTTTCAGCGTTAACTTGGTTTTAAAGCCTTTAAAATATAATAATACAATAGTCGACCTTAATCTTACAGAGATGTGATGATTTATGGATAATTAAAGTCAGTCATATATCCACAAACACAACAAGCTGAAAGTCAGTGATGCTGCTCGGTTTGCAGTCCTGAACATCACGGCACAAGCAGGATTCACTGCACTGTTAATGTGAGATATGTTATATTGTCACAGTGACGCTACGAAGGCTGTCCCAATCTGAAGTGTTCTCCAGCAGCAGCTGACAGATGGAGAGAATAGACAGACTGTTCCCTGTTTGTGAAGGACTGCTAGGAAAGTTTAACATAACTGTCTGTGCTGAATCAGTCTTATTAGGTAATGTTCAAATAATGTGATCATCCCAGTGTTTCCAGTGTGGGAGAAAGTACTCAGAGTACTCAGGGCCTTCAAGTTACACACTATGAAAGGCAGCAACAAGTTTAATGTTCAGAAACCTAAAGTCTGTATCAGCAGCAGGATGGAGCTAAAATAAATGTTGGTTCCAGTTCTATGAAGCTTTGAGTATTTTGGATCAGTAGCTGCTGTGTTTGTTGCATCATGTTGCTGTAACTGTTTATATGCTTTATATATTCTGAGCTAAGTTGATCTCAATTCAATTCAATTCAATTCAATTTCTTTATTGTCCCACAAGGGAAAATTAGTTTAGCAGCAGGAGGATAAAAATAAACAGAACAATACTATAAAACAATAATGACAATAATAATGATAGAAAGTTCAAGGACAATTATTTGCCATTAAGGAGACAAGATGCAGTAGGGATAAAAGAGACCTGGAGTCTTTTAGTCCTCCTCGGAGGTACTCTAAAACGGCGGCCGGAAGGCAACAACTCAAACTCACTGTGAAGTGGATGGTTCACACAGTTAATAATAGAATGAGCCTTTCTAAGCACGTTTCTATTGTAAATGGTCAAAAGTCCATCTTGAACTTCTATAAAACAAAGACAACATCTCAGATGAGACGTTAAAAGATCTCATTTTCCTTAAAAAGAACAGCTTTGTTGAACTTCTTTAGTGGCATCAGCATGAGATTCAAAACACAGTTTATGGTCAAGTACCACACCTAGATATTTATAACTCTCAACGATCCCAACATCGGCAGTTTTAATGATAGTGGGTGATGAGCTATAAGAGGACTTCCTAAAATCAATAATCATGTCTTTAGTTTTTGACACATTTAGTGACAGGAAGGACTCATCACACCAATCCACAAAATCATCTACAACCTGTCCATGGCCTGACTCGTCCCCACTAGAAGACTGACGATCACTGTGTCGTCAGCAAACTTCAGGATGTGTCTGTTTGTGAGATTGCTGCGACACTCATTTGTGTAAAGAATGAACAGAAGGGGGGAGAGGCAGCAACCCTGGGGTGATCCAGGGTTGTTGCCTGGATCTCTGTTCTGGATGCAGGTCCACACTATCCCGTCTATAGTGTTACATCATATTCTATAAGGATGTTATGTGTTTGTAGACTTTCTGCCCAGTTTGACCCATTTAGCAGACGTCAGCCTGTTTAAGGCTCTGATATCTATTCTGTGTGACTTACAGCAGTTATGACAGGGTCTGATTTTCTCACCCAATAAAGGAATATTTCATATATCAGTCGACTCTTCATTCTATCAGACACAGTTATCACAGCTCCTACATTTGCTTTTTACACATGTATGTAAGCATTGAGCCAAATTTAATAATGCCAACATACTGAAGGAACAACATTTGTCTCTCA